>NC_057861.1:422489314-422807814 GCF_019393635.1 Dromiciops gliroides | reverse complement strand
TCCTCCCGAGGCTTACCCTTTCCCCATCCTCTCAAAGGAAAGCTTAGCCTTTATATCTCACTGAAACAAATGAAGCCATTTTCCTCTTATTCCCTCCTCATCTTAAACTCAGATGCCTTCAGCCACTATCTCCTTCTTCACCTGTCTCACATGAAGAGGAGGTTCTTCTTGCCAAGACAAATTCTTACTACATGCACAAGTGATTCCATTCCATCTCATCTTCTCTAGCAGACTGCCTCCTCTATCATCCCTAACTCTCATTAATTTTCGGTCTCTCCCTACTAATTGCTGTCCAACTGCTCACATACTTTTATTTCCATCTTCATCAAAAAACTTTCACCAGATCTATAGCTCACCTATCTCTTTAGCTTCTTTTGTGGCTAACCTCTATGAAAAGGCTGTTTAATTGTGCTTTTCACTTTGCTTCCTCTCATTTTCTGTAGTCTAGCTTGTGACATAAACATTCAAGTGAAATATTTCTCCAATGTTACCAACAATCTCTTCTTAATCATCAAACTGAATGTACTTTTTTGAATACTAATCCTTTATACAGTCTTTGGGACACTCTTGATTGCCCTCTTCTTCTGGATACTTTTCCCTCTAGAGGTTTTTGTAACACTACTGTCTTGGTTCTTTTCCTACTAGTATGACCACACCTTTTCAGCTTCCTTTCTTGGATCTTCGTCCTGGGCCCTTTTCTCTTTTTCCTCTATACCATCTCATTTGATGATCTCAACAGCTCCCAAGGGGATAATTATGATATCTATGCTGACTCCCAGATCTACTTATCCAGCCTTAACCTTTTTCTCCTAATCTTGTCCTGCATGTCTAACTTCCTATTAGAAATCTTAAACTGAATGTTTCATAGACATCTTAAACTGAACACATCTAAAAAACAAACTCATTATATTTATTCTCAAGCCCTTCCTTCTTAATAGATTTCCTATTGCTATCCAGGACCCCACACCATCCTCCCAGTCATGTTGGCTTACAACCTAGATAACATCCTCAATTCATTCACCTCCCCCAATCCTCACACACACACACACACACACACACACCCCACGACCACCATACCCAATTTCTACCTTTGTAACATTTACTTCTCTCCTCTAACACTACTATTAGCCTGGTGCAGGTTCTCATTACTTCATGCCTGCACTATTTCAACAACCTTCTGGATGGTACCCCTGCCTCAAGTCTCTCATAACTTTGCTCAATTCTTTCTTTCTTTCTTTTTTTTTTAAGTGAGGCAATTGGAGTTAAGTGACTTGCCCAGGGTCACACAGCTAGTAAGTATTAAGTGTCTGAGGCTGGATTTGAACTCAGGTACTCCTGACTCCAGGGCCGGTGCTCCATCCACTGCGCCACCTAGCTGCCCCTAACTTTGGTCAATTCTTTAATCAACTTTCAAATGAACTTTGTAAAATGCAGATTTGACAATACCTGTCTCTGTCTCTGTCTCTCTCTCTCTCACACACACACACACACACACACACACACACACACACACACACACAGAGCCTTCCCCATTGCTCCTAGATTCAATAAAATCAAGTGGTGTCCCATTATCTACAAGATCAGATATAAAATGCTGTTTGGCATTCAAAGTCCTTCATAACCTGGCCCTCCTTCTTCCACACCTCACCCCATGTACTCCATAATCCAGTGACACTGGCTTCCTTGAACATTTCCTGACTCTGGGCATTTCCACTGGCTGCATTCCATACATAGTATGCTCTTCCTCTTTATCACTTATATCCTGGCTTCCCTTGCTTCCTTCAAATCTCAACTAAAATCCTACCTTCTACAAGAAGTCTTTCCTGATCTGCCCATTCCAATTCATTGCATATACAATACATCCAGTTATTATCTGTATGTTAGTCCTCTATTTAATTTAGAGCAACATGTAGCATGACAGGCTCTTCTCCCTCCTATAAAATGTCCTTCTGATTATCAGTACAAGATAATGGGAAATGTCCTAGACAGAATTTAAATAAAAAAGGGATTCCCTATATTTGTTGAGTTCATGTTTTTAAGTGACAGACTGGTTTTTGTACTGAGGCCCAGATAACTATAGAGCTTTCTCAGTGAGGTCCATGGTCATTCAAAAGAAACTGGCCAATCAGTCCACATAGGAAAAATAGAAAAAGTTGGGAGAATGCCTATTGCCCAGACCTTCATATAGCTGTCGGCCTATTGAGGCAAAAGTTGCATAGGCCTTAGACAAAAACTTCAAATGGACTTTCTGGACCCAGAAATGAATAATAAGAAAGTGGTTTGGATTACATTGGAGGAAATTGCACAGCTCTTTCAACCACCTTAGACTAACATAGCACAAAAATTCTTCTTCCATTTCTCCTTTTGCTTTATTCTTCCTAAGTCAGTTATTCATTCTCACTACCTTCAATTCCCCTATCTCCCTCAGTTCTTCTAGTAAAGTATCCTTGTACTCTCCTTTTTTCCCTTCCTTTCCATTAAGTCTGTGCTAAACCACTTAATCATACACCATCTTCCTCACTTGAATCTCTTGCCTCTGCGCCCTTTTGCCCTTCACTTAATGACATTTGTCTAAAATGATTTACCTCTGCCAAAGGTTAAAGTTTCTGTGCCAAGCAGCATTAGGGTCAGGAAAGGCTTGCTGTATTTCCAGCCTTGATATAGTAAGAAGATTCAGTCCTCCTAAACCCTTCAAAAAAGAACCCAGTGTTACCTCCACACCATGTTGAATCACTAGAGTGGGACTTTTGTGGAGGATTCAACCTATGCAATTACAAATCTTCAAAATCTAGTTCAGGAGATAAGTATTAATATTTTAACAGTACACAAGCACAGACTAAGTCTATATATACTGATGATTCAACTACTAATTTCTCTAAAAATCAAGCTTCTTTATGAAGCTGGCTGTAGTGGGGTTTTTTTTTAATCCTCTCAGTCTGTGAAGGTCGATATCATCTAAGACATAGGTAATGAAGAGTATAATTATAGTGGGAATTCCTTTTGTGTACAAATTGCTTTAGATGGCCACTACAGTCCCTTTCTCATTCTCAACTTCTGTGAATCTGTGATTGGTGGCAGAGAAACAGAAGCACTCGTACTCAGGTAAAATGATTCAGAGCAACAATTTACTTTGCCTGGATGGAAGGAAAATTATAGGATGGCTAGGCATTTCCTTCTCCTCCTTCTGGAGGGTGAAATCAGTCTATGTTTATACCACCTTACTCCTTTATATTTCATTAGTTAATTTCTACCTTAGAGGGTCTACAGAGATAGATAACTAGGTGGATAACCCGTTATTGTCTTATTCTTAAGAATTTCAAAATTGTCACTCTATCCTGAAAAATAGGGAAGAGATGGAAAGAAATTAAAGTAGCCTAGTATCATTCATGGTGTGACTTAACAATACTATTTGATAAACTAAAAATTACTGGCATTTATATAAAAGGAGAATTAGGGGGCAGCTAGGCGGCACAGCGGATAGAGCACCAGCCTTGGATTTGGGAGGACCTGAGTTCAAATCCGGCCTCAGACACTTAACACTTACTAGCTGTGTGATGGTGGGCAAGTCACTTAACCCCAAATGACTCACCAAAAAAAAAAAAAAAAGAAGAATTAGGTCATAGTCTCAATGTAAAGCACCTTGCATCTTTATTTTAGTCAGTATTTAATAATATATGCCCTTCTTTCTAACATCCTGGAATATTTTTCTGTGTTTCATATATATTTCTTTAGTAATAAAGCTTCTGTAAACAAAATGTTTCAGTGGGATGCACAGACTAGACACTTAACAAATGTTTGTTGAATTCAATTGTTACCAAAGCCATGATAGGCACAGCAAAGCTATTCATCTTGGTAAGTCACTGAAGAACTCCTTCATTATAATTTTTAAAATAGATTTTGACATAATTTATGCTAGCTTTGCTAAACTAAATCACTAACACTTATCCAGAAACCAGATAATGAATTTAGTTCTGCTGTAATTTTAGTAAGAGAAGGGATTTACTGAATTATTCCCATCTAAGAATTTCTAACAAGAAACTCATGAAAAGCTGCCCTGTGAAAATTAGTATTCTATTTTTGTCACTAAATCAAATCATAAAATGGTAAATATACAGACAAGTTCATAGTATTTAGAGTTAGAAAGAAGCTGAACGGTTATCTAGTCCAACAAAGAAATCCCCATAAATATACCTGATGAGTGGTATATCCAGTCTCTCTCTGCTTGATGACCTTCAAGAGGGAATTTTCAAAAGACAGCCATTCCATTTCTGGATAGTTTTAATTATTAGAAAATTCTTCCTGACATCAAAATTAAACTTGACTTTTTTGTAACTTCCATTTGTTGCTTTGGTTTTGTTTTCTGGAATCCAAAAGAACAAATCTAATCCCTTTTCCACAGGCTAGTGCTTCCAATACTTGAAGAAATCATTTCAACTCCTTGGTCTTCTCTTCTACAAGCTAAACACCCTCAGCTCCCTTAAGAGAAGCATCATATGACATGGATTCAGGCCCCTTCATCAGTCTGATCACCTATCAACAAGACTGTCTTCTTTTGAATGCTTTCCAACTTATCTCTTTTCAACTGTGACTCTCACAACTAAACATAATACTCCAGATGTAGTTTGATTAGGACAAGTGTTCTTAAGCTTTTTTTGTGCAGTGGTTCTCTTGGCAGTCTAGTGAAATCCATAGAGCCTTTTTCTGAATAGTTTTTAAATGCATAAAATAAAAGATAGAATTGCAAAGGAAATTTATTATAGTGAAATAAAATAATCAAAACAATGAAAAACAAATTCAAGAGCTCCAAGTTAAAAACTTGTGAACAGGAGGACGATCACCTCCTTATTTCTGAAAGCTATAGTCCCCTTAATGTAGCCCAATATCTCCTAAGCTGTTTTGGCTCACACATCATACTGAACATAC
The DNA here is from genome assembly GCF_019393635.1 of Dromiciops gliroides. Lineage (NCBI taxonomy): Eukaryota > Metazoa > Chordata > Mammalia > Microbiotheria > Microbiotheriidae > Dromiciops > Dromiciops gliroides. Next base: position 422,802,891 of record NC_057861.1, on the reverse strand, counting down.
ACACCACTAAAACTGCTATCCGGGCAGCTAGGTGGCGCAGTGGATAGAGCATCGACCCTGGAGTCAGGAGTACCTGAGTTCAAATCCGGCCTCCGACACTTAACACTTACTAGCTGTGTGACCCTGGGCAAGTCGCTTAACCCCAATTGCCTCACTAAAAAAAACAAAAAACAAAAAACAACCTGCTATCCACCCATGTCTCTTTCCTGTATTTTTGAAGCTGATTTTTAAAAAAAACTATTCAATTTAATCTTTTTAGATTCAGTTCAATGCTCTAGACTTTCATGGTCCTATTATATCCAAACTCTTCTATTCAGTCTGCTAGCTAGCCATCCCAGGTTAATGTCTTCTGTAAATCTCCCAGATATCCAGCATGCCATTCATACATTTTATCTAACTCATTGCTTGAATGTTAACATGCTCAACATAAGCACAAAGTCAAACACAGATCTCCTGGTCCCAGAAAATTAAGCAAGAAATTGAGAGGTGCAGGCTACACGATAGTACAATTAAGTGGATTTAGAACTGGATGGTTAGTCCCAAAATGTTAATAATAGTTCTATGTATACTTGGAAGTCTCCAGTTGATCTGTGCTTGGCCTTTTGCAGTCTACCATTTTTTCAAAAATTTGGATAAATACAGATGTAAATTCATTACATTTGTGCATGAAGCAAATCTGGGACAAAAAGCTAACAGACTGATTAACAGAATCAACATTCGAAAAGATCTTGGTTAGGAAGGTGGCAAAACAGGAATGAATCTAAAATAAAAGTTATGGGGAATCTTATGCTTAGGTTTTAAAAAAAATCAACTTCACAGGTTCAAGATGACAGGAGAGGAATGTTAGATGGCAATCTGAAAAATATCTCAGTGTGAATGAACTACAAAACCAATGATTCAACAGTGTGATATGGCAACCAAAAAAATTAATATTGTCTTATACTGAACTAAGAAAAAATTGTACTGTGGATCATTGCTTCCACCTCCTGAAAAGAAGTAATATGGGGCAGTTAGATGGCGCAGTGGATAGCGCACCGGCCCTGGAGTCAGGAGTACCTGAGTTCAAATCTGGCCTCAGACACTTAACACTTACTAGCTATGTGACCCTGGGCAAGTCACTTAACCCCAATTGCCCCACTTTAAAAGTAGTAATGAATTCAAGGTGCAAAATGAAGCATATTTTTTGAACATGGTCAATGCAAGAATTTGTTTTCTTTGACTATGCATATATTACAAAAGTTTTGGGGGGGTTTCCCAGCAGAAGAGAAAGAAAACAGATTTTTATTCAGTGAAAAAAAAATCCAATTTAAAAAATAAAAATTGCTCTATACAAATCCTAGTGTTAACAAGGATTTGTTAGTGTAACGTACTGTAACATTATGATTTTTAACTCATGTGTTTCAAAGCCAACTCTGGTTCCCTTAGCAGATACATTGTCTTTGGAAGATTTCTTATGCAAGTATGACTACTTCATTTGAAATGTTATTTAGGGGGCAGCTAGGTGGTGCAGTGGATAGAATACTGGCTCTGGAGTCAGGAGGACCTGAGTTCAAATCCAGCCTCAGACACTTGACACTTACTAGCTGTGTGACCCTGGGCAAGTCACGTAACTCCATTGCCTCACCCCCCACCCCCCAAAAAAGAGGAGTTATTTCATCATTAACCCTTTTTGTAAAATGCCCATACTGAAGTTAAGCAGGTAGTCTTTGAATACAGATTTAAAATTTATTCTTTTGTAACAAATAAAATCAGTGGTCATAAGTTAAAAATCTTTTAGCAAATATGTTTTAAGGTGGTTTCCTTAGAAGGTTTCATAAAAAGTATAAAAACAAACATTTTACCAAGTACCAAGTCTGACAACACTGAAATTTTATTGATTCTGTTTCTATTTTAAATGAAGGTGTTATTTAACCAATTCTTACATTTCTAATCTTTACAGAATCCTTCCAATAATAAATCCTTCCCCCCAATATCGGTACTAAAACAAAAGCTCGTATGGGGCAATGAAATGCTACACTTTAGGGTTTTACTGGCTGTACTCAGTATGAATCTTAATGCATGATAATAAAAAAAAATACATGAGGTATATGTCTTTCTATAACCAAATTCCTATAATTAGAGCAATCTACAAAGTTCTTGCTACATATACTTTACAAAAAAGTATATGATATAGATGTGCCATATTTTTACCTCTCCTGAACTGTAGACAGATTATTACACTGTCATATGAGACACTTTCCACCAAAACTGATTCTATTCCAAGTGACAAAGTTTGTAATCAACTGGACAGTTTAAAGTATTCAGGATATAAAGTTGGAATAGATAAGTATCATCCAGTAACTGAATTTTTTTTTAAATTTAACTGATACATTACTAAGGAAACAACAAAATCTTTGAATATCTTTTTCCATTTGAAACATTTCAAGATATATACATGTCACACACTAACACTAGTTTATTCTTATAAAGAGACAATGATTCCTCTAAGTAATTTTAAGCCTTTGAAAATAAACTGTTTTAAATATAGCACTTTGAATAATGATAGGTCAGAAAATGAAATTCACAAGTTCTGATTTATATAAAGAGGAAATGTTTTAGCTAATTAATGTGATTTTCTAGTTTTTACTTACTGGACTAATATTTTTTACATATATTCAACCCCCCCCCCCCAAAAAAATCCCACTGTCTATTCCAACCTCTATTCTTCCCCCAATCATACAAGTCACCTCTTTAGGGGTCCTAGGATAAAAATTTTGAAAACCATTATCATATCAACCTGCTGCCTAATTTCTTTCAAGTTCTGTTTATATCAAGTGTCACAGTAATCTAAAATCAAATCTGTTTATAGTTATGAAACAAGATTATTTCCAAATAACCATAGTAATTTTAAAAAATTGTTCTTAAACTTCAATGTCCATTTTTTATCTTTATGGCTTACCACTAAGCAGTTCGATCCAGTTCTGGACTGTTTCTGGAGGCTGAGTTTCCTTAACATGTTTCAAAGCTTCATCAAGTAAAACATCCCCAGTTGGAGCATCTGACTTACAAATCACCTAAAGTAGAAGTAATAGTAAATGAAAAAATGCAAAGATTTTTCAAACTAATCCATCATTTGATAAAAATTGAGGAAAAGTTACATTACTACAAGGCTTGCATTCAAACCAAAACTTTGCTTATTTGTTTACTGGGGCTGGGTCTTCCTATTTCTCCCAGGCTGGAAGTACAGTTAGTCCCTTCAAGCATGGTAGCTTTGACTTACTGCTTCTAAGTTGTGCCAGTTAGATTATTCTTATGCAGCAGAGGATTCACACGAGCAAGTGCTCAGAGGTCAGACAAAGTGACACAAGGACACTTTTTCAAGGTCTCTCTGAAGAACTCTGAAATCAATTGTAAGACATGGGAGGACCATGTGACGTGCCCTCAAAGAAGAAGGCGCACTACTACAGAACTGTAGTAGCCCAAAGGAAATATGAGGTGTGCAAATTTAGAGACATCTACACTTCAAATGTTCATATGATGGATAAAGCACAGGCCCTGGATTCAGGAGTACCTGAGTTCAAATCCGGCCTCAGACACTTAACACTTACCAGCTGTGTGACCCTGGGCAAGTCACTTAACCCCAATTCCCTCACTAAAAAAAAAAAAATGTTCATATGAACTATTTGTGCCTAACCTGTGATGAAGCTTTCTAGGCTTATATTGATCTGACCAGCTACAATTGGTTTCACTGTCCCATGACTCCAACATAGTGATGCCATTTTGGTCCTCCTCAAACACAATGGGCAACAACCAACCAACTATAGTATAAGGGTTCTTGACAGAAGCTCTAGTCCCTTCCAGCTCAAAAATCCTGAATTTCATTTGGTGATCCATTTGGTAAATGTGATATGGCTAGAGACATGAAGTCTATGGCATAGGTGGAAAAAGGCTTTAATTTTGACTGTTTTCTCTCACAACTAGCTAATGTGGGAATTTTTCCATGACTACTCATGTATAACTTATTTTGAATTGCTTGAGTTCTTGTGGGTGGGGGGTGGGAATGGAGAGGGGAAGAGAAGTTGGAACACAAAGTTTTAAAAAAAATTGATGATAGGGGCAGCTAGGTGGCACAGTGGATAGAGCACCGGCCTTGGATTCAGGAGGACCTGAGTTCAAATCCGGCCTCAGACACTTAACACTTACTAGCTGTGTGACCGTGGGCAAGTCACTTAACCCCAACTGCCTCACTAAAAAAAAAAATTGATGATAAAATTTTGTTTTTACATATATTTTGGAAAATAAAATCCTATTCAAAAAAGAAAAGAAAAGAAAAAGGATTTAAAAGCAAAACCAGCCTAGAAAATCTAGTGTAATCTGATTCAGGTAGCTAAACGAAAACAAAGCCTATGTGATGGAGGTAAGAAAGAAAGCAGCTTCCAAATATCTCTAGGAAATAGAGCTTGAGGATCTAAGACATCTCTAAATAAGGGGTGAGGAAAGTACCAAGTCCTAGAAAGAAATAAGTGGGGTAGAAAGACTAGAAAAAAGATACTATGTCCTGGAATAACTTCCATTCTTGGTCCTTCTCCCTCCTAACTGATGAGTGACTCTCCCTGAACTTTATTTCAGGAAAGGCCCAGCTATCTTATACTTTATTCCTTCTGAAACCACCTATCCCTCCCAAACCATACTCAAATCAACTTTTTCATTATTCCTGGTTGGAATGTGAGTACACTCCCCAAGTCCCAGTCATCATCCCAGTAATGTGCCCCTTCTTGTCCAACTCAACTAAGTGGTCTGGTGAACATGGCAAGGGGCCTCGAGTCAGGAAGGCCTAGATTCAAATTCTGCCTCAGATATTAGCTGTGTGACTACCATGGACAAGTCATTTAACCTACTTCAGTTTCTTTATTTGTAAAATGGAAATAATATTGGCACTTGCCTCCCAGGGTTGTTTTGAGGATCAAATGAGTTAACATACACAAAGCAGTCCTGATCCAGGCCCCCATCACCTCAAGCATGAATCAGCCTTCTGGTTGGTCTCCCTACCTCAACTTTATCACCATTTTCAATTCAGTCTTTACTCAGTAGTCAAATTTATTTCCTAAAGGTTAAACTGATCTTTTGAAAGTACAGGTATGACCACCTCACCCTGTCCCTTTTCAATAAACTCAAGTCCTTTCTATTATATCCAGATCAAATATAAAAACATGAATGTAATCAAATGACGAATGCAAAGAAGCCCAGGAAGACTTACATGAACTGACAGATATAAAATGAAGTAAGCAAAGCCAAGAAACAATGTGCAAATGCAAAAACATACAAATTACCTAAAATATATATTCAATAAAGAAATATAAAAAGAAAAAAACATCAAAAATTGGAAGCAAATGATGCAAAATTTCAAAGAATAGGAATGGCCCCAGAGAAGAGATATATTAGAAGATACTTTGCCCAACTTCTATGAAGAGGTGGGAAGATCATGATTGTGCCGTCTGATTTTTTACAATGTGTTGGCTGGTTTTGCTGATTTTTTTCTCCCGCTTTTTTGTTTAATTCTAAAAATTTAAATTTTTAAAAATTCTTTTAAAAGAAAAATGGAATGGCCCTCCAAGACAGAACCCTGAGTATTCTGCTAAATGCTTTTGACCTTAAATCAGTCATTTCCCCTTTGTTAAAAGGAGTCTCATTAGAGGATTTCTAAGGCCCCTTCAATTCTTTTTTTTTTGTTGTTTGTTTGTTTGTTTTGTTTTGTTTTGTGGGGCAATGAGGGTTAAGTGACTTGCCCAGGGTCACACAGCTAGTGTCAAGTGTCTGAGGCTGGATTTGAACTCAGGTTCTCCTGAATCCAAGGCCAGCGCCACCTAGCTGCCCTCCTTCAATTCTTACATATAAATTTCTTTCCTGACATTTCTTTCCCTTATCACCACCCTCTTTCCCCTATCTATAAAGGAACTCAGGTATCAACCTTCTCTATTATAGCTTCTCTAATCTCCTCTTCCCTCACTAAAAAGTGATCTGCCTCTCATCCAAATCTCTTAGGCCAAGCTTTACCTATGCATTTAAACCCTCTTGCACTATATGTATTACATATACATGTATATATGTAAATATATATGTATGCATGTGTGTATAGGTGTCCCAAGTCTTAGTGCTGTTTTTAAGCTATTAAAGTTTCAAATTTGGGGACACCCTGGGGTTTTTGTTGCTGTTTTTTTGTTTTTGTTTTTTTAACAAAATTAAGAAGACTCTGGCTTGGCTTTTGTATCCTAGCAATTAGCTTTGTACATAGTAAGCAGTTAAAAAATGCCTTTTCATTTAGGGAAGAGTTTTTCTCGTGCATATTCAAGATGTGAGAAAAAATTACTTCTTTAAGTCAAAGACACAGAGACATGGGCCTTTTTTGGGGGTTGGTTCTTGGTTTTGATGTTTTCATTTTGTTGGGACCTGTGATTAAGATTGGAAAGTCATCTGTAAGTCTTGACTGGGGCACTGACAATTTTGAGTCATGTAGTGCCATCCATCTAGTATATATCAAAAGCAGGACTTGAGTCCTTGTCCTCCTGACTCCAAAAATGAAACTCTATATTCACTATATAATGCTACTTTTCATCAACCTATCACAAGGCATCTAGAAAAATTGTCAAGCTAAAAGACTTAAAGAGGGATGTGGACACCAGACTACATCAATAACTGATATCCAGAAAAGCATACTACAGAGTCTGGGCACATAAAACACTTTGCCATATAAGCAAACTAGCTTGCCAAGGCCTCAGCAAGAAAAGAAAAACAAAAGTGAGAAAATAACCAAAAAAAGTCCAGATAGAAAAGACAAGGCAAGAGAAAGTATAAGGAGAATTTTTGTTGTTCAGTCATGTCCAACTCTTTATAACCCCATTTAGGGTTTTCTTGGCAAAAATACTGGAGTGGTTTGCCATTTTCTTCTCCAACTCATTCTACAGGTGAGAAAACTGAGAAAAACAAGGTTAAATGACTTGCCCAGCACCACACAGCTAGTATGTCTGAGGCCAGATTTGAACCCAGGAAGATGAGTCTTCCTGACTGCAGACCCAGAGTTCTTTTCACTTAGCCACCTAGGTGTCCCTAAGAATTGTCTCTATAATTAATAAGTGCTCAGATAAGGATTAAACCATAAGAACTTTAAACTTTAAAACTTTCAACCCTTTTTGGTTTTTTGGTGAGGCAACTGGGGTTAAGTGACTTGCCCAGGGTCATACAGCTAGTGTTAAGTGTCTGAGGCTGGATTTGAACTCAGGTCCTCCTGAATCCAGGGCCGGTGCTTTATCCACTGTGCCGCCTAGCTGCCCCAACTTTCAACCCTTTTTAATCTATTATTTATTATGCCACTTTTCTCCATATTTTCCCTATGCTGCTTTTTTAAATAAATCATTTTTTTTAAACCCTAAAAGTTGGCAAAAGTGAAAAGGGAAGATATCCTATAATCATATGCTTTCTTTTCTTCATTTACTAAATCAAAAGTTTCCCAGAATTCTAATTAAGAATTCCTGTGAACCACGCTGCCTCAACTTCACCCTGCCACCTACCTCTAGCTCAGAAAACTGTAATCAAATGTTAAATATAAACTCTGTAAAGGATCCATCAACTTAGTGACCCATGATTCCATTAACCATCTTTGTAATTGCCAATGCCATTTCTAGTCATCAAGCCTTTTCTTCGTCTCCAGCACTAGATTATAAAGTCTTTGAGGGCAGGGAGTATCTGGATTTTGAATATGCATCCCCTGCCCTTAGCTCAGGGCTTGGAACACAAAGAGGGCTTAATAGGGGGCAGCTAGGTGGCGCAGTGGATAAAGCACCGGCCCTGGATTAAGGAGTACCTGAGTTCAAATCCAGCCTCAGATGCTTGACACTTACTAGCCATGTGACCCTGGGCAAGTCACTTAACCCTCATTGCCCCACTTAAAAAAAAAAAAAGAGGGCTTAATAAATGCTTTTCATTCATTCAGACAGGAAATAAGCATAGGTTCTAGAAATGCAAGGAAAGAGAAAACAGTCCCTACTCTTGAGCTCACAATCTAAAGAGGTAGTCAAAATGCAAACAAATATGTACAAACAAGCTATGTTGAGGATAAACAAGATATAAAAAATAAGCACTAGAATTAAGATAGATTGGTACAAGTTTCCAGTAGAAGTTAAGATTTTGGGGACAGCTAGGAAGGCGCAGTGGAAGAGCACCGGCCCTGGATTCAGGAGGACCTAAGTTCAAATCCGACCTCAGACCCTTGATACTTACTAGCTGTGTGACACTGGGGAAGTCACTTAACCCCCATCACCTCACCAAAAAAAAAAAATTTTTTTTGGCTGGGTCTTGAAAAAAGCCAGGAAAGCCAAGAAATGAAAAAGAACAATAGAATTCTAGGGACAAAGGATTAACTTGTTCAGGCAACAACGAAGATCTCAATGTCACTGAATAGCAGAGCACTCTAGAAGAGAAGATGTAAAACTGGAAAGGGGGACTTGCTGGAGGGGAGTGGAGGGCATCAACCCTCCACTCCACCCCCACCCCTGGCCTGAGTTTTGAAGGGCTATGATCACTAAAAAAGAGATGGTATATTTGATTCTGATCCTGGAGGTAAGAGAGAACCACAAAAATTAATTGAGCAAGAAAGGGAAACAGTTCAACCTGACTTCAGGAAAATCTCTGGTGGCTGAATGGAGAATGAACTAGAATGGGGAAAACTGTGACAAGCAGACCAACCAGCAGGCTACTGTAGTAATTCAGGAGATGAGGGCCTGAACAGGGTGATAGCACTGTTAGGAGAGGGGGGCATATGCAAGCGAATTGCAGAGGTGAAATCAACAGAACTTGGCAAAAGATTGAATATGGAGAGTGAGAAGGAATAAGGAGTTATGGATGACACCTAGGTTTTGAGCCTGAGGAGGTAGGGTGGTGGTACCCTTAACAGTAAAAGGAAGACTGGAAAGGGGTGGGAAGTGGGGGTTTAAGGATAAAGATAATGAGTTTGGTTTTGCATATACTCATTCAATCTGGGTTGCATCTTTTTTTTTTTCCTTGCTGGGCAATGAGGGTTAAGTGACTTGCCCAGGGTAACACAGCTAGTAAGTGTCAAGGGTCTGAGGCTGGACTTGAACTCAGGTTCTCCTGAATCCAAGGCCTGTACTTTATCCACTGTGCCACTTAGTTGCCTCCTGGGTTGCATGTTATCTTGTGGTAGAATATTGGAAAAGGAAACTGAAGAGCAACACAGTGACTTTTCAGACCAGTACATTCAGTTTCACTGTCACTGATTTCATAGGATTATAGCCCATTAAGAGTTGCTTTATTAAATGTTATGTTATTATGTCTCAGGCAAGTCAGGCCTTGGTTACAAGATGCTCGTTTTCCTCAGCTGCCATAGCCTTCTTTTCTTTAGGAGAGGCTCTGCCATGATAGCAAGAAAGGCTGGCACTGGGTCTGCCATAGGTTGTAGGAACACTGGGCCAGCGGGGTAGCATCAGTGTGACTACTGCTGCACTGTGAGCCTCTCTATACACAGCAGTTAACAAAGCCCACACTTAAGAAATACTTTGTCTTCCTCTTCAATCAGGTGCTGAGGGACATACACTTCCTAGCAGGGAAACAACAAGCCATCCACTTTGCTGTGCACCATTTAGACCCCCATGTATTGGATCACCAAGCCTTACTATCTCCCATTAGAACACATCTCCCACATTAGAATATTAGAACTCAATGAGAACAAGGAATTGGCTCACATTTCCTCCAGGAATTAGCAAAGTTCTTGGAACAGGGGAAGCACTTAAAAATAAGTTATTTTCCATTCTTTCAATGATTATTTTCTGAGGGTCTAAAATGTGCCTTCTGTTGATGAATCTCTGCAAACTAGATAGGTATATCACCTATACTTGAAGCCTTTCTAGCTTAGTAGAACCTATCAGAATTTTGGCTCTGCTGACCTGGTCTTTGAGAGCAGAGGGTGACTTTACTGCCATGTCATCATGATGTTCTTTGGCTACAACAATTCAAAAACATCTACTAAGGCTTGATGATCTGTATCAATAAAAAGAATAACCATACCACTGAAAACATTCTTTATTGCCTCTAAAGTCATATAATACATAAGTTTCCAAATAAAGGAATCCAAATAACTGGAGCTTATCAATTTACATATGAAACCTTTAAAAAATTCCCAAGTATGTTGATAGGTATCTTCCCAAAACATATCACATAGTTAATCTCATCTGAGTCATCTAATGTAATATTTATTTCATCTATGTTAAATAAGTAATTTCACAAATAACACTTAGAGCAAGTCTTCCAAAAAGGCAATCTGATCAACAAGAAATATATAGGTCAGATCCAATTTATCAATGATAAAATTAAGAGAAAAAGCTTAAAACTCTGCATTACAAAAAAAAAAAACAAACAAAACCCTAAGCTTATTAATTAGCAAGAAATAAAATTTTGTTTTATTTCCAAATTGTTCTCATGTGTTTTTACTTTTGTTTTTGTTTTTGCAGGGCAATGAGGGTTAAATGACTTGCCCCGGGTCACAAAGCTAGTAAGTGTCAAGTGTCTGAGGCCAGATTTGAACTCAGGCACTCCTGAATCCAGGGCCGACACTTTATCCACTTTGCCACCTAGCTGCCCCCTCATGTGTTTTTAAAATACAATACCCTCTCCTTTCTTTTAAAAATACATATAAAAATCAAAATAAAGATATTGACTGCTAAGAGAATCAATCTTCAATACATCATACAAATGAAAATGGTTTGGACCAAAAGACTTATCAGGATAAGAATTACTTATGCTCTTCTTTCTATGGAAATTCAATCTGATAGAGGAAAATAATCTTAAAATGTCAAAATCATTTTTAAAACATAAAAGTGCTATTCAATGATCACTGCTAACATCTTTTTATGTTTGAAATTATAAAAGAAAGCTAGTAAAGAAAACTTTCCATCTCTCAAGTCACTTAGGAAATTAGCATAAAAGAACAGCAGGAAATGAGCACCTCAGATTTAGTGTAGATTTGCTAAGTGTTAAAATACCATAAATATTTAACATGCTGTATATACAGTTCCCAAAAATCATGAATTTTGATTCCATACTTTCATTAGTTATTATCAATGATGGAATCGCTGCTTAATTTTCCCCTTTTCCCCCTCTTAAACTTCATCCTACCTTAGTTTTCACAATTCACAGATCTAGAACTGGAAGAGAGGGACCTGACAACAGACCATCTAGTCCAACTCCCCTTATTTTACAATTGAGGATATTGAGGCCCACGGAAATTAAGTGATTTGCTTAAAGGCATACAAGTAGCAAGCTGTCAGAGGCAGAATTTGAACTTGGATCCTCTGATTCCAGATTAGTGCTCCTTCCCCTATAACATACATATCTTCTACTTTTCACCAGCTTCATATTCTTTAATCAAATAGCTCTTAGGAAATTGTTCCTCATGTCTGGGGGTCACATTTTAGGAAGGATATGGGGGTCAGTCTGTAAGAGGTAAAAAACCAACATGGTAATGGGCCTCCAGCTCTTGACATGAGGATTGACCAAAGAAACTGGGTAGTTTCTTCTAAGAAGCAATGACTTTGAGGGATATGATAGCTGTCCTGAAGGGCTCTTTTGTAGAAAAGGGATTAGACTTGTTCTGCTCCAGAGGGCTAAGAGCAATGGTTAGACATTACAAAGAGGAAAATTTAGGCTTAATATAAGGGAAAGTGGAAAGCCGGGTTTCCCCTTACCAAGCAAAAACCCAACAGTCATGTCTTTGAGTATGTTACAAAAAGAATTCCTTTTAGAAATTGACTGGATTAGATAGTATTTGAGGTCTTTTCCAACCCAGAGATTCTATGGTGTTAAGAGAAAAAACAATCTGAGTAAATTAACTAACACTAGGGTATGAATGACTGATAGCCCCTTTAACAACCTTCTCAAAAGTGTTTTCATTTTTAAAATGAGAGTGGTTAGGGGCAGCTAGGTGGCGCAGTGGATAGAGCACCGGCCCTGGAGTCAGGAGTACCTGAGTTCAAATCCGGCCTCGGACACTTAACACTTACTGGCTGTGTGACCCTGGGCAAGTCACTTAACCCCAATTGCCTCACTTAAAATAAAAAAAAATAAAAAAGTTAAAAAATAAAAAAATAAAAATAAAAATAAAAAAATGAGAGTGGTTAACACAAATTTCTATCAGGCACTATATAAAAACAATGAAATAGTATTACAAAAATGAAAACATTTAGTATAACTTTTACACAAACAAATAGTTCTAGTTTTAGGTTTGGGGGTAATTTGAGGAAGGAGCCAATTCCAGGAACTGGACAAAGAAGATTTTGTGGTTCCTACCTAGATCTTTCCTCCACAAGAGAAAACTTGAGTACAGTGATAAACTACATTTTCTAATAGTGCCAAATTTTTTTTTTATTAGCATTCTAAGTATTAAGGTGGAAATACCATGAACCTCTACAGCACAATAAAGGAGTGTTCATTTTTGTTTTGTTTTTTTTAGTTTTAAGAGGGCAATGTTTTAAACTTCCCCTCAAAAAAAAATGCACACCAAGAAATATGGTATTACAGATGACACAAAACAAATATAGCCTTACTATATTCAGGAACATTTTAGAATTTTTTGAGAAAAATCCAAGGCACTATACTCTGCTTAAAGAAGAAGGGGAGGAAAAGAAAGTAGTAAAAGACTCACTACAGACTAACCAACACTGAACACTTTCATTACATCAAGAGAAGTAGGATCTGTCTACCTACACAGAGACTTAATTCTTAGAGTGCTGAAAGCTGAATTCTGGAAAGTATTCAAATGTTACTAAAAAAAGAGAAATAGAAACAGGGTAGCTGGCTCATGAATAGCAAAGTTTTGTAGAAAAAACAAACATTTTGCCAGTTCCTTCAGAATTATGATTTTAGAAGCAGTAACTAATAGTTCAGAATCTCTATGAAAAGACCTGCTCTAACTTTAAAATGAAATATATTATTAAGCACAAATGTACAATAACCCAATAAGCCACAGCATGTAATCTTTTGCATGCAAACAAAAAAGGATGGATACAGACTACTTTCAGATGTTAGAAACATACTTGAATTTAAGCAAACCAACGTCTAGCTCTATCACATATGAGTTTTGTTGGAGAAAAAAAAAAGTTTCTTCTTTAATTTCATAAAATTCAATTAGTAGTAATATTTTTCATTTGGAGACAGTTTGCATGTTTAAGGTTCTTATCCAAACTCTTAACAAAAATACCCTTTGTCTTACCTTTCTTGTTAAAAGACTTTTGCGTCTCATTCCACATGCCTCTAGTTGTAGGCGCCCTCTCAAAGCTAATTCAATTAACATACAGCCGCGTAATCCAGATGATATACAGTCATTCCAAAATGATGTGTAACCCTGTTTTAAAAAAAAAAAATAGTGTAAAATATCTAATTTTCTTTTAATTCAAAATTAAAACTGCTATGGGGATACTTTTTTCAAAATGCTCTGTCTTTCTGGCCCTTTAATGGTCAAACCTACAACATTCCTACAAAATATAACACAGACTATATCACAATCATATAAATGTTATATTTAGGGGGGCAGCAAGGTGGCGCAATGGATAGAGCACCAGACCTGGATTCAGGAGGACCTGAGTTCAAATCTGGCCTCAGACACTTGACACTTACTAGCTGTGTGACCCTAGGCAAGTCATTTAACCACCACTACCCCACAATAATAAATAAAATAATTAAATGAATAGATGTTATGTTTATATCTCAATATATCTATATAAAATAATGAGAAAGTCTACTCAAGGTAAATTATTCTTCTAAATTTAGTTCCCTTATACTTTTTTAGCTTAACAAATAGAAAGATTTAATGCATACCACTGAAGAAAAGTTCTGTCTCCCCCTTCATGGTATTCTATACATTTACTGTGAGCAAAAATTCTGATTTCAAATATTCTGTTCTTTTTTCTTTAGAAATCATCTAAATTACCCAGAATTTCAAATATTTTGACAAATACTGCAATCAATCTAGTCAGGAACACTAAAATGAAAGTATGCATAAGTCACAAAAAAGTAAAAACATTTTAAAATGGAAAAGAGGCAACTAGGTGGCGCAGTGGAAAAAGCACTCAGGAGGTCCTGTGTTCATATCCAGCCTCAGACATTTGACACTAGCTGTATGACCCTGGGCAAGTCACTTAACCCTCATTGCCCAGCAAAATAAATAAATAAAAAATAAAATAAATAGAAAAGAAACATTACAAGTACTCATGCCTATATATCTATGTATGTAGGACATGGAACATGGCAGCATGCCATCTACATATAAAAGATCACATTATGATATATACATACACATGACAGATATATATATATACACACACACATATATCCAAAAGGATGTAACTTTTACCACTATGACAGAGAGTATTCTCAACTAAACAAGGAATAAAGATGATCAAAAGAAAAAGACAATTTCAATTACATAAATTTAAAATCTGTGCATGAACAAAATCACTACAGCTATAAGTAGCAGCAGTGGATAGGGAATATTAGTATCAATTATCTCTGAAACAAGTCTGATATCCAAAATATATAATGGAATTTACACATTTTGAACAAGATACTGTAGACCATTTTGGGGGACATTTTATTTTATTAGTGTAAGCAACTCCCAAAGAAGGAAGTCCCTTTATAAGTACATATTAGCAATTGTAGTGCAACTTATAAAGATTTCCTGGAAGTAATGAAAAGTTGAGTGATTTTCATGTGTAATCATGCAAAGATGCAAAGCATATTTCTGCATTTGTCCTTTTTTTAAAAAGAAGATACAAACCCAAAGGAAAAAAAACAAACAAAAAAATAAAGTGAAAGATAGCAAGTTTTATTTTGTATTCAGACTCAATCAGTTCCTTCTCTCAAGGTGGATAGCATTTCTCATTATGAGTCCTTTGGAATTGTCTTGGATTACTGTACTGCTAGAAATAACTATCATTCACGACTGATCTTCATACAATACTGCTGCTACTGTGTACAATGTTCTCCAGGTTTTGCTCACGTTACTTTGCAAAAATTCATGTAAGTCTTTCTAGGTTTTTCTGAAATCAGCCTGCTCGTCATTTCTTACAGCAAAGTAGTATTCCTTTACAATCATATACCACATTCAGGAATACCCTAATAGATGGGTATCCCTTCAATTTCCAATTCTTTGCCACTATAAAAATAGCGATTATAGTGGCAGCTATGTGGTGCAATGGATAGAGCACCGGCCCTGGAGTCAGGAGTTCAAATCCAGCCTCAGACACTTGACACTTACTAGCTGTGTGATCCTGGGCAAGTCACTTAACCCCAATCGCCTCACCAAAAAAAAAAAAAAAAAGAAGAAGAAGAAAAGAAAAAAGAAAAAAAATAGCTATTATAAAAATCTTTGTACAAATAGGTCCTTTCCCACTTTGACATCTTTAAGATAAAGACCTAGTAGTGGTACTGCTGGATCAAAGGTTATCACAGTTATATCATATAGCCCTTTGATCATAGTCCCAAATTGCTCTCCAGAATAACTGGATCAATTCACAACTTTACCAACAATGCATTAGTGTGTCCCAATTTTCCCACATCCCTTCCAACATTTATAATTTTCCTTTTTTGTCTTATTAACCAATCTAATAGGTGTGAGATGGTACCTTGGAGTTGTTTTAAATCACATTTCTCTAATCAATAGTGACTTAGAGGGGCAGCTAGGTGGCGCAGTAGATAGAGCACCAGCCCTGAAGTCAGGAGTACCTGAGTTCAAATCCTGCCTCAGACGCTTAACACTTACTAGCTGTGTGACCCTGGGCAAGTCACTTAACCCCAAGTGCCTCACTAAAAAAAAAAAAAAAAATTTTAAACTTTTTTTTAAAATAGTGACTTAGAACAATTTTTCATATAACTATAGATAGCTTTGATTTCTTTACCTGAAAACTGACTGTTCGTATCCTATGACCATTTATCAATTGAGGGATGCTTATCTAAATTTTAACAATTTTACAAAATCTCTTGTGCTTTTCTATGGACAAGATGAAGGGATATGGGGTAGACAATAGTATAATTCAACAGATTAGGAACTACTTGAAAAGTCAGACACAAGGAATGGTCATTAGTGGTTAAATGTCAATTTGAAGGTGTCTAGGGCAATGTTCCAGTAATCTGTACTTGACCCTGTGTTATTTACTAACTTATAATATGAAGTAATGCATAAATAGGTTAATAAAATCTGCAAATGACACAAAGCTAGGATGAATAGTTAACACAATGGATAACAGTCAGGACCCAGTAAGATGAAATTTAATAGAAACCAAAGGAGCAATAATGAAATGACTTCACTATGGACTTATTTTTTTAATTTATGAAATTGTTTTCATATTGCCAATCAATGTATGATTTATTATTAGAGAGACAGTGTGGCATAATATATAGAATAGCTTGAGGGGCAGGAAGACCTGGATTCAATATAGTTTCCAATACATACCAACTGCATGGCAATTTGTTTGAATGTTCTTTTCCTCATTGAGGGGAGGGACTGTTTTTTTGCCCTTTTTTTTAATCTCCAGCACTTAGCAGTGGCTGGCACAAAGTAAGCACTTAATAAAAGCTTTCTGACTCTGCGCAAGTCAGTGTCCTAAGCAACACACTAAGAGAGTTACAGAGAAAATGCTGACCAGGATTTGCTGAGAAAGTTCTCTCACTAGGGAGTTCCCCATGCCAACGAATAACAGGACCGGTCCCAATTCCCCAACTTTATTACCAAAGGCAGAAAGAGAGATTTAAGGGATAAAAAGATAGCTGGGGGGGGGGGGGGGCGCCGCAGCTAGGTGGTACAGTGGATAGAGCATCTGAGTTCAAATCCGGCCTCAGACACTTAACACACACTTACTAGCTGTGTGACCCTGGGCAAGTCACTTAGCCCCACTTGCCTCACTAAAAATAAATAAATGAATGACTCAATGAATGAATAAATAGATAGATAGATAGATAGATAGATAGATAGATAGATAGATAGATAGATAGATAGATAAATAAAAGATAGCTAGGATAAATTACGTCCAAAAATGATCCCAAATTTTATGTTATTCAACAATTCTTACTTTTCTAAAAACAGTGTTTTATCTCTGTGTTTTGTCCCTATTCTTATTAAGAAATTTGTAACCAGATAAAAATTATGTATGGTATTATCACATTTAGCAATGATATTTAAGAAAATCCACAAAGAATAATAACAAAATGAAGTTTAAATAGTATAAATTTCAAATTCTGCACTTAAGTTTGAGAGTTCAGGTAAAAAATACCAGTTACCTAAAAGTAGGAAGTGTCTTGTCTGACTGTTTGTCAATTCAATTCAACAAATATTTATTAATGGTTTACTACAAGCTAATTTCTGAGACTACAAAGATGAAAAGACACCATAATCACAGAAATCTGAATTGGAAGCTATATTTAAGAAAAAATACATTGAAAGATACAGAGTTTCTAGAAGAAGAAAAGTAACAAACCACCATGCTCTACATTAATCAAACAACTAAAATATTATGAGAAGTTTTGAGTATAATTATTTTAGGAGGGATTGTAATGTTTGTCCTTCATTCTCAATGAGGACCATGACATCAGGGTGATGTTATTACTTGCAGTGAATTGGATTTAAGTGAGGGAAGGCTGTATAAGGTCAACAACCTCACTCTCTGCCCTAGAGCCATCTGGGTCCAGTGGCAAGATAGAGTTTGGGATGACTGGAAAGGCCCCAGATACATAAGGCAAGTGGGGTTAAGTGACTTGCCCAGGGTCACATGGCTATTAAGTGTCTGAGATAAAATTTGAACTCAGGTCCTCCCAATTTGTGTCAGTAGTGATAGACTGGAGGCAACTAGGAAAATTATAATCTATAATATGTGAGGACCAACTGAAGGTGTTTATTATATAGAAGAAAAACTTAAAGGAAGTATGTTTGCTGTTTTTTTGTACAGTTTTCAGGGTGGTGTCAGGTGATAGAAAAATCTGGGTTTTTTTTGGTTTTTTTTTTTGCTGGGCAATGGGGGTTAAGTGACTTGCCCAGGGTCACACAGCTAGTAAGTCAAGTGTCTGAGGCCGGATTTGAACTTAGGTCCTCCTGAATCCAAGGCCGGTGCTTTATCCACTGTACCACCTAGCCGCCCCTAGAAAAATCTGTTTTAACAATGAGCAAAGGCTACTCCTATTGAGCATCAAGTGACAAAAACAGCATTCAAACCCAAGTCAGACTACAAATCCAGTGCAACTAGTTCATCTTTATTTTATTCAATTCTGGATCTATATTTTTATCTGTAAGTTCAAGACACATAATCTGTGTGAAAATTTGGCCCTTTGTTTAGTACTGCACAAACAAAACCAATGTAAGTAAATTGTCTTTCTTTTTCTTATTTGAATTGCCAGTGCTTGGTACTGGAATATGGTATGGGCTTGATAAATGTTTGCTGTATTGTATTATGAAACTGGAAGGGGCAGAATTAACTGAGGGGGAAAAATTCTTTATAGCAGGTTTTTCTGAAAAGGTCTCAAATCCAAGATATAGAAAGAAATGATTCAAATATGAGTGGCAGTCATTCCCCAAAAGATAATGGCCCAAAAGATGTGAAAAGGTAGTTCTCAAAAGAAGAAAAAAATCCTTTGGTTCAGCAATACCACCACTAGCCCTCTACCAGAGATCAAAAGGAACCCTTTGTCCAAAAATATTTATAGCAGTTTTTGAAGTAGTGAAGAACTATTAACTAAGAAAGTGCCCATCAATTGGGGAATGCCAGCACAAATTATAGTATGTGAATAGAATAGAATGTTATTGTACTGTAAAAGGAATAGCTTCCAAAAAACCTGGAGAAAATGATATGAAGTGATGAAGAGTAAGTAGAGCCAGAACCAGCAACAACACTGTAAAGAAAAACAACTTTAAATGACTTTGGAACTCTGATCAATGCAATGATAAGTCTTAAGACCAGGTGACAAGATACTTTCTACTGTAAAGAATTAATTGTTATTTGAGGTTTTTATGGCTCTGGCCTGGGGCTCCGCAAACCGCACAGTGCTCCACCCACTGGTTGTAGCCGTTGCCAAGGCTCTGGCACCTCACGTCATCACCACTCGCCAATGCCTACATGGGCCTGGCAAAATTATAATGATTGGAAGTGCCATCTCAGATGCTTACTAGTTGTGTGTCCCTGAAAATCACTTACCCGCTGTATTGTGGGGACCAATTTTTAATTGGGGAGTGCTAGCTAAGCAGCTCGCTGCAATATTGGGGCAAGGAAGGAGACCAGCAGCCTCCCTCAAAACAGAACAAGATTTATTTTAACAAGAACGAACTTTAAAAAAAACAAAACACAAACAGGATCAGTAGGATCAAGGGAAAGGAAATAAAAAATGGGGAAAGGGAAATTATAATACCTGAAAAAATACCACTGCCCAGGAATCAGCTGAAAATCGCAGCAGAACGCCTGGCTTTCCAGCTTCCACCTAGAATGACCAATTCTCCTCCCCCAAACCTAGAAATACCCACACAGCCCCAGCCAATGGGATGGCCGCTCTGATAGTCACATGACTGCACTCATTAGGCTTCCAATCATTATAATTTTTGCCAGGCCCACGTAGGCATCAGCTAGTGATAATGTCGTGAGGTGCCAGAGCCCTGGCAATGGCTACAACCAGTGGGTGGAGCATGTTGCGGTTTGCGGAAGCCCCAGGCCAGTGCTCACCAAGGCATAAAAAGCTCAAATAACAATTAATTCTTTACACTATCCACCCTCCTTCTAGAGGTGACAGCTTAGAATAAAGAACAAGTCATACATTTTTGGAACATGGCCAATGTGGGGATTTGTTTTACTAGACTGTGCAGATTTGTTATTAAGGTTTTAGTTTTCTTTTGTTTACTGTTCAGTGGGAAAGGAGGGATTACAAATACATGCAAAATAGATAAAAAGAAAAAGATGACCTATTTTAAGATTGTTAGTGTATCATCCAGTAGTACTTACTCAATAAGTTAAAAGAAATCTCATGTCAATAGTGTTTTCCAAATAACGTTCAAGAATCCTTCAAACAACTATCATTTCCAAAGTTAATTAATCTACAGAAATGGATTTTATTTTTTTTAAGTTTTGCTGAATATGCTACTTAATTAACATAGGTATATAAAAGTGAGATTCTACTATATTCTAAATTAAGCTGATTAGCAGCAACACACATATGGAGGACGAGGGATAGCATTAATTTAATTCAGTTGTTAGCAGTTTGCCCTGACTCATTTGTAGCAGTAGGATTTTGAAGCAAATTCCCAATGGATATGGTAATAGTTTTATAAAATAACAAGACAAATTCAAAAGTTATTTATGGAAAGCTGATGTTTTTTAGGAGGAAAAATTATGTGACTGTTTAAAAAAAAAACTAAAGTTAGGAACTAAGATCATTCTGCTCCCCTAATTCTCAAAGCAATCCTACCCATTCTTTTTTCAGTCTCCCATATCTGCTTTTTTCTACAAACACAAGTGGTAACTAACTTAATCATCTTTGCTTAAACCAAGGACAACAGTCTCCCTACATCACGCCTCACCCTCTTCCAATCCATTCTACACAGTGCAAGAAACACTTTCCTAAAATTCCAGTTTGATCACATCACTAAACCATTAACAGCTGCAACCAGCTTCCAATATCAATGTAAATTTAGTATAACAAGGCCCTCTTCCCATCATTAATTGTTTAAACAATATTCTCTATAATATAAATTTCAATCCCACAACTATTCCTCCCTAATTATTTTGCAACTTAAAACTTCTGTTCTAATTAATAGTCTGCAAAACTTTTCAGGTACCCAACTCTATTGTCGCCTTATACCTTTCTAGAATGCTCCAGTGATTTCTATGCCAAAACACACTTAAGGGTATCAGAGATTTAGACAGGGAAATAGAGGCCATCCAGTCCAAGCCATTCAATTTACCTGAGTGGGTAAGTGACTTACCAAAGGCTACACAGGTAGGAAACAGCTGGACTGGGATTTGATTCTCTTTCCACTGCACAGGACGTTGCCCCACCCTAACCCTACCATTCCTACAGATCATTCCCTGAAGCATGAATAAAATACACTGATATGATCAGCAATTTACTAGAAAATAAATTTAAAAAAAAAAACATTTTACTGGGGGCAGCTAGGTGGCACAGTGGATAATGCACTGGCCCTGGATTCAGGAGGACCTGAGTTCAAATATGACCTCAGACACTTGACACTTACTAGCTGTGTGACCCTGGACAAAGTCACTAACCCTCATAGCCCCACCCAAAAAGAAAAGCACTTTACAGAAGTAGAACAATAAAAATTCATTTGGAAGAAAAAAAAGAGCCAAATTCTAATGGGGAGTGAGGGACAGTACGAATAAAGGGGGACATTTTTCCAGACTTTGAATTACATTATGAAGCAATAATCATGAAAACTACCTGATACTGATGACAAAATTGAAAGCATAAAACAGTGGAACTAGCTAGAAAGGAAGACTCAAATAAATGAACTCAAGAACACAGCATTCAATAAAGTAGAACACATAAATCACTTGGGGAATAAATCCATATTTGGCAAAATTTGTGGGAAAACTGAAAAGCAGTCTGGGAGAAATTAGATTTAGACTAACATCTTATACCATACATCACAATAAGCTCCAGATGGATATACGACCTAAATATTAAAGAGGGGTGTGTGTGTGTGTGTGTGTGTGTGTGAGAGAGAGAGAGAGAGAGAGAGGAGGAGAGAAGAGAGAGAAGAGAGAGAGAGACGAGAGAGAGAGAGAGAGAGGACTCTTAAACCAAACATGGGATAGAGGCAATAGACAATCACAATATAAAATAGGTAATTGTGATTACATAAAATTTTTTTTTAAAAACCCTTATTTCGCAAATAAATGAGCCATTGGGGGCATATGTGTGTGTGTATACACCATACATATATAAAATATTTCTCTAAGGGTATGATAATGAAATAAATCAGTAGTAGAACTGTAACATCAAAAGTTATTCCCCAACAGATGTCATAAAGGATAACTCCTAAGAACTATAAACTACTTATGAAACAGTGCTCCAGATAATAAGAGAAATATAAATGAAAACGACCAAAGTTTCTCACCTTATAGATTGGCAAAAATTACATATAGGGACTGTCACAAATAGTAGAGTTGTACAAAGACAGAACACTAATACCGTTGTTGGTAAAGCTATGAATTAGGCCCAACCTTCTGGAAGCAATTATTTGAAAGAAATGATTATGATGCCCATCCATAAAGCCTGGACAGAGATCCCTCCACTAGATATAAACCTGAAGAAGTCAATGACAAAAATAAAGGTTCCATACACTCCAAAAATATTTTATACCAACATTTTCTGTAGTAACAAAGAACTGGAAACAAAGCAGATTCCATCAAGTGGTGAAAGGATAAGTTGTAGGGGCAGTAGGTGGTGCAGTGGATAGAGCACCGGCCCTGGAGTCAGGAGTACCTGAGTTCAAATCCGGCCTCCGACACTTAACACTTACTAGCTGTGTGACCCTGGGCAAGTCACTTAACCCAACTGCCTCACTTTAAGGAAAAAAAAAGGATAAGTTGTAGTAGTACATAAAAGAATGGTATACTGCTGAACTGTAAGAAACCATGGACTATGATGAATAAAAGGAGCATGAGAAGCATATGAACTGATACAAAGTGAGTAAGCAGAAGCAAGAAAACAATATATACAATTCCTCTCTTCTTTAATCTTCGACCTCTTCTATCTACTGGTTCTTTCCGTATTCAACCATTCCCAAGCATCCTTCACTAGACAAGACCACTTCTTCAAGCTTTCATCCTTTACGCACCCAAGAGAAGGATGTCTATCCCAGGCATGTGAAGCCTTCCCCCAGGGGAAAGGGCAGATGAGAACAAATTTGTTCCAATAGTGATGAAAGCGCTGAAAGCAGGCACTGTGTACCCCTTAGACACTGAAGACACCAAAGTCATCCTCTGCATCCCAGGCCATCACCAGTAGTCCTGACTTTTGTCTTACCACTGAACTTTGATGACTTGAGAAAAGAGTGAGGCTGATAACTTTTGCAACTCTGCCTCACTTAAATCCATTTCACCACACAAGTCAAGACATCACCCTGTGATATCAGTGGTCCTCTTCAAAACAAAGGAACAACAACAATCCAGGTCACAGGAATTAATAAATGTTTATTGATCAAATGATCACTGAATAACCTCCAACTCAGTAACTGAAAGAACAAAACAATTAAAAGTTAATGTTGATGGGGGCAGCTAGGTGGCACGGTGAATAGAGCACCGGCCCTGGAGTCGGGAGGACCTGAGTTCAAATCCGACCTCAGAAACTTAACACTTACTAGCTGGGCAAGTCATTAACCCAACTGCCTTCACCCAGAAAAAAGTTAATGTTGTAAAATTATATGGCCCACACTTAGCCCCAAACAAGAGATATAAGAGTGTACCTCTCATCTTCTTTGAGGACTGAGTATGAAAACATTGCAAATATTGTCAGACTTTTTAAATGGGGTTGCTTACTTTTTCTGAATTTTTTTCCTCTTTTTTATTCATTATTATAAAGATATATCTCTAGAAAGAAAGAATACAAAAATATACAAAAAAATTGTAATTAAAAAAGACTTTAATAAAACAACAATCCTTGATTAAGAAATTTGAGAAAGTGCAAGTCTTCTTACATACATCTTAGTCACAGCAATTGATTACAGAACTATAGAATCTTAAGATTTGGAAGGACCTTTATAAATTACCTACTTCAACTTCTACCTAAAACACCAATGAGGAAGTGGCAATGTGGTGCTATATGAAAAAAGGACTACCTATGCATAGTCTTGTACAACCTCTAATTTATTATGCAGGGACCAACCCAAAAAAAGGCAGGTACCTCCACCCCACCCACCCAATTCTATGGGTAGAAAGAGTTAGGAAAAAAAACAGTCAAGTATTTGAAGGGATGTAACAAGGAAGAAAAATTAGACTTATTCTGCTTGACCCCATAATTTAGAATTAAGAACAATAGTTAAACTTGCAGAGAGTAGATTTAAATTTATTTAAGGAAAAAGTTCCTAATAATTAGAGCTACCCAAAAGTGAAGTGGAGATAGTGAGTAGCCTCCCCAACTCTTCTCTGAGTGCAATCTCTCCTCTATCTTTTATGAATCTACCAAAATTATTTTCCTATATGCAATATGTTTGAAGGATTCTGCCCTCTATTGCAACCTGTACCTGAATAAGATTTTTCATCTAAGAGGTGAGAAAGGAAACAAAATTTTTAAAGAGCAATGTGGCCAATTTGTTTTACTTAACTATGCTTAATTGTTAAAAGGGGCCCCCACCATTGGAGGGGGGAAGGGATAAGTGAGGAAAAGAGAAGCAGAAATAGTTACTCCCCCCCCCAAAAAAAAAAATAAAGAGGATCATTTGAAGCACTTTTTAAAACTCACAGATAAAAATGGGCAAAGGCAGAGGTAAATAACAAGTAGGAAGCTTTCACTAATAATGATTTGCAGGTTTATATACAATCTTCTTTCTGTTCTACAGAAATGCTAATTTTATTAAGGGTTTAAAATGGGGGAGGAAACCTTCACTTAAGGAATATAATCCCTTCTAATTACCCATGTGGTCGTCCAGACTTGCCTGAAGACCAATAGTGAGGGCAAAACCCACAATATCTAGGGAACTATATTCTACCACTGGATAGCCTTACTTGTTAAAAAGTCTTTCCTTACAGTCAATCAAGAAGGCACCTAGGTGGCGCAGTGGATAAGCACTTGGCCCTGGATCTCAAGGGACATGAGTTCAAATTCGGTCCCAGACACTTGACACTTACTAGCTGTGTAACCCTGGGAAAGTCACTTAACCCTCATTACCCTGCAAAACATGTAAAAACCCAATATATGAGTCAATCAAAATTTGTATTTTTGGAATTTCTATCCTTTAGTAGCCAAACAGAACACGTCTAACGACGACCTTCAATTACCTGAAGGACACTTTCCAGGTCCCTCCCAAGTCTTCTCTAGGTTAAATACACTTATAACGAGCACACGATTCTTTCAATATATGAAAAAACAAATGGATGAAATACGCTTGTGACATGCAATTGGATGGTCAGTCCACTAAATTAGTACTTCTTCCTAAGATAGGAACCGCAGAGAGCACTGACGTAGGTCCAGAACTACAAAGAAGGAAGGAAAACCATATGCTTTATGCTTTGGGGCAGGGCTCTTCTTAAACTTTTTTCCCACTTTCAGACCCCCTTTGAGCCCAACAAATTTTTTACTTGACCCCCAGGTATATAGGTAAGTATATACTGCTGCCAAATTTTTGAGACCCCCACCATTTCAGTTATGAGACCCCATATGGGAAGTTTTGTTTTAGGATTTTTATAATACCAAGAAGCTTCCTGATACAAAAACCCCTCTTTCTTTTTCTTATTGAAAAATCTATAGTTTAAATACTAAGTTCTCCCCAAATCAGTAAAGTTAACCAACATAATAAATGGATGGAACACCCCACATTTATATGGTCACAGAGTCATTAAGGTATATTCTCTTTGTCAGATTTTAGAATCATATAGATTATTTCTCACTTTATAGAGCAGATATCCTGAAGAACTGGATCTCAGAGTTCCTCTGGAATGCTTTAAGTAGAGTCAAAAAGTTTGGATTTTTAGAAAATGTGTTTCTGTAGAGGATTTACCCTGAACTTATTATGTTCCATAAGTTCAGATTTTAGGTAATTTTTTAAACAATACACAATTTTCTATTTTTATTCTAAATCTTATTCAGATGCTCATCATGGAATAGAATATGACTCTGGATTCTCTGAAAGACGATTTCTGCAGAACATACATTGGCAAGTCCTACCAACTAGAAAGACTTTTAGCATGGGCTGTGCAATATATGAGGAGCAATAGATAAATGCACTAGAGAGACGGGTTACAATATGGATCACTGAGGGGCAGCTAGGTGGCGCAGTTGATAGAGCACCGACCTGGACGTTAGGAGGACCTGAGTTCAAATCCAGCCTCAGACACCTAACACTTACTAGATGTGTGACCCTGGGCAAGTCACTCTAACCCCAATTGCCCTCACCCCACCAAAAAAAGGATCAGTGGAAGGCATTTCCAATAAATGAAATCAATCTTTTGAAGAATTAAATAGCTACATTAATTTGTTATATATTCTTATGTCTCCCAATTTTATGGTGCATGTTTATTCATGTCTCCACACTAGAAGTTCATTAAGAGAAAGAACTTTTTATCTATTTCTGCCCTTTCTTAAAATGTGTCTCAAGTCAACAAACATTTATTAAACATCTACTGGATGTAAGATACTGTTTAAGGGCTAGGGATACAAAGAAAGGCAAGAGACAGTTATTGCATAAGGAGCTAACGGTCTAACAGGTGTGCTCTTAGAACAGTGCCTTACAAGTAACAGTCACTCAAAATGGTTTTCAGCTGATTACTCAGAAAAAAGAACCTGTTGGTTGCTACCATCCAAGAAGAGGAAACCCAAAACGAAACAAACATGATATTTTGAACAACTTCTAGCACCTAGCATTGTCAATCAGCATTTATTAAGTCTCTATTACGTTGCCAGGGTAGCCTATGTGGCACAGTAGATAAAGCACTGGCCTGGAGTCACGAGGACCTGAGTTCAAATCTCACCTCAGACACTCACTAGCTGTGTGATCCTGGGAAAGTCACTTAACTCCAATTGCCTTAAACATCAGGGCCATCTCCAGTCATCCTGACTGTATATCTTACACTGGGACCAGATGGCTCTGGAGGAGAGAGTGAGTTTGGTGACCTTGCACAGCCTTCCCTCACTTAAATACAAGTCATTGCCAAGTATGACGACATCTGTCATAATCCTCTTCAAGCATTCTAGGCCTGGGGAACAAACAGTGCAAAGGCAAAGAGACAGGAGATAGGGCTGCCATGTGCGAACGGCAAGAAGGGCAATATATCTGGATCACAAAGTTCAAGCAGGGAGTAATATGTAAAGATGGGAAAGATAAAAACTGGACAAGTTGTGATGAGCTTTAAATGTCAAAGAGAAGAGTTTATGTTTGATTCTAGAATCAGGGAGAGCAGCATCACTTTGGCAGCAGTGCTGTCAGACTCAAATAAAAAGGGAGTCATTGATCTGTACATAATGATCATTGCAGGTTGCATATTGACTTAATTTAAAATGTAATTTTTAGATCTGTGCTTTCATTTCTTTATTTTGTTGAATATTTAACAATTGCGGATCTAATCTAGTTTGGGCTGCCCTCTGGAGTGTTGACAGCCACATATTTGACACTTCTGGTGTAGAAGATAGCAGTGGAGAAAAGACTTGAGGTGGGAAAGATCATTCATTAGAGGTATTATGATCATCTACCTATTATCTTTATGGGGAAGAGTATCTATTAATTGTACCTTTACATAATACAGGTACAAATGACATCATCAGATGCTGCCTAGAGGAGGCAAAAAAGAAGAAAAGAAAAAAGTTTGTATGACTTATTGAATAAATTTTTTAAAGGAGGGAAAGGATAAGGACCTTGATTCTGGTCCATAATTCACAAGAAAGAAACCTATGTTAGTTACCCTATATCCTGGTTACAAACTCACAGAAACAACAGGTCTTGTATCTCATATTCAAATAGATAGCATTTATCTGTTTCAGGACTAAAAAGTCACTTTAATGATCCCAGCACAAAGAATTAAAACAAAAGGTATATTTAAACTATTCTATTCTTGAGATGGTAAACAATGCTCTTCTGTAACTTAATCTGCTGTTAACAACCTCATCCTACAGTTTCTTCCAAGTCTGTTAATTCAATAAATATTTCTTTCTTTTTTTTTTTTTAAGTGAGGCAGTTGGGGTTAAGTGACTTGCCCAGGGTCACACAGCTAGTGAGTGTTAAGTGTCTGAGGCTGGATTTGAACTCAGGTACTCCTGACTCCAGGGCCGGTGCTTTATCCACTGCGCCACCTAGCCGCCCCTCAATAAATATTTCTTAAGCACTTATAACCTGCAAATGCCTTCCTTTTCCTTAGTCCAAAATTTAAAACAAACAATAAGAACAACAAAACCAATCAACAAGAATCAACTTTTATATTAAACACAGCTTAAAATGAATGCACCTACCATGTCCACACTAGGATAGCTTTTTTTCAGACAAAAAAATTTTTTAAGGTATCCATTACAATAGTATTGGATAGGTATTATTAAATGAAAGCTAAATTAGCTTTTTCAGATACCTGAAGTTAAAGTAAACCATAAAGAGATAAATCATTTTAAGGGATTAAAAGATAAATTTTTCCAGTTCAGTTATTTTACTGGGGCTATTTTCCCAATATAATCTCATTTTTGTAACCTTAGCACATCTGTTTAACAATTACCTGTTAGAATAGATTCTAAAATGCTAAGTCCAACACAATTCACACATGTATAATACTAAGAAAACTAACTTGATTAGTGTCTTGTTGAGTATATACCATCATTTTCATCAAATGTTTGCGGGTATTCTAACCCAGATGAGCAAGTGCAGTGCTGTGCACTAAGTTTCTGAAAGCTTCCCATTCCCTTCCTGCTCCACTGTTGCTAACTCAGCTCTCCCTCCAGGTCAGCAACAAACTGTTCACTCATGAGAAGTGCTCTAATCTGTTGATGTTCAGTCTCCTGACAGTTGTCTTGCCTTGGAGCCCCTGCTCTTGTTGAATGGGAATGTTTAGCTTGAAGAGGATAATAAGTCCAGCACTCTGTGCCACACTTTGTCACTCTCAGATCCTGCCTGTCTCTTTTCTTCACAATGACATTGTCTATTAAATGGCAGTGCTTGCTGTGAGGGTATACTTACAACATTTTGTTGCTTTTAGGTAAACAGAGGATAGTGTTGGTGATGAGATGGTCATAAGCCTTCAGTGGTAAGTGACTGTTGCTGTTGCTGTTTCCTACTCCACTCATCCCAAGGACTCCCTGTCACCTCTGATAGTCTGTGCCTACTATGGTTTTAAAGTCACCCAGAATTACAAGCTTGTTCTCAATATAATTTCATTTTTGTATCCTTAGCACATCTATTTAACCATTACCCGCTACAACAGATTATGGAATGCGAAGTCCAACACAACTTACATGTGTATAAACTAAGCCAAGTAATAGTGTCTTGTTCAGTATAAGAGAAATGCAAGTCGAAACAACTCTGAAAAATAAAAAATAAAAAGGGGGGGGGGGAACCAACTCTGAGGATTCACCTCTAACTTAGCAAATTGACAGAGATACCCAAAAATGGGAAATCAATGTTGGAGGTCTGGTAGAAAGACAGGCACAGCATTGCACTGACACAATCATTATGGAAAGCATTATGCCAAAAAACTGATTTAAAATGTCTCTTATCTTTTGACCCAGAGATTCCAATGCTAGGCATATACCCTAAAAAGGTCAATGATAAAAAGACCATATATACTAATGTTTTGTGGTAGCAAAGAACTAAAAATTAAATAGATTGATTGGGAAATGGCCAGACTAACCAGTACATAAAAATGTTAATATCACTATGCTATAAGAAACAGCAAATAACAAAACAATGATAGTGAAGCATGATTTTTATGAACTGATACATACTGAAATAAGCTGAACCAGAAAAACAATATACACAATGATGACAAGGTAAATGAAAAGAACAACAAAACAATCTAAACTGAATGTTATAAAATCAAAATGATCGGGTGTGGCCCCAAGAGATATGAAAGACTATGTATCATTCTTTTCTGATATATTTATTGATTGGGTTTGCTGAACTTTTCTTTTTCTTTTCTCCCTCTTCTTTTATTTTTTGTTATTAGGGATGGTCCACTAAGAGAGAGTATGAGGAGAGATTCAGGGGGAAATGTAGGTGATATAAAACAAAACAAAAAAAATGATAAAAATCTATTTTAATCTATTTTAAAATCTTAACTTTGGTCTGCAGTTCAAGTATTAACAGTAGGTCTAACTTCACTAGTGCTATATGTCTTACTAAATATGCTCAGTTTCAAGACTAAGGTATAACACATATCTATATTTTCAACTAGGTCAATTGGACATTGCCACCATCCCTTTTTCCCATGGTTTTTGTGCATTTTGAACAGAGATAATAATGTTAGCTCCTACCAAGTTCCTAACTCTTCTAAGTCCAGTCATATGCAACTACCTCTCCATTGCCCTACTAGCGATGACTTTTTTACTTTAAAAAAAAAAACCTAAAACACAGTAGTTCATAAAGTTACCAAAAACTGTGATTTTTTTAAAAAAACTTTAATTCATTATATGTGATGCTTTTAAAAAATAAAATTATCACTTAAAGTTGGATTATTTTTAAGCGGGATATTTAGTTCAACGTATATATGAATCTTAAAAAAAATACAAACTATAACTAAAATCTAATAAGATTAATTCCATAAGCCCCATGAACCTCTACTCACTTTTATTTTTATTTTTAAAATTTTTATTAATGAGGCAATTGGGGTTAAGTTAAGGGTCACATAGCTAGTAAGTGTCAAGTGTTTGAGGTTGGATTTGAACTCAGGTCCTCCTGAATCCAGGGCCTGTGCTCTATCCACTGCACCACCTAGCTGCCCCTCCACCACTCACTTTTTACAGTGACAGCATACATCAAATCTAAATCCCACTTCTGGATTAAAAGGGCAATACCAATACTTTAATAAATGCTTTTCCAAATAACAATTATTCCCATTTTTGGTGTATTATTTTAGTAAGATGATTGGTTAATAAGTCACAATGAAATTTTTTTTTTTGTATTTTTCTTCTTGGAAAAAAACACTGAGGACCAAAAGGTAGTCATCTAGCTAAGTCAGTAGTTTCCAAAGATAAAATGATATATTTGCAAAGCCCTTAGCACAGTGCTTGACATATAAAAGGTACTATATAAATGCCTATCACCTCCCCCTTTCCTTTCTAAGTGGGAACCAGGATCCTGAGACGGTCATGGTCTGCCCCAAGACATATGTGACCTAGTGGTCAGATGACCTTTATTGTGTTAGTCAATTGTCTCCAATACAACTGTTAACTATCCTTATTTCCTAATATTCCCCCAACTGCACACCTTCTGGCAAAACCAGGTAATGAGTGGCCTCCTCAGGGCAATTATAATTCTGAGGCAGCAAAGTATTCTAGTCTAGTGGATAAGACACAGCACTTGGAATGAGGAAGACCTGGATTCAAAATCTGCCTCAAACTCTTACTAGAACAGGGTGACTGGAGGTATGTCATGTAACCTCTCAGTACCTCAATCTCTCTATCTGTAAAATGGAACCAAAGGCCTTATATGGTCTCTTCTAGGCCTAAATCTATGTTCTTATGTCCTTAACCTAAATACTACTAGGAATCCACAACAATAACTGCACAGGTCCCACCTAACTACCCATTCCATTTAACCCCATCTTGACATGTTAGGTACTCTGGGAGGCTGGGTCTCTGAACTCTGAAGAAATGAAAGATATTAAGAGCCCTTGATACAAAATCAATAGCTAAACCCTCCTCCATGACTGTGAGGCTGGTTCAGGTCAGGGGTATCAAACTCAAATACAAACTGGGGCCACTAATCTATACAAAAAGGATCCCTGTGGGCTGCATATTGACAATTTTTAAATGTAATGTTACCAATTTTTAAAATTTATTTGGTTAAATATTTCCCAATTACATGTCAATCTGGTTTGGGCTGCACTCAGGAGTGCAGGCCAGGTGTCTGACCCCTCTGGGCTAATTCTTTCCCTAAGAGAAAAAAATGACTCCAAGACTTAATTAGCCAGGGGGCCTAAGGCAGTTCAAGCCACAGAGAAGTATATATAGCTTCCTGGTGGCCTCAGACCTTGTGGGAGAGCATTCCAGATCACCTATAGGCACAAAAAAGTCTGTCCAAAGATTTGGTAGCTGTCCCAACTACAAACTGCCTGGCTGACCAGACTTTCCAGTATGCAGAAGGAGCTAAGTTTACCAGAGCTAAGTGTTGAATCACTGCTGTGTATCCTTTCTATGCAAATATTTCCAAATAATTGTTATTAGTTTTGGAAACAGGAAGTAAAAGTAGGTCTCTTCACAGAAAGACCACTGCTCACTCATCTTTTCTTAAGAGATAGTTTATTATAAACAGTACTTAGCTAGCACAGTACCTAGTACATAGTAGGTACTTAGTGAATACTTACTAAGATACATCAATATGTATACTTAAAATTGCTTTATAGCTATTTAAATACATAAATTTCAACATACAAAATACTGACTTTCCAGTAATTCCCTCTGAGTCTACATTGGATGTCCTTAAATATTTGTTCTCATGCCCTTTTCATTTTATATCGCCAATTAGTAAATACTCTGTTCTTCAACCAAGGCTCCTACTAAAACCATGATGTTTCTCAATAATCTTTGGTTCCAGTCATCCAACCAATTCTGAACCACTCTTACAATAATATCATTCAGTCACATATCTCTCTATCTGTGAGATTGTTAAATGCCTTGCTGAGAGCCAAGTATGTATATGATATTTATGGCAATCTATGAATATTAGTAACTATTTCTAATAGGGGGGAGGGAGATTGATATAAAAAAATAAACTATGCTAACACTCCAAAAATTTAACCTCTTAAAGCAGATGCAAATCTTTCCTCTATTATGACTAGTGTTGAGATCAGCAAGCTTTCTAGATAGTCACAGTTCGGCAAAGTGGAATAATGGAAAGATACTGGATACTGTGTCTATTTTCTTTACTGAAGAGTTTCAAAGTAACTTCTCATTTCTTTCCTAGATCTTCACCACCACCAATCCCATGATCTTTGGTTCCTGTTCAAAGGCTCTGTTCAAAGGTTCTCCTACTTCTAACCTAATTCACTGGAGATCTCATCAGCTACCATGAGTTCAATTATCATCTTATGCAGACGATTGAATCTAGTTCAATATATCTCTAGTTGGTCCCGAGCTCCAACTTTTGTCATCAACTGTGTATTGAATTGCTGTTGTTTGTCCTCATTCTCAAGAGGACCATGACAGATGCCATGACTTGCACTGAATTGGATTTAAGTGAGGCAGGGCCATGAAAAGACACTTCAGTTTCTCCTCCGGAATCATCTGGGTCCAGTGGCAAGATGGTATCAGGATGACTGTAGATGGCCCCACGTCACAAAGCTAGTATCTGAGGTGAGATTTGAACTCCGGTCCTCCCAACTTCAGGGTTAGTGTTCTATCCACTGTGTCATCTAGCTGCCCCTGTCCACTGAATAGCTCCAAACTGGATGGCTTGTAATCATCTCCAAAACTGAACTCATCATCCCTGTAAACCCTGTCATCTTCTGAATTTCTCTGTTGTTGTCAATGAATCCTCCTGATGCCCCAGGTTTCACAACTTCAAGTGTCATCCTAAACTCCCTCACTCTAACTCACCCCACAATATCAATCAGTTGTCAAATTTTGTCCTTCATCTATCTTATACATCCACCATTTTGCCCTCACATAATTCAAACCCTAATTCAGGCCTTCATCATCTCTGCTTGCTGAGCCTTAGCTCACAGAAAATGGGGGGTGGGGGGAGGGGGGGATATGTCTCCTAATATTTTGTCACCTCTGACAATAGCCTCCTAATAACTGGAATTCCTGCCTCAAGTTTCCTCCCCACTTCAAACTATCCTCCATTCAAAGCCAAGTAATTTTACTCAAGTGTAGTTCTAACCATGTCACCCCTACTGAATGAACTCCAATGGGTCCCTTCTTACCTACAAGATCCAATTATAGAATCCTGATTGGCATTTTAAAGCTCTTTACAACCTGATCCCATTCCTACCTTTCCAGTCTTCTCACACACTCTACACTTCCTATATACTTTAGGAACTAGTCATACGGACCTACTACTTACTGTTGCTAACAGTGGCCCATTCCTAATCTCCAGCCACAGTCTCCATGTGTTCTCCCCACCTCTCCTCTGCTTAAGAATCCCTGGCTTTCCGGGGCGGCTAGGGTGGCGCAGTGGATAAAGCACCGGCCCTGGATTCAGGAGTTCCTGAGTTCAAATCCGGCCTCAGACACTTGACACTTACTAGCTGTGTGACCCTGGGCAAGTCACTTAAACCCCATTGCCCCATAAAAATAAGGAACAGAAGAAAGAAAGAAAAGAAAGAAGAAGAAAGAAAGAAGAAAGAAAGAAAGAAAGAAAGAAAGAACGAAGAAAAAAAAAAGAATTCCTGGCTTTCTTCAAGACTCAGTTTGAATGCCATTTGCCCAGAAATTCTATCCTTGGTCTCCTCTCCCCCGCTCCTCCCCAAGCTTGAGCTTTCCCTTAAAATCATATGTGTGTATTTCCTCAACACATGTATTGTAGTGTTTCCTCAGCATGTAAGTATGTATGTTTCCCCATCAATCAGAATTAAAGCTCCTTGAGGACAAAACTGGTTTTGCCTTTCTAGGTATCCCCAAGTGCTTAATTGGCATAATATGCTTTTAAATGGCTTAAATGGTATTTAATTTAAACAATTTTTGAACAATACTGGAATTATTCCTTTGACATTCTAAAACAAATAAAGAATAGGCATTACAGATTTATACTGAGAAGCTGAGAAAACACTGAATTTAACTTGGTCAATACACTAAAGCTAAGCAAGTGATTAGGAGGCACTGCAATACTCTAAGACCCAAATGCTCTATAGTTAAAATTAATTTTTTTTAATCCCCAAACACCAGTATTCTAAAAGAATAACAACCTTTAGCAATGAAAACTGAAAACCTAACACAGGATATTACCCTAACTGGGATCACGAAAGGTTAAATTAGGACAGAAAAACTAAATGTTCACAGTACAGAAATTCTATGCCCAATAAAATTTACTGGCTCTTCTTTTGAGTTTGTTCCTCAATACAACCAGGCCTGTAGTTAGTGTGTTGAGTTAAAATAAGCCTACACTAGTAGACTGAGATGTAGCACTGCTCCGTAGTTAATATGCCGAGTTAAAATTAAGCCTTCGCTAGATTGAAATGACGCACTGCCCTGACAAGATTATATATGTCTATTTACCTCTCCTCTTGACCAAAATGTCATCAGCAATACAGGTTATTTTCTTAAAAAAAAAAGTTCAATTCATATAGAAAAATACAGAAGCCTGTTATTACATACTGTTCTGGTACATTTTTACCTTTAAAGCCTTACATCAGAACATCACAATCCTGCAACAACACCTCTAAAAAGCATTTGTTTTTAATATAGCCCTTATTTTTTAGTCTTTTAACTTCTCAAACTATTTTACTACAAGAACAAATTATTCTCACAATAAACTCTCCTATAAGAAAATACAAAAGAAAACCTACATAAGTATTGTGATTAAAAAGTCGCCTGGATTCTTACTATCTCTTCCGCCCATTGATAAAAATAATAAATCAGGTTTGTATGGAAGATACAGAAAACTTCCTGGAGGAGCTTTAACCAACTGTCACAAAATACAAGACTTGGGGGGGGGGTGTGGGTGAAAATTGCAAAAGAACTGATACTTTTAAACGGCAACAGAAATTGCTTCTTGATTTCTTACATATAGACCTTCCATAAAAACCTTTTATCTGACCTTTGAAACCTCCATACTTTTTCTATCCTTTTTTTTAAGTGTTGTTTTTTTCTTCTTCCCATAACTGGATCTGCGGCTGATTTTAAACCTCTGGGTTTGGAGGCGGCTGAGCTAACAGGATTGTTCAGAGATGAGTTTGGGGCTGGCTGGGCTAACTACCAGGACCATTTCAGGTAAAGGGCGATCTCAAATGTACAATGGCTACAACCGAAGATGCCGAGTGATGCTGGGGAACGGGCATTATTAAGCAGGATTCTAGGGCTGTGTTTACTTAAGGAACATAAAGAAATGTTGAGCCATATGTTCGAGCCTGGCTTCGCTGGCCATCGAATCTCTCGGCCATCGGGTGCCGGGAGCACAGAAGGGGGGCCGGCCGTCCCCACGGCTCCGCACCCCACACCTCCTGACCCCGCTCACCTCTCAGCCCCTCCCGCAGACAGGTGAGGGGCAGCCGCCACCCCCGGGCCGGACGGCCGGCACTCGAGGCTGGGGACCGGGACGCGTCCGCGGGGCCGCCCTCCCTCCGCGCCGGGCCGGTACCTCTCGATCTTTCAGGCCCAGCAGCAGCACTTCCTCCATCAGGGTGAGCCGGGTTTCCTTGGAGTCTCCTTGTCGTCGTCGTCCTGCTCGTCCCTGCGGCTCTGCTCGTCGTCGTCGCCGACACCGCCCCCTCCGCCGCCGGCCGCCCGCTCCTTGTCGGCGGCGCTGCGCGAGGCTTCGGTGCGGCGCTGCACCAGGCCCGAGCTGCCGCTGGGTCAGCGAGGTCATGGCTGCGGCCCGGGCCGCGGAGGTCCGAGGCAGCGGCGGGGCGCGCGGCAGGACGCGGCGCGAGCGCGGGACGCTCGCCTTCGCTCTCCGCTAGCCCGCGAGGGCCCACACGGGCTCCGCTTCAAGCGCTGGGGCGACGTCGTCAGCGCCCGGCGCCCGGCGGGAGTCATGGGGGACGGGCCCTCGGGGCAGCTTGCTCGGCAGCCGGGGAGAGGCCGGCGCGCGGGCAGGGAAAGGGCTCCTGCTCGCGGGGGGCGGTGGCGGTGACGGGCGGGCTGAGGTGGAAGCGGCGGCGGCGACTTTCCTCCAATATGGCGGCCGCTGGCCTGATGTCACCGGAGGATGTGGCCAGAGTCCGCCGGGGCGGGGGGAGGGACCGGAGAAGCTGAAAAGGGACGGGGTGGGGGTGGGGAAAGAGAGGCGGGGAGAGCCCCGGGAGAGGGCGGGCGGGGGTCGGCCGGCTCTATGCCCGCCCTCCCGCCTCGCACTCCCTGACTCCTCCGTCGGCCCTCGGAGCCGCCTCCCTCATCTCGTGACTGCCGCCTTGGCCCTCCTGCGGGCTCCAGCCGAGCTTCCCCCCTCCAGGCATGCGCTGGAAAGGGACTTGGGCTTTCCGAGAACAGCCCCGAGAAAAAATCCAGCCCGCGCCCCTCCCCCGTGGGCACTTCCTTGGAGAAGAGCTGGGGACGTGGAGGGGGAGAGGCTGGGAGTCTCTTCCGAGACGCCTCAGAAGTTTTAAGCGGTGTAGTCTAGGGAAAGTCAGTGAACCTCCACAGGCTCAGTTTCCCTAATCTGTAAAATGAAGGGGTTGGACTAGATGGCTTCAGAGATCTAGATCTACGATCTTGTAATTTGTCCAGTGAAGTCATGGCTCTTCTGCTAAGATTTAAAAAAAAAAAAGGCTTGGGGCAGGTTCAGTCCCAGAGAACTCAGCAGGATGTGTATAGTCTGATGGTCAAATAAATACAAGAACTTCTGCCGGAGTTTACTAGCTTGTGACATGTGGCTGCACAAACCCAACAGTATTTTCTAAAAGTAAATTATATAAATCGTTTTTAAATGAATTTTCTTGTAATTAGAGAAAAGAAACAGGTTCTGATTTCATACCTATTAGACGGGAAAAAGTTGACCAGAAAAGGAAAGTGACAACTATTATAAGGGCTGCAGGAAAGCAGGCAGGTTAATGTATGAAGAGGTGTGAATTAGTCCAGCCTTTCTGGAAAATAATTTGAAACTATACCCAAAATGTTACTAAAGCGTTCTTACTCTTTTGACCCACTATTGTATACTAGGTCTATACTTCCAAAGAGAGGAAGAGAAAAAAGGGAAACGGAATGCATATATACAAAAATATTTGTAGCAATTCTTTTTTGCAGTAGCATACAGCTAAAAACTAAGGGATGCCTATAAATTGGAGAATGGCTGAACAAATATATAAAATAAATATATAAATGCAATGAAATACTCTTCTGCTATAAGGAATTCTGAAAGGGAAGTTGCAAGAAACACTTGGAAAGACTTGCAATGAACTAATTCAGAATGAAGTGAGCAAAACCAGGAGAACAACATCTAATAACAACTTTGTAAAACCTAGCAAATTTGAAAGATTTGAGAATTGTGATCAATGCAGGGATCAACCATGATTCCAGAGGGCTTAAGATAAAACAAGCTACCTTCCTGCCCAAGACAGAGAGGTGATAGTCTCAGAATGCAGAATGAAAACTATTTTTTGGACATGGAGAATGCAGGAATTTGTTTTGACTATACATATTCATAGTTTTTCTTTTGTTTTTTTTTTCAATTATTTTTTCATTTTCCAGTGAGAACGGGGAGTGAATGGGAAGGAGATAAAATTGATTTTTTGTCCTTTGGGAAAAAAAATTAATTAAGGACAAATAAAACAATTTTGTTTAGAAACACTTGTCCCTTGCTGTATCAGCTTTTTTACTTGTATGCTACGATGTTAGTATAGACAGTATTAATATAGGCAGTGTACTCAATATGAAAGTTAGCTATGTATAGAATAAGCATATGCTTGCAAGCATCTCTTGCCACCAAAATCCTATATTTATATCATATCTACACATTCTGTTATCCCTTATTCCATATATGACCAGTCTACTTACTTGGTATATACAGATGGACAGACAGAGAGGGAGAGGGGAAAACTTCCAAAACATTCAGTAACATTCTTGAGAATTTTATGGGAGAACATGGACAGGAATAGGACAGAATCAAAAAGAATGATTATGATATCCATGTTGATAAGACCAGAAATCCATTGAGTCATTGAGGGTATAGAATAGCCATACTTAGAATCATAGTATTTTAGAGCTAAAAGGAACTTTGGAAGATGTAGTCCAACGCCCTAGCTTAACAAATGCGGAAATTCTGACTCAGATTGGTATCCAAGGTCACACAGCTAGTTAGTGGCGGAGCTAAGGCTAGAACTCATATTTCTGACTCCCTAATCAAGTGTTTTTAATGACACCACGCTGACTTCTTTTAGTTTCCTTAAATGTATTTGTATACTTTATATACCTATAAGTTTAATTAACTTTTAAGTTCCCCATAGTTTATTAAGAGTTATGGCCTTTGAATATAGAACCTACCTTAATATGACAGGACAATGAGCTAAGCTGAAAATGTAATTAGGGGAGTGAGTTGGATTGCAATGGGAAAATTGTGAAGCCCTTTGTGATTTCAAGATGCTTGTGACACAACCCATGTTTTTAAATACAGCATTCTTCCTGTGAAATACACAACCCTGACTACTACAATGGTATACAGGAAATAACAGTAGTTCATATTTAGTTATATAGTGTTTTAAGGTTTGCAAAATGTTTTATACATATCTCTTTTGAGCCTCATAAAAGCTCTGTTTTGAAATAGAAGCTATCACTATTCCCATTTTATAGATGAGGAACCTGCAGTTAACTCAGCTAACATGTATTTGAGGCAGGATTTGAACAAAGGGCTTTCTGATTCCAAGTCAAAGTTCTATCCACTACACCAGGAAGCCTCCCTAAGAGAAAGTTAAAAAGACTGAGAGAAAAGGTAAGATAGGCTATCAATTGAAGGTTTATGGAAGGACTTGGATAAAAC
The DNA here is from genome assembly GCF_019393635.1 of Dromiciops gliroides. Taxonomy (NCBI): domain Eukaryota; kingdom Metazoa; phylum Chordata; class Mammalia; order Microbiotheria; family Microbiotheriidae; genus Dromiciops; species Dromiciops gliroides. The sequence continues at coordinate 422,763,383 of NC_057861.1, read as the reverse complement.
TTTGCTTGTGTTCTATGCTAATGAGACATGACCTTTCAGTGGAAATGACAGAACAAAAATAGCTAACAGAAATCAGTACCCAAAATAAGTAAGGAGATAATAAGAATACATCTAATTGCCCTTGATAAATCAATCAAAAAGCATTTATTAAGTATCTATTATGTGCCAAGCTATGTGCCAATATAAAGATTGAACCCATCCCTATGCTTGCATTCTATCAGGGAGACTGATAGAGAGTAAATGGTGTTTGTCCTTCATACTCAAAACGACCAATGACATCATGATGTCGGGTCAAGGTACAGTGTGATCAAATGTGGCTGGTCAGACCAATACAACCTGAGATTGCTCTACCATAGAGCAGACACAAATAGTACATCTGAACACTGGGATGGAAATGTCTCTAGATTTGTGTGTCTTTGTGCTACTGCAATTCTGCTTTGCTCATAGAGCACAGCATCTTCTTTGATGAGGGGCATGTCACAATGTCATTGTGAAGGAAAACGAGACAGGAAGGATCTGAGAGTGACAAGAGTGTGGCACAGAGTGCTGGACTTATTATCCTCTTCAAGCTAAACATTCCCATTCAACAAGAGCAGGGGCTCCAAGGCAGTGTGGTAGCTGACCTTGATGCCATCTTCATCCTTGTTAAAGGTGTCTGACAACATCACAGAAAACATCATACTGCCCTTCATTCCACTTGTGACAGAAAGCAGACAACCAAATTTCAGCTTGATATTCTACAAGCCCTCATAACTAACAATATTAAAGGCTTTGGTTGGGTCAATGAATGTTGTATACAGACCTCTGTTCTGCTCCTGGTGTTTCTCCTGGAATTGTCAGACAGCAAACATCATGTTAACTGTTCCTCAGCCCTTTCTGAAGCCACACTGGCTATACAGATAACCATCTTCCAGGTGAAGGGTCAGCTGATTAAGAAGGACTCTGGGGGCAGCTAGGTGGTGCACCGACCCTGGATTCAGGCGGACCTGAATTCAAATCCGGCCTCAGACACTTAACACTTACTAGCTGTGTGACCCTGGGCAAGTCACTTAACACCAATTGGGATGGAAATGTCTCTAGATTTGTGTGTCTTTGTGCTACTGCAATTCTGCTTTGCTCATAGAGCACAGCATCTTCTTTGATGAGGGCATGTCATGCTGGGCAGTGCCAGTGAATCCTCTGTCTCAAATGGATACTAAAGTTCTTCAGAGAGATCTTGAGAGTGTCCTTGTATCGCTTCTTCTGACATCCATATGAGCACTTGCTTTGTTCGAGTTCTCCACAAAATAGTCTTTGAGGTAAGCATATGTTTGGCATTTGGGCTACATAACCATCCTATCAGAGTTGTACTCTCTACAGTAGAGTTTGAATGCTTGACAGTTTAACTCAAGAAAGGACCTAAGTATTGGATACCTTATCTTTCTAGGTGACCTTCAGAATCTTCCTAAGACAACTAAAATGGAAGCAGTTCAGTTTCTATCATGACGCTGGTGTAGTGTCTAGGTTTCACAGGCATACAACAAAAAGAGATCAGCACAATGACTCTGTATACCTTCACTTTAACAGGTACCTCTTCTCTCCCATACTTTGCTTTGGAGCTTCCCAAACACTTAGCTAAGTGTGTGTTTCAACCACGGGGTGAGATCGTTTGCCTGCTACAGTAAGCAGGCCAGCATTGGGTGAAGCAGACAATTTAAGGTTACCTTTTCTAGCCCCTACCTCAAGCCAGGAGGTGAGTAGTGCTATAGTTGTTCAGACAACCAGAGAGCTGCCAAATCCCACTGCTTCTTCAGTCCAATGAAAAGACAACCCTGTGCCCTGATCTGCCTGATTGCAGGGTTGTGACTACAGCTCCCAGTGTATCTATACTTGTTGCTTCATCACTCACCCATCACCACAGAACTTCAAGGTAGGTAATACAGTAAGAAAGCAAAATAATAAAATAGTTAAATGTGTTGTTCAGTCATTTTTAGCCATGTCCAATTCTTCATGATCCCAATTTGGGTTTTCTTGGCAAAGATACAAGATACTGGAGTGGTTTGTGATTTCCTTCTCCAGATCATTTTCCAGATGAGGAAACTGAGGCAAACAGGATGAAGTGACTTTCCCAGGGTCACACAGCTGGTGTCTGAGACCAGATTTTAATTGAGGTCTTCCTGACTTCAAATCCTCCTGACTGTACTACCTAGTTGCCCCAAAAAATAGATAATAAAATAGTGGATGATGGGTGATGTCTTGACTGCATGTGAATTTAATTTAAGAAAGGCAGAGTTACACAGAGTCATCAGCCTCACTCTCTCTTCTAGGGTTATCAAAATCCAGTGGCAAGACAAAAGTCAAGATGACTGACAATGGCCTGGAGTACAGTGGATGACTTGGTATCGTCAATGTCTGACCAGGCTCTAAGCTTTCCACAGTCCCTGTTTCTATTGCCTTCATGGCCCCTGAACAAATTGCTCTCATCCACCCATTCCACTGGGGGAAGGCCTCATTTGCTGGGGTAGACATCCCACCTTTGAGGTCTGTCAGTTACCTGCTTTAACCATCTGCTGAGACAGTTTTACTGAAGTGTGGCTGCTCTGCATGCCACAGCTTCTTGGAGCCACAGGTGAGAGTTGAGTGACAGGTGGATCCCAAAGGTGGATAAGAAGCCCTGTGAAAGGTTTGATAAGCCTTCATACTAAAGGGGCTGGTCCTCCTTAAAAACTAAACGCCCTTAGAGAATAAATACAAATTAGTTAAATATGCGGTAGTAAATGAATTAAAATCTTCTGGCCCAGAAGAACTATATTCTTGGATATTGAAAGAACTAGCAGATAGGATTGTGGAGGCACTGGAAATCTTAGAAAACGAGATATTGGAATACTATTTGGGAGATCCTGGAAAATGAAAGTACCACAAGATCGGAGATGGGCAAATGTCCAATTTTTAAAAAGGGAAGAAACTAGAACCTGCAAACTATAGGCCAGTGAGCTTGAAAATTCTTGGGATAATTCTAGACCCAATAATTAAGGAGGTCTTTGCTAGACATCTTGAAAGGAAAATGATTAAAAAGAATGAGAATTGCTCTATCATGAATAGGTACATATCAGTCTAACCTCATTACTTTTTTGACAGAGTTATCAAAACAGCTAAATGAGAAGAATACAATAGATATGATTTACCTAGAATTAACAAAGCTTTTGATAAAGTATCTCATGCTATTCTTTTGGAAAAAGATAGAGAAATGTAGACTAGACAATATTGAAAATAGATTCGGAATGGACTGGATGGTAAAACTCAAAGAATAGTCATTAATAGTTCAATTTCAACATAGTTAGAGGTCTCTAGGGAGTATCTCAGAGATTTGTCCTTGGCCCTCCTTCCATTTAAAGGGTTTTTTTCATTGATTATTTGCATAAAATAATAGGTGACATACTGCAAATTATATTTGCGGTTGGCCTAAACTAAAAACTAGATGACAGAGTCACAAAGCCAAAAATCTACTCTACCTTGCCCTATTACTCTCTGCTGATTTCCAGTCTTGAATCTCCAACTGCCTATCAGATATCTCAAAGTGGAACATCTCATAGACATATTAAACTCAATATGTCCAAACTGAATTCATCATCTTTCCCCAAAACCCTTCTCACTTTTGAACTTCCCTATTACTATTTTGAATACCACTATCCTCCTGCTAATATAGGCCTCACAACATAGGAAACATCCTCTACTCACTTTTAGTCCCTATCATATCCAATCTGTTGCCAAGACCTACTGTTTTTATCTTCCTAGCATGTCTCCTATATTCCCCCTTCTCTTCTCTGATATTGCCACCATCTCACAGCTAGACTATTGCTGGAGGTCATTGGTTGGTCTCTCTGCTTCATCTCTTCCCACTCTAGTCCACCTTCCACTCAGCTATAAAATTAATCATCCTGGGGCAGCTAGGTGGCGAAGTGGATAGAGCACCAGCCTGGAGGTCAGGAGGACCTGAGTTCAAAGCCAGCCTCAGACACTAACACTTACTAGCTGTGTGACCCTGCGGCAAGTCACTTAACCCCCAATTGCCTCACCCCCCCAAAAAATTTAATCTTCTAAAGCTCAAATCTGGACCATGTCACCACCCACCCCCACCCCACTCAATAAACTCTAGTGTCTCCTTATTGCCTCCAGAGTCAAATATAAAATCCTGTCTGTGGTGCAAAGCCCTTCATAACATGACCCTTTCCTACCTTTCCAGTCTTCTTACACCTTTCAAACTCTCCTCCCAGTTTCACCACACTCTACTATACAGTGACAGTGCCCTCTTTGCTATTTCTAGTACTCCAGGTCTTGCCACTGGACTCCATGCCTTTGGGGGAGGGGGGGGGAGGGATGGGGTGTGATGACTTTGCACAGCCCTGCCTCACTTAAATCCAATTCACTTGCAAGTCAAGACATCACCCTCTTCATGCCATTGGTCCTCTTTGAGAATGAAAGACAAAGACCAACAACATAACTCCAAGCATTTTCACTCATTGTCCCCCAGCCTAGAATTCTCTCCCTCCTCATCTCTAACTTCTAAATTCCCTGGCTTCCTTCAAGGCTCAACTAAAGTCCTCTCTTCAATAAGAAGCTTTTCGCACGTCCTTAATCTTAGTGTCTTCCCTCTGAGATAATCCTCAAAATTACCCTCCCCACCAATATATTCTGTCCATTACTTGTTGTAACACATTTGTTGACATGTTGTTCCCCATTAGACTGTGAACTCCTTGAGAGCAGAGACCATCGTTGGCCCTATCCTTGTACCCACAGCACTTAGCACAGTGCCTTGCACCCAGTATGTGCTTAATAAATATTTATTCACTAAAAATCTCAATAAGCTAAAACATGGGCCTGAACCAATAAGGTTAAATTCCTTCAGAATAAATGCAAATTCTTATGCTTGGGTGCAAAAAATCGACTTCATATGTACAAGATTAGGGAGGCATGATTAAATAGCCATTTATCTGAAAAAAATATTTAGTAGTTTTAGTGAACTGCTAGTTCAATATTAATTAGCAATGAGATATGGCAGCCTAAAAATTAATGCAAATTGGCTTCATTAAGAGAGGCACTATTTCCAGGAATAAAAAAGTGAGTTCCTCTGTATTTTGCCCTTGTCAGACCTTATCTGGAGTACTATGTTCAGTTCCCAGTTTCACAGATTAAGAAGGACATTGGTAAATTGGAAAACACCCAAAGCAGACAACCAAGATGGTTAAAAGTCCTTGAGCCCCTGTCATAAGAGGATTAGAGGAAGCTCCTAGGCATCTTTAGCCTCAAGAAGAGAAGTCTCAGTAGGACATGATAGCTGTCTTCTGTATAGGAAGGGCTGTCATGTGAAAAATTGATTAGATTTGTTCCTTTTGTCTGAGAGCACAGAACCAGGAACAATGGGTAGAATTTTCAAAGAAACAAATCTTGGTTGATCTCAGAAAAAACTTCCTAACCATTAATTGTCTAAAAATGGAATGACCCGGGGCAGCTAGGTGGAGCAGTGGATAAAGCACCAGCCCTGGATTCAGGAGTACCTGAGTTCAAATCTGGCCTCAGACACTTAACACTTCCTAGTTGTGTGACCCTGGCAAGTCACTTAACTTAAATTGCCTCACAAAAAATTTTTTTAAAATGGAATGACCTGTTCAGATTAGTGGTTGATTCTTCCTCTTTGGAAGTCTTCTGTTTATCAGGTATTTTGTATGATTATGTAAAATGTTACCATATTTATCATTTTGTACAAGAAAAGTTGATTAAAAGAAAAGAATATCAGGTATTTTGTAGTGGGATTCCTCTACCTTATAAACATACATAGAAATAGTCATTTATAAAATGCCCACCTTGCATGAAACCTCCAGCCATTCAAAATCTTCCATGCATAGGCCCAGTTCATCTTACCCCTCTACCTCTGAATAGCAGCTTAGCAGTTTAGTAGACAAAATGAACATCTCTTCCTCACCATTTCTTTTCCCTGTTGAAGGATCACCCATAGAAACCCAACATTCCTTCCTTTCAAGAGGTAATGCATAGACTTTGTTCCCTACTTTTTCCTCTTTTTCTCAGCTCATTTAATTACACTTTAGGCCATCTCTTCCTCACAACCACATACATCCTCTTGAATGCCCTCCGTTCTAAATCTCTTCCAACTTTTGCTCAGGTAGCTGGGAAAAATATCCTTCCCTCTTCCATTCTCTCTCCTTCCTCTTTTTCCTCTTCTTACCCATGTTGCCTCTCCATTAATAATGTATAATAAACCTTAGTACTATTAATAATATACCTGTATCTAAGGGGGTATCAGTTGGGGAGTAGCTGAACAAACTATGGTATATTAATCTAATGGAATACTAGTGTCATCTAAGAAATTATAAAAGGGAGAATTTAAGAAACCTGGGAAGACTTGTATGAATTGATTCAGAATGAAGTGACCAGTTATTGTATAAATTGTTATTGTGTAAATAAGAACAATCTACTGTTCTATATTATTCTGTTGTTCTAGAATACATTGTTCCTCATTTTTACAATAAGAACAGCATTATAAAACAAACCACTCTGAAAGCCGTAAGATTACAATGATCAATGATTCTAGAAGACTGATGATGAAACATGTTATCTGCCTCCTAACAGAGAGATGAATGGCTCAGGGTGCAGATTGAGACATACATATTTTTGGACATGGCCAATGTGAGACTTTGTTTTGCTTGATCATGCCTATTTGTTATAAGAGTTTTGGTTTCTTTTTCAATTGGGTGGAGAAAGAGAAAAAAAAGATTTTTGTTCATTTAAAAAAATAAATTTAATATGTGAATATACCCATACACATAGATTTTATGCATGTATGTATGTATAACCCTTATTCAGGAAGGGGCAGCTGAGTGGCTCAGAGGATAGAGTGTTGAGCCTGGAAGTCAGGAAGACCTCAGTTCAAAACTGGCCTCAGGCACTTACTATAGCTGTGTGACGTGGGCAGGTCACTTAACTCTGTTGGCCTCAGTTCCTCATCTGTAAAATGAGGTGGAAAAGAAAATGGCAAAGCACTATAGTATCTTTGCCAAGAACACCCCAAATGGGGTCACAGAGAGTGGGACACAACTGAACAACAACAACATATACAGGAAATATTCATTTTACAATGCGGTATGGAACCAAGGTCATTCAACTCTAAAACCCTTGAAAATGGCACACCCTTCTTAATCACCACAAATGTTTCATGTACCCCTCCCTTCTGATTATACTTGCTTTTCCTTAAGTACCACCATTAAAGACAGATTTAAACAATGTAGCCATTTTGTGTGTCACTATATATGCAGGAAACTCCTAATTGGTGGAAAGAATGCTGATGTGAGGCTGTGTGCCTTGGTGAGAGATGGAGTTGGTGAAAGTGTATTTGGGGGGGCAGCTGGGTGTCAAAGTGGATAAAGCATAGGTCCTGGATTCAAGAGTACCTGAGGTCAAATCTGACCTCAGATACTTGACACTTACTAGCTGTGTGACCCTGGGCAAGTCACTTAACCCTTATTGCCCCACAAAACAAAACAAAACAAAAAAGTGTATTTGTGGGGAGAGACATTATTCCAGAGAGTACTGGGAAGGAGACACATTATTCCACAGTTCCAAACATTCTTTGGGATCAACTCCAGAGAGAAGAGAAAGAAGGGCTTTGGACACTGCAAACGAGGAAAGAAAGGTAGCTGACTCCTCAAGCTCTCCCCAATTTCTAGTTTGTTTCTCTAGAAACTTCGGAGAGAGAATTTCAACTTGAGTAAGATTGAAATCTCTCTCTGTTTGAGCAGAGGCGTTCTTTCCATTAGAAAAGCTCATTCATTTTTGTTTATTTTTCTGGCATATTCCAAACTATATAACTTCTCCAATTTTTATTGGCTATTTTGCTTAGATAAGTGAGTTTATTCACAACTCACTTTGTGATGGTCTTTTTTATAACAAAAGGGAGAGGAGGAGTCGAGCTGGCAGGTATAAGCTTGGAACTACCCTCCTTTCATAAGGGATAGTGCCAGGGAAATTACTTTTATTTTTGAACCTATTGCACCCTCAGACTAGCAAAAATTTAAAGGAGCAGATAGATATAATTCTAGTCCAGTACCTCTCTCAGATTCAGGAGAAAAGAACACCCAACCTCATGGTCCTTCTCTTGCTCTCCTCAAGGCAATAATTCCTTGCAGTCTCCCTTGGAGAGCGGTGAACAAGATTCTAGAGATATGTATCAATACTTCCCAAGAGCTACATTTTACCAACCTATGTTGACATACATATCTTACATGGGAACATGTATCTTGCATTCGATTTTATTATTTTTAGTTTGTTTATTATTCTTCAAGTGACACTTTTTTCTTTTCTTTTTTCCATTTCAAATGTATGTATTGCATCTATATTATTCATTAGATAGGTTTGTGTGAGCTAGTCTGGATCCATGTCAACCAGGTAGTAGTGGCTTACAGCATAGAGAGTTAGTTTGGAGGCCAGGGTTCAAATTCTACCTCTGACACATACTGGACATGTGATTCAGGGTGAGTCACTTAACCTCTAAATCCTGACAAACTCTCAAAAACCTATAAGTTGCATAGAAGGTGCTCACTTGAATTTCTTTTTTTTTTCAGGGCAATGAGGGTTAAGTGACTTGCCCAAGGTCACACAGCTAGGTAAGCGTCAAGTGTCTGAGACCGGATTTGAACTCAGGACCTCCTGAATCCAGGGCTGGTGCTTTATCCACTGTGTCACCTAGCTGCCCCCTCATTTGAATTTCTAAAGGTGGTTTCCTCACATGGGAATTTCTTAAAGGAATGAAATTTCACCAGTCACAATAAATTTTTAATTAATTATGTGCCAGGTGTTGTGTTAAGTGTGCCAGGGATACAATTAAAGGACAGTTCCTACCTTCAAGGAGATTCCAGTCTAATGGGGGAAACAGCACATAAACATTTATGTAGTAGTAGGCTTCCACCAGTCGCAGATGACCTTGGATCAGCCCTTGAAGAGCCACAGGCCACAGTGTGGCTGTGCAGTCTGATATGGAGCCGCAGCTCCTGCACAATGAGGACATTGGAAAACTGCGCTCTCTGGTGCCATCGGTTTTTCTTCCTCTAGAGCTTGGAGGCCCATCTCTCTGCATGCAAGCTGCTCCTGAGTACTGAACTCCATTGGGCTCGGTCCTTGGCCATCTCCTCCCATCTGCTGATGTCTATTCCCAGAGCCCTCAAGTCTTGCTTGCATACATCTCTGTAGCGAAGCTGGGGGCGTCCAAGCAAGTTATAAACAGGAAAAACTGGAAATAATCAACAGAAGGAAAACACTAAGATATCAATTGGAAAAGGATTCTTATGAAGGTGGTAATTTAGCTGAGATTTGAAGAAATCCAGGGAAGCTAGGAAGTAAACAGATAAGGAGGGAAAGCATTCTAGGTATTCCATGCATGGGGGACAGCTAGTGAAAATGCTCACTGTCATGTTCCAGGAACAGCAAGGTGTCCAGTGTCACTGGATTGCAGAGTATGTGGGTAATGTAAAGGAGGTAGGGAGAGATCAAATTATGAAGAACTTTGAATGCCAAAACATAGTATTTATATTTGTTCCTGAAGGTGATAGGAGGCCACTGGAGTTAAGTGATCAGTGGGGTGATATGATTAGACTTGAGTTTTAGGAAGATCACTTTGATAGCTGACTGGAGGATGAGACCCAGAGCAGGCCGACCCACCAGCAGGCTATTGCAATAGTCCAGACATAAGGTGAATAGGATCTGTACTAGGTCAGTGACAGTGTCAGAGGAGAGAAGGGGGCATATTGGAGAGATGTTGCAAAGGTGAATTTGATTGGCCTTGGCAACAGGTTGGATATGAGGGGTTGAAAATGAGGTGTTAAGGATGACACCTAGGTTGTGAGCCTGTGCCAGGGAAGATAGTGTTGCCCTAAACACTAGTAGGGAAATTTGGAAGAGAGGAGGGTTTGAGGGGGAAAGATGATGAATTTGGCTTTGGATATATTGAATTTAAACTATCTACAGGACCTACAATTCAAGATGTCCAATAGACATTTGGAGATGCAAGATTGGAGAGCAGAATTTAGTGCTGGGGGTGCAGCTAGATAGCACAGTGGTAAAGCACCGGCCCTGGATTCAGGAGTACCTGAGTTCAAATCCGGCCTCAGACACTTGACACTTACTAGCTGTGTGACCCTGGGCAAGTCATTTAACCCCCATTGCCCCGCAAAAAAAAAAAAAAAAAGAATTTAGTGCTGGATAAACAGATTTGAGACTCATCAGTATAGAAATGATCATTGAATCCTTGGGAGTTGATGAGATTACTAAGTGAACTCGTATAGAGGGAGAAGAGAAGAGGACCCTGGGCAGAGCTCTGTAGGACACCTAAAGTTTGTGGGTGAGACTGGGATGAAGATTCAGCAAAGGAAGTTGACTAGCAGATAGGAAGACAACCAGGAGACAGTCCCAGTCCAAATCCCCTGTTACAATTATCATCACAAATAACATTATTCACTTTGTAGAAATGTGTTTAAAATTCCAAGTAAACAACTACAAAACTAAACACCACAGTATAAGTTAAGAATTGCCTTTTCCACTTGTTATTATTTTTCGTAGTAGTATTAGCAATTCTCCATTAATCTTGAATGGCCCTAAAAGACCTTTTGTTATTTCTTTCCATGACTCATTTAAGGAAACTCTCTCCTTGCTATTCTCTGGAATTCTGCATTTAGTTGAGCATATCTTTCCCTTTCCCTTTCCTTTTTTGTTCAGCTATTTGTAAAGCCTCATCTGTCAGCTATTTTGCTTTCTTGCTCTTTTTCTTTGGGATGTTTTTTGTTGCTGCCTCCTGTACAATGCTGCAAAGCTCTGTCCATAGTTCTTCAGGCTCTCTAGCTACCAGGTCTAATCTCTTAAATCTATTCATCACATACACTTCACATTCATAAGTGATATTATTTAGATTATACATACCTATACAGTCTGATGATTTTCCCTACCTTCTTCAATTTAAGTCTAAATTTTGCAATAAGAAGCTCATGATCTGAACCATAGTAAGTTCCAGGTCTTGTTCGAACTGATCATATAGAGCTTCTTCATCTTTGGCAGCAAAGTATATAATCTGATTTCCATATTGACCATCTGGTGATGTCGATGTGTAAAGTCAGTCACCTTTTAGATTGTTCAAAAAGAGCATTTGCAATGACCAGCAAATCATCTTGACAAAACTCTATTAGTCTCAGCCCTGTTTCATTTTGTACTCGAGGCCAAACTTGCCTGTTATTCCAATTATAGAGTTCCTTGGACAGCAAGGAGATCAAATCAATCAATACATAAAGAAATTGACTATTCATCCAAGACAATCCCAAAGGACTATGGATGAAACATACTATCCACCTCCAAAGAAAGATATTGATGGAACACAGACTGAAGCATGCTATTTTCCACCTTCTTTCATTTTTTTCTTTTATTCAAATTCCTATACAAAAAGACTAATATGGTAATGTTTTACATAATTGTACATGTATAACCTATATCTGATTGTTTACCACCTTAGGGAGGAGGGAGGGGAGGGAGAGAGGGAAAGAGTGATAAAAATTGGAACCCAAAACTATAAATAAGAAAATAAAAACTTATCAAAGACAAAAAAAAAAGGAATTGACTATTTGTTGGAAGAACAAATACTGAGGCTGAAACTTAAATACTTTGGACACATAATAAGAAGACAGGACTCATTGGTGAAAAAACCCAAAAAACCTGATACTGGGAAATCTTAAAGGTAAAAGAAGAAAGGGATGCAGAAGATGAGATGGACAGATAATGTCATGGAAGCAATGAACATGAACTTCAATAGACTTTGGGAGATAGTGGAAGACAGAAAGGCCTGGCATGCTGTGGTCCATGGGGTCCTTGGGGTCCATGGGGTAGGAAGTAACTGAATGACTGAACAACAACAACAGACGTTCATTGGATGCCCTGTAGTTTTTGAAGATTATTACACAGGAACACAAACTCTAAAGTGTGCTGTTAAGTTGTAAAGTTTCAAAGTTATACACTCTGTCACAGACATCATCAGAAGGTGCATGGAACTTTTGCCTCCTAAATGGGAAGAGCCTCATCACCAACACTGGTCACCAAGGAATGCTTTTTTTTTCTGATGAAATCATTACTATTTAGAAATATTGTGACAATTCAGTAAACACTAACAGACTTGTATAACAAAGGCTACTGTATGTTGCATTGTTTAGTCATAAGTCACCAACAAACTCCTAGTAAAAAGTTTAAAAGAAATAAGATCTTGAGCTACATCTGAAAGGTCAGTTGATTACTTCTTTTATACTTATGCCTTGGGGCAACTAGGTGGTACAGTGGATAGAGCACTGTAACAATCGGAATGACGCCACCTGCTGGAGACTTACTGTAGAAAAGCTCCCCATGAAGTGAAGGTCTTTGAGGGCAAGACCAGGAGTCTTTTCTTTGGCGTCAGGAAGTGATGTCTGCTTGTGGGAGGAAGAAGGGTGGAGCCTGGCGCTCTGACTGGGGCTCTTTCCTTTGGACTCTGGTAGAGAAGGGAGCTAGAAATGCGCTCTCCCTTTAATGGATAGGAATCTAGGCCTTTCTCTCTCTCTTTACCAAATTCTTATTCTCCTTAATAAATGCTTAAAAGCCTAACTCTTGCTAAAGCTTATAATTTATTGGCGACCACTCATTAGATATTTTAGACAGAACAGCTAGAATTTTAGCCTTAACAGCACCACTCCTGGAGTCAGGAGGACCTGAGTTCAAATTTGACCTCAGACACTTGACACTAGCTGTGTGACCCTGGGCAAATCACTTAACCTCAACTGCCTCAAAAAGAAAGGACGGAAGGAAGGAAGGAAGAAAGAAATATATGCCTTAATCTCAGTTTCTCCACGAGTATTTAAGGCTGATTTGTTAAGATATCTGCAGACAATAGATATTGTGCAAAAACAACGATCTACTAGATTTAACAATAACATTCATGGCTAAAAACCTTTTTCTTTAATCAGTTAAACTTTCTTTTGGCATTTGACCAAAATGTTTGTTAAAGCTGTAACATAGAATTCTGGAACTCTCTGAATCTGCCCTTTGCAGGAATAAAGAGTTGAATTGAGTAGTTACTGGCTAGGTGCAATAATCTTGCAGGCCAGGACATTTGTTACCTAGAATGTTGATGAACCTTTCACAAGACCATCTTATTCTCAATGAAAACTTTTTTTTTATTTATGAAAGCAGAAGAAGGTGAACAGATTTAATTCCCTGTTGTTTTTGAAAACCCTGGTTGTGAGAACTACTAGTGCTTATTTTGCTAACTGGCTCAAGAAATTGGGTTTATTTGTCTTGGATAAAGTGGTGGGGATGGAAATAAGGAGGGAAGAGGAGGAGAGGGTCAAATTTAAAGCTTTTAGATCTATGAATTCTTGGTAATAAAAGCAGCTACTTAGTTTCTGCTGAGAAATGGGCCACAAGGAATTCATTTTAGTTGCAAAAGACAAAGGCTTTGTTCTTAAACCTAAGGCGAAGCCTAATGAGTACTTATGGGCACACGATTAACTTCAGTATCAAGGCACCCTTGGCCTATACTCCCTTCCACTTCCATGTTTTGGTGCTCCCTGACTTGCTCTGCCCTACTTAAACTAGTAACGAAAGATTTAGGTTATATGTTAAGATAAATATTTAAACACATGTTAGGATAAATATTTAAATATGCTACCAAGAACTGTGGAATCTTATCTGTAGATTTTTTTTAACCATAGTAAAGGCAGCTGGAATAGACTAGACAAAGGAAAACTAGGTGGCAATTTGAGGTCCTTTCAAGTTTTTTAATTTATAATCAATATCAACAGGTGCTTACAACTAAGTTTAATTGTTTTCCACTTAAATCATCTGCATGGTTTTTCATTGTTTCTAACCACTTCTCACCTCCAATGAACAACTGCAAGCTGTAGATAAAGAAAAGTATCTTCTTTTAGAATTTAAATTTGTTATTCAAGTCCTTTGGTAAATAGGCTTATGATCCAGTATATCCAAAATCTCCTTGTTTTAAAATCCTTTTTTAGAAGGTGGCATTAAATGCTAATAAGCCAATGCCTGTCCTCAACCAAAAATGAGGGGGAATGGTGAAGCACTGAACAAAGGTGTGGGAAATGTGGGGCCCCCCCCCCCAAAAGTTGAAAATGCTAATATCCACAAACAGGTGCCAGACTCCTCCCAGTCTAAAAAGGGGTTGCCTCCCCTCACCCTCCCCATCGAACCGAATCACATGATGAGGGAGACCCAAGACTGGTCACTTGGGGAAGGAGTTTAAAGGGCTGTCTCTGTGTTGCCTCCCCCCATTGGCTACACTGCATTCTGATTGGCTAGTTTTTGTCCCCAGTGTCTTGGCTCACATATTGTAACTGGGGAAGAAGGGAGGGGCCAGCCGTGTCAAAGGATAAAAGGGCTCAGGGGCCCACATTTTGTAGCCATTTCATTAGGGCACTGCCCATTCTCAAGAGAATGTAAATAAAGTCCTTTGATACTTCTCCAACCCTAAGTCCCAGAAATTTTTAAATGGGGTTTCTCACAAAAGGATATCTCTTAATAGGATTCAGTTGGGAAGAAAATTATGATTATGAATCCATTGGAATAATTGATGAGCAGGTACCCTTACTTTGGGCATCTCTTGTTATTCCGTCCTCCCAGTAGATGCATAGGAATAATACTCTTCTTTAAAACTAAAATATTGGGGCAGCTAGGTGTCACAGTGGATAGAGCACTGGCCCTGGAGTCAGGAGAACCTGAGTTCAAATCCAGCCTCAGACACTTGACACTAGCTGTGTGACCCTGGGCAAGTCACTTACCCCAATTGCCTCACCAAAAAAAAAACCAAACCCTAAAATATTATTTTTATTCATCTTGATTTTAGCAATAGCTACATAATATTTAAATAACTAATCAACTGGTCCAAATCAGTCAAAACAAGGCAATTCAATGAAACAAAGAAGTCCAAAGTAATTAACTAAATATGTTAGTTTGACTGAATCAGTCAGTACCCTCTGAGGGACCATTGGGTCAGAATGAATGTATAGACACAAATGCTAAAGTATTTGTTGGGAAGCAAACTTGAAGTCCATTATTCATCATCAAGGCATACTGTGTGGGACAATTATGGATTTGAGTCAGATTAAACTCTGAGGATGGAGTCTGAAAGATACCTACCACCCCCCCCCCCAGAATAGCTAGCCTCTCGCTTTGCCTAAAAGTTAATTGCTTGTCAAATTCTCACTGTCTCCTTTAAGTTTTATTGTTGAGATAATGGACTTGGGACAGTTCTGTAAACTTTGGGGATGGGGTCTGGGAGATATCCTGTCCCCCAGTAAGTTTTATTACTTGTCACAGTTCTACCAATTAGCACTATTTACTTTACTTCTGCTTAGTTCCCACATGCCAGCTACACCTTAGTTTATGGCCTGTAATAAAAAACTCCCCTCTCACATGTCAGAATCCCAGTCCCTGTCATGGCAGATAAGGGAGTGATTTCTGCCTCCCTCTTTCTTTGACATTCCTCAGACTTGTACCCCTTCCCCTTCTCCCCTTTGTTCTTGAACATGTCTCCATACATGGATCACGAGCTGGGTACACATCTTGGGTGAGACAGGATTGGATGTTAGATTATGAGCTCATCCACCCTAGGTGTACATGGGGACAGTCCTTTTCAAGATTACTATAAAAACCTAGAGGATTGGGCATATCTTTGCAAGACTTCAATGTGTAATTGGGTTTTGCCCGTCCTCATGAGGATGTAATAAATCTGTCTCTGCTTGACTTGGTGGTCTCCTCGAGTTATTTGGATAAACTGAGGCAGTTTGTCCCAAACACATACCTTACTAAACTAATACAAAACCTTTTTTAACTTTAAATTTTAGAGGGGGGAGAGAGAAAATTCCATACATACTGGGAGAAACAGAAACTTTTTAAAAATGTGAATATAAATGATTTATTATACAGTACACCCTTCTTCCCTCTTCTTTTTCTCTCATCAGTGTGCTCCCTTCTCTGATCCTATTTTCTTTCAAAATCCCTTAGAAGAAAAGGGGAAGGAAGGGGGAAATAGTACTCTTTCACTTTTTAATTGTTTTACAAATAATTTTGAGATTTTCCCCCAGCAGCTAAATCTGAAAGTCACACCACCTAGAAGAGATCATTTTGTGCACTATTAGGAAAAACAGGTGAACTATGTGATAAATGGGTGAACGTGATACAACTGACACAACCTTTTCTGCTATCTTCTTAAAAGTACAGATTTATTCTTTTATTGCTAGATGAATGTCTTGGAGTCCCATGATCTCATCTATTCAAAATAGATACACTTCTCCAAGTTAACAATTATAGCTCAGTAATAAGGTTTGCTCATGGGAGAAAAACATAAGGGAAAGTAGTTCAAACGGGAGTGTATGAAGTAAAAGGAGTCACTACTGACTCAAATTCTTCATAGACTTTCAGTTCATCGAATTGAAGTCCCTCTAAATGAGAAATGAGGTATAATGAATGTCTTCTTTTCTCCTGGTTCCTGTTCAGATTATTTCCTCTGTCTTCTTTCTCTAGCAAAAGTTCTTATCATTTCTTTTCAAGTATTGACTCTCTCCCATTGCCAGTGACACTTCATTGTTCTTAACCAACAATGCATTTTGTCCTGCTTCTCTTTAAAACACCCAGCGTTTAACAACAGGGTCAACAATTTTGTTTTTGTGACTGTTCACTATCAACTTCCCAGTACCAACTGTTCCTAGCTGTCATGGAATACTCTAAATCTAGCATCCTCTGGCCTTTCACCACAGGGAGGAACAGCACATATTCTGTACTGTGATTTAGGCTTTCCAGAAGAAGCACCCTGAGGGCAAAAATTGTCTCTTTTTCTCTTTGTACCTGGGTTTTCTCCCCTAGGGCCTAGTGCCATGCATTGTTCCATAAATGCTGGTTAGACTGAATGGAGGAGATTGATATCTGATCCTTAAAACTCATTCCTTGGGGCAGCTAGGTGGTGCAGTGGATAGAGCACCAGCCCTGGATTCAGGAGGACCTGAGTTCAAATCCGGCCTCAGACACTTAACACTTACTAGCTGTGTGACCCTGGGCAAGTCACTTAACCCCAATTGCCTCACTAAAAAAACAAACAAAACTCATTCCCTTGCTACATGATTGGCCAGAGGTAAAGAGGGACTGTTATCCTCTGTGTGCAAACTTCTGAGGCTCAAAATTTTTTCCCCTCTCTCAACCAGCTTTTTGTCTCAAGCTCCTGGGAAAGGATCCATTCCTTCTTCTATTTTTTTTCCCTCTCTCTTTTTTTTTTTTTAAAGTGAGGCAATTGGGGTTAAGTGACTGGCCCAGGGTCACACAGCTAGTAAGTGTTAAGTGTCTGAGGTTGGATTTGAACTCAGGTATTCCTGACTCCAGGGCCGATGCTCTATCCACTGCGCCACCTAGCTTCCCCCAATCCATTCCTTCTTAAAACACTAGGATTTAGAACTGGAAGGGACTTGATTGAGATTCTCTTGTCCAACCCCTTCATTTTTTAAATAAAAAAGCCTGAAGGCCAGAGAGGTTAAGTAACTTCCCTGACCTCAGAGAGGTTGTAAATAGCAGAGCTCACTTTCACACCCAGATCCTTTCAATCCAGATCCTGTGATATTTCTGTCACAACACACTGCCACCCCACAAAATAATTTGTAAAAGAAATCCCCCCCACCTCCCCAGCTTGTTTATGGTATTTTGCCTTTCCATAGATCTCTCCTAGGAACTCAAAACTATTTTACAAACTTGGATAGCAAATCTCTACTTATCAATCAATCAACAAGCATTTATAAAATGTCTACTATGCCAGGCCTTGTTTATGAAAGTAAACCAGTCTCTGGCCTGATGGAATTTGGATTCTCCTTGAATTACCTTTCAAATACCTGTAATAATAACTCTTTTGCTACACCTCCTCTTCCTATCAACAAAAGAAAAAAATCACTTCACTCAAAAATTCAGAGAATCCCCTCACTTCCCTCTAGAAGTTTTCAACTTGTTAGAGTAAAGATCAAACAAGGATGCCATTTAAAACTGTCAGGAAAATCCAATTTTGAAGAGCAGTGATAAATAGATACCATTGGGTACAGTGGAACAGATCACAGAATTTGAAGTCCGAAGACCTGGGCTAAAATCTGGGCTCTGGTATCAGCTATATAGCTTTGGACAAATCCCCCTATCTTTGTGGGTCTTAGTTTCCTCATTTGCAAAATGAGGGGGGTGAATTTAACAGCTTTTGGGTTTTTTTCCAGCTTTAAAACTGACTTCCACGTCTCATTTTTTCCTACTGAAAAAAGTTGATTCTGTTGGCCCAGAATGCAAACTGTGACCTCATATTCACAAACACTTAGCAGTTTCATAATTTTTCTTTTGAAATCTTTGAAGCCTCAATAGGCTTATATGCAGACACAATGAGGAAATAAACTATACAGTCAATTCTATTAACTACTTGATAGCCTAGAAGATATGTAGATAATCCAAAATTAGAGATAAACCAAAAATATTTTATGTAGCATTTGTGTTTTTGTATTTTCATTTGAAGTTCTTTGTATGTGATATTCTGAGAATTCACTTCAATCTGGAAAGTTATCTAGAATCTTCTTGATCTCTGCTTAATTCTTCATTGAAAGTGACCCAGTAAATGGAATGCTGAGTTTGGAGTGAGGAAGACCATAAACAATTAGGAGCCAAATGACTGTAGGCAAGTACCTTAAGCTCTCAACTTCAATTTTCTCAACTATATAATGAAGGGGTTGGACTCCATGCCCTCTGAGGTGCCTCTGTGCTCCAAATCTATGATCCTAAGATCCTATCCACAAGATAGCTCTCTCAGCTGACTTTTCAGAACCAGGTGAGGCCAGAACTAACCTCTCTTTTTTTTCCCATAGAGTAAGGACTGATTGCTCCTTTGAGTTTCAAATAGCTTTCCTGCTGTCTTCAAAACAACAGCAAATAGAGCCAGTGATTAAGTGGATAAGGTACTAGCTGCCAATAGAAAAGATCCTAACTCCTAAGTTGCTGCAGCTTCTTCCTCCAACAGCATAAGTAATAACAACGATACATAAAAATTAGTTCTATACTCATTTTATGCCAGAGAACTGAAATGAGATTAGGTCACTTTCAGGCACAAAAGCAAGAGCAACTCTATCTAAGAAATGAGAAGGAATATGGTAGGTCCAAAATGGTAGCCATATTAATAACATTAGCTCATAAATATGGTTCTAGCCCAGTAGAAATATACTGTGCCATTTCAATAGTGTAACCATTTCATCATATTCACCATTCACACTAATAGAGACCTTGCCATAGAGCACTTCACAGTTGGTAAGGTGTTCTACATATGTAATCCCTGGTACGAAGACACTCCCTCATTAAAGTTCTCTTGCAGTAAAAGTTCATTTTCCCCCTTGTAAGTATCTACTCAGTTTTAGTAGATAACTTATTCTTGGTTACAGACTGTATCTTTGCCTTTTAGAATATTATATTCTGAGACCTTTCATTTATAGTAGAACTGTCAAGTCTTGTATAGTGGTTAATTGGTATTTGAACTGCCTCTTTCTCAATGCTTCCTGATATATGTGTGTGTGTGAGTGTGTATATATGTATGTATATACATACATAAATGTGTTTATATGTATGTATATTACTGCTATGTATAACATGTTGCTGATAAATATGAATGTGTATACACACACACATCTTTGGATTTTGCCTATGGTATTCCAGGGACTTATCTTTTGGGAGTACTTTTCAGAAGGTTATTGGATGATTCCTCCTATCTTTACTTTTCCCTCTGGTTATAATAGATTCATTTAACTTTACTTTATGATTTCTTTTTTGTTTTTTGAGGGTTTTTTTTGGTTTTTTGGCAGGGCAATGAGGGTTAAGTGACTTGCCCAGGGTCACACAGCTAGTTAAGTGTCAAGTGTCTGAGGCCAGATTTTTTTGAACTCAGGTACTCCTGAATCCAGGGCCAGTGCTTTATCCACTATGCCACCTAGCTGCCCCCCACTTTATGATTTCTTGAAATGAAGTGCCCAGGCTTTTAAAAAATCATAGGTTTTTGGGGCAGCTAGGTGGCACAGTGGATAGAGCACCGGCTCTGGAGTCAGAAGGACCTGAGTTCAAATCTGACCTCAGACACTTAACACTTACTAGCTGTGTGACCCTGGGCAAGTCACTTAACCCCAATTGCCTCACACACACAAAAAATCATAGGTTTTCAAGGAGCCTAAGGGTTGTTTTTTTTTTTAATTAATTTTTTTTTCAATTATCATGCATTTGTGGAAAAATTGGAACACTAATGCATTGTTGGTGGAGCTGTGAACTGATCCAACCATTCTGGAGAGCAATTTGGAATTATGCCCAAAGAGCTATAAAGCTGTGTATACCCTTTGACCCAGCAATACCACTTTTGGGTCTTTTTCCCAAAGAGATCATGGAAAGGGGAGAGGGACCCACATGTACAAAAATATTTATAGCTGCTCTTTAGGTGGTGGCAAGGAACTGGAAGTTGAGGGGATGTCCATCAATTGGGGAATGGCTGGACAAGTTGTGGTATATGAATGTAATGGATTACTATTGTGCTGTAAGAAACAATGAGCAGGAGGAGTTCAGAGAAACCTGGAGGGTCTTGCGTGGGCTGATGATGAGTGAGATGAGCAGAACCAGAAGAACATTGTACACAGTATCATCAACATTGTGTGTTGATCTACTGTGATGGACTATATTCTTCTCACCAATGCAATGGTACAGAAAAGTTCCAGGGAACTCATGATAGAAGAGGATCTCCAAATCCAGGAAAAAAAAAAGAACTGTGGAGTATAGATGCTGAATGAACCATACTATTTCTTTTGTTTTTGGTGCTGTTGTTTTTCTATTTTGAGATTTTTCATCATTGCTCTGATTTTTCTCTTATAACATGACTAATGCAGAAATATGTTTAATGTTATTATGTGTATATATGTATATATGTGTGTGTGTGTGTGTATATATATATATATATATAAAACACCTATATCAGATTGCTTGCTGTCTAGGGGAGGGGGCAGGGAGGGGAGGGAGGGAGAAAAATCTGAAATTGGAAAGCTTACATAAACGAAAGTTGAGAACTATCTTTACATGTAATGGGGAAAAAATAAAATACTTTATTCAAAAAATTATCATGCATTTATTTTTTTTCTTCCTTCCATCTCTCTCATTCCCACTGGGGGAGGGAAGAGGTGGGGGAAAAACCCCAACATTTCATTGTGGCATCTTTGGATCAACTAATGACAGTATTCACATTGGGAACCAAACCCATACTGAACATGATTTTATCATTCCACAAGAAGCCTGGTAAAAGAACTATATTATGCCTAGGGGAACTTTTTCAATTCTCTTGTGAATGGAGGAAAAGGACTTCTAGCAACCAGAAGCTGTGAGATTCTCCTTTGCCACTTGTACTAAGTTTGAGTCCACCTTCTCCTATAATCTATATGTATTTGTGAGAGAGTGTGTTACAGACTTTTGATGGGATGTTTTGTATCAAATGTTCTTACTATACTTCCTTAGTAAGTACCCCAGTCTAAAAACTACTTAAGACTAGTTCACTAAATGATTTTCAACTAATAATCTTAAGGGGAGGCATATCAATAGAGGCTCAGGCTGAATCATCCACAAGTGCCAAGGAGTATCCCTAAAGCCCTTAGAGGGAGATATAGCCTTAATCTTGATTTGAAATGGTTTCTATGAACATGGTAGTTGGGATAAGGATGTCCTAGAGCTTACCTGGGCTATAGTACCTTATAGCAAAGTTACAATAGTCTATTTCTGCTTTGACAAAGGCCAGCATAGGGGTCTGAGATCTGCTTGCATTCTTTTTTTTTTTTTTTTTGCAGGGTAATGAGGGTTAAGTGACTTGCCCAGAGTCACACAGCTAGTAAGTGTCCAGTGTCTGAGGCTGGATTTGAACTCAGGTCCTCCTGAATCCAGGGCCATTATCTGCTTGCATTCAAAACCATTAGAACAGAACCAGTAGTTAACTGATTGATCTGTAAACTTTGTTGATCAGATCCACCATCTATGATTCCTCTTGTTCTCAGAATCCATTCCTTTCAATTGTCAGTATTTATAGATTTCTTTCAAATTAGCCTCAAAAAGTAAGCAGCTTTCCATGACACTGACATCTATTTGAAGATAAATGAGTTTATAAAAGAATATATTGAATTTGTCAGAACTCTAAAGGCAATCTCAGTTAATATGAACAGAAATGATAGCCTCAGGCAGTAGTAAATGATTTAAAATTAGGTTTTTTGGTTTGTTTGGTTTTTGTTTTTTTTTTAGTGAGGCAATTGGGGTTAAGTGACTTGCCCAGGGTCACACAGCTAGTGAGTGTTAAGTGTCTGAGGCCAGATTTGAACTCAGGTACTCCTGACTCCAGGGCTGGTGGTCTATCCACTGTGCCACCTAGCTGCCCCCCTGTAATTAGGTTTTTTGGCTTTTTTTTTTTAGTGAGGCAATTGGGGTTAAGTGACTTGCCCAGGGTCACACAGCTAGTGAGTGTCAAGTGTCTGAGGCTGGATTTGAACTCAGGTGCTCCTGAATCCAGGGCCGGTGCTTTATCCACTGTGCCACCTAGCCACCCCTGTAAGTAATTAGGTTTTAAAAGGGCATAATTGCAGAAAACAGTTTGGAGTGAGATTGGTTGGTTTATTTGGTTGGTTTGTGCTTTTTTTAAAAAAATTGGATCTGTGGTTGAAAAAAAGATTAAATGCCAGCTTGATGGAGAGACCTCAGCTAATCTCACACAAATTTGGATTTTGAGCATATCACCACTGAAAATAGAGATAAGTACAATTCAGGTCACAACAAATCAGCAGATCCTAGATATATTGTGATATAGACAAAATAGGGGGCAGTATTTTTGAAATCTGAATTTAAAACACCAAAAAAGAGCATGTCCATACATATAATGGTAGATAGTAGTATACATTTTTATAGTGCCAGGCATTATGCTAAGTGCTTTACAATTTTTATTTCATTTGATCCTCACAACAACTCTGGGAGGTAGATGCTATTATTATCCCCAATTTACAAATGAGGAAACTGAGGCAGACAGAAGCTAAGTGACTTGCCATATAGCTAGTATCTGAGGCTGACTTTAAACTCCGGCCTTCCTGACTCCAGGCCCAACACTCTAGGCATTGTACCACCTTACTGAAGAACAAAAAAAGAAATAGGACATGAAACCTTGAATATCTCTTTGGCACTGTTTGTCTTTATGAAATGTATTTTTATAGTGCCCTACCTCCCTTTTCTGTACCTCCCTCCCACTTCTTAGCTCCTTGACCTCCCTTCAGAAGGGAGAAATTAAAAATGAGCCCTTAGTGTTCCCAAATTATCCTCCCCTCCTTTTCCCTGCCCCTCCCCCAGGACATATCCCTTAAGTGAGATGGTCTCAGCTTGAAAGAAAAAGCATAATTAAACTAATTCACAGTAGAGTGCAAATGACTGACAGTTTAGTGTCTTAACCTTTCCAGGATATTTGAATTTCAAAAGAGGAGCTTGTTAACTAAGTGGTTTAATTTCAGACTTTGTGATGATAGGTTTATAGGTAACATATCTTAGTTCCCCTCAAATTATACTACACAGCCCACTGCCTATTCTGCTACCAGTAAGGATAGCTTGGTTGTATTTCAAAATCTATCAATCATAAAGCATTTTCTAAGTATTTACTGTGTTCCAGGTATTGGGGGTTACAGAGACAAAAAAAAAGTCTTTGCCCTCAAGAAGCTTTTAATTCTTTTTTTTTGACATTTAAAAATTTTTGAACCCAATATCAAGTAAAATTAAACATTTTTATGTACCAAATAGGACAGACAGAAAAATAGAGTTATATGTGAAACCGCAAATCTATTTTAGACAGCTTACTTTTTCAGTAAATAATAAATTCAACATGTAACTTTTGAAGCTATCATATTTATCTATATTTCTTTTGGCCTTCCTATCATCTTTGGTAAATTTGCAATGACAACAACAAAATGCTTCTAGGATACTCTTTTTTTTGCATGTGTGACAACCTTATTGATAGTTTCCCTCTTTTTTCAATTCCCCCCTCCCAAAATTAGAAAAACAAACCCCCAAAAGCACCCAAATCCTTGCAACAAAAAAATGTAGTCAAGTAAAATAAATTCCCATATTGGCTGTGTCTGAAAATATGTTTTATTCTGTACTCTGAGTCTATCACCTCTCTGTCAAAGGGCAGGTAGCATGCTTCATCATTAGTCAGCTGAAGTAATGTTTAGTCATTACATTTATTAGAATTCTTCAGTCTTTCAAAGTTGTTTTTCTTTACAATATTGTTGTTAATTGTATTAAATGTTGTTAAGGTTCTACTCACTTTACTCTGCATTAGTTCATACAAGTCTTCCCAACTTTCTCCAAAACCATCCTTTTTGTCATTTCTTAGAGCACAATAATATTCCATTACATTCATATAAGATAATTTGTTGAGTCATTTTCCCAGTTGATGGACACCTTTTAGTTTCTAGTTCTTTATCATAACAAAAGATTTGCTACATATATATTTATACATATAGGTCTTTTCCCTCTATTTCTCATCTTTTGGGGACATAGGTATAAGAGTGGACATACTTTAGTCAGTTTTTTGACTATAGTTCCAAATTGCTTTTCAGAATTGCTGAACCATTCACTGCTCCAACAGTTCACTAATGTGCCTGTTTTCCCAAAAGTTCTCCAACACTTGTAATTTAAGGAGCTTACAATTCACTCAGAAGACACAATAGATTCCATGTAAAGCATTGATTCCTTCTCTGCTATGGCTAAGTAACTCTGCTTTTATTAACTGTAGAATTACCTATGAATATCTCATTTTGTTTCAACACTGAACTTGAAGTAACAGGTATTAGCCTGAGTCAAACCTGCCCTTCATAGCTGGTCTTCACTCAATAGATGCAGAGAAAGCTTTTGACAAAATAAATACAGCACCCATTCCTAATAAAAACACTAGAGAGTTTAGGAATAAGTGGAGCTTTCCTTAAAATAATACACAGTATCTACCTAAAACCATCAGCAAGCATTATATGCAATGGAGATAAATTAGAGGCCTTCTCAATAAGATCAGGGGTGAAACAGGGATGTCCATTATCACCCCTATTATTTAATATTGTACTAGAAATGTTAGCTTTAGCAATCAGAGAAGAAAAATGAATTAAAGGAATTAGAATAGGCAAGGAGGAAACAAAACTATCACTCTTTGCAGATGATATGATGGTTTACTTAAAGAATCCTAGAGAATCAACTCAAAAATTACTTGAAACAATTAACAACTTTGGCAAAGTAGCAGGATATAAAATAAATCCACATAAATCATCAGCATTTCTATACATGACCAACAAAGTCCAGCAGCAAGAGATAGAAAGAGAAATTCCATTTAAAATAACGGTAGATAATATAAAATACTTGGGAGTCTATTTGCCAAGACATAGTTGGTCTTCATCTACTCTAGCACCTCATACCTCTCATAAAGAACATAAAGTCATTTACTTTCTGGGATAACTTGTTCATGCCAACCTGTACCTTACAATTACACTAAAATTCATCTGTTATTGGGAGTACATTCTCTTTCTCACTACTATAGTTCTTGAGCCCCCATAAATGTGCTTCCATTTATACAAAACCAGCTCTAATAATGACACTTTTAGATTTAAAGAAGAAACAATAATATCAAAGGTACTCATGTATTAAAATGAATTCAGGAACAATAAATAGATCACAATCCTAATCACACTTTCCCACCAATGTACTCAGCATATACAAGAGAAGATAGGCCCCTGTAGAAACCTGGCAAGGAGAAAATTAGTGAGGAAAATCCATGTGTTTGGGGGTAACACAACTTGTTAACTTTGGTGTCCTATTTCTGTCTCAGAAATTGCGCACAAAAGTTCCTTAATGAACATACTTTTCAGTTGAATGAGTGCATTGTTCTTTGACTCTGTTTCAAAGTTGTTACTCTGCTCATCTGGGCTTACTCCTCAATATCACTTGAATATCTGTCACTGCCAGCTTAGCTAATGCAATTCTGAATCTGTTCTTTCCTCCCCTCCCTTTTCTCTCTTTCTCCTTTTCTCTTTCTTTCTCTCCCCCTTATCTTTTTTTATTCATACTCTAGATGCTCTGCAAAATGTCTCCATCTTAGCTTACACTTTGTAATAAAATTCTCATTTTCTGTCCATAATAGAATAAGTTACATTTGTGCCACAGTCATAGAATAGTTCTAGTGTGCCTAGAACTATCCTACAGATGGTCACATTCAAAACAAGTCTCTCAGAACTCTGAATTAGAGTAATTTTTTTCTCTTAGAACTCTGAGCAAAAAAGAATAAACTCGATAGCAAAGTGTTCCATATGAAAGGGGACAGTACATACACAAGAAATTAAGCTATGATAATAATGAATATACAGATTGATGCTTGGTCTGGATGTTAGATGATTATAGGTCACACAGAATACAGGTTGACAATCAAGCCCTCATTTGTTCTTTGCTTTCATCCTATTACAATGTATTATAGATTATACATTCCTGGTTAAGTGGATTTATGGATTATGCTATTTAGTTTTAACTAAAGGACCTTTCTAAAATGGGCAAGTGTCTTTAAAAAGATGCCATCAAAGAAACAGTTACTTGTAACATGAGCAAAAGCAAATAAGAAAATGGTGGATTTGACACTTTTATTCCTTAAGCTCTTCATCAGCTATATTACAAAGTAAAAATGGTGATCTAATTAGCCTGGATAAGAGGTTAGACAAAAAAAAAATTATCAATAAGATGACTTGGAATATGCATTTACTTCCACTGTTATTATCTATAGACCTTTTCCTAAGTGTGTATTGTGCCTTGGTAATGGATAATAATCATAGCCATCATGACTGGCAAGACTTTTTTTTAAATTCAGTTTTATTTCATTTTTAGTTTTATGTGTGTGTGTATGTATAAACATGTGTGTATTTCTGATAGCATTGTTTTTAAGAACACCCAAGGGTTTGGGGGCATGGCCAAAACCTAGCTGGCCTGTCCTCAAAAAACCCTAATGTGATCCATTCATCCCCACTAATTATTATCATTTTATGTTTTGCCTTCCTTTTAAAGCTAAACTTGAGAAGGCTATCTACAAGAGGTGCCTCTACTTCCTTTCCTCTCTTTTTCTCTTTCTCTCTCTCTTTTTTTTTTTTTTTGTGTGTGTGGTGAGGCAATTGGGGTTAAGTGACTTGCCCAGGGTCACACAGCTAGTAAGTGTTAAGTGTCTGAGGCCGGATTTGAATTCAGGTCCGCCTGAATCCAGGGTCGGTGCTCTATCCACTGCACCACATAGCTGCCCTACTTCCTTTTCTCTCAACATTATCTTAATTCTTGGCAGTCTGGTTTCCAACCTTATTATTCAACTGAAATTGTACTCTTCAAAGTTAATAATGATCTCTAAATTGCCAAATCTACTGACCTTTTTTCAATTCTCACCCTTCTTGACCTCTCTGAGCCTTTGACAAGATCATCCTCTTTTCGATATTCTCTTCTCTCTTTGGTTCCATGACAATGCTTTCTCCTTGGTTCTCCTCCTATTTGTCTGAAAGCTATTTCTCTGTCTCCTTTGCTGGATTTTCATCCTGGTCATGCCACAGCAAGTGTCCTCCAAGGCTCTGTTCTCTTGTCTTTTTCCTCTATACTATTTCACTTGGTAATCTTATCAGTTCTCATAGTTTCAATTACCATCTCTATTCAGATGACTCTCAGATCTACTTGTCCAGGTGGCACAAGGTATAGAGCACCAGGCCTGGTTGTCAGGAAAAACCTGAGTTCAAGTCCGGCCTCAGAAACTTACTAGCTGGCTGACCCAAGGCAAGTCATTTAATCCTGTTGGTTCATCTGTAAAATGAGCTGGATAAGGAAATGGTAAACCACTCCAGTATCTTTGCCAAAAAAAATCCCCCAAAACTAAATGGGGGGGGGGCGCAGCTAGATGGCGTAGTGGTTAAAGCACTGGCCCTGGATTCAGGAGTACCTGAGTTCAAATCCGGCCTCAGACACTTGACACTTACTAGCTGTGTGACCCTGGGCAAGTCACTTAACCCCCATTGCCTTAAAAAACAAAAAACAAAAAACAAACCTAAATGGGGTTATGAAGAGTCAAACACAACTGAATAATAACAACTCCTCTTTCAACCTTTGGTCTCACATTTCTACCAGTCTTTTAGACATCTTGACCTAGATGTCCTGCAGATATCTTAAATTCAACATGTCCAAAACTGAACACATTCTCTTCTTTCCAAACCCTCCTTCTTCTTAACTTTTCTATTAGTGTTTTTGTTTTTTAAGTGAGGCAATTGGGGTTAAGTGACTTGCCCAGGGTCACACAGCTAGTAACTGTCAAGTGTCTGAGGCTGGATTTGAACTCAGGTACTTCTGAATCCAGGACCAGTGCTTATCCACTGAGCTACCTAACCACCCCAACTTCCCTATTTCTGTTAAGGGTACCACTAACCTAACCCACTATCCTAGTCATCCTTGATTCCTCACTCTCTCTCATTCTTCATCCAATCAGTGAAGCCCTGTGGTTTCTACCTTCCTAACATCTCTCCTATGTATCCCCTGGTACTTTTAAACCACTCGAGAGGTTGGTGTGAAGTTTTCAGAGGACAAAGAAGGTGGGGGGGGCAGGGAATGAAGGCAATTTCTGTGATCTTCTACAAGTGAATAGGAAACACTAGAAAACTAAGGGGAATTGTGGTAACTTAAAACCTAGTTACCAAGCCCTAACTTTTGATGGTGGAGAAACTGGGATTACAGGATGCAGGATGAATAGAATTAGAACTAGAAAAAAGAAAACCTGTTGTATCCCATGGTAAAACAGGGGGCAGTTAGGTGGCACAGTGGATAGAGCACCGTCCCTGGATTCAGGAGGACCTGAGTTCAAATCTGTCCTCAGACCCTTGACACGTACTAGCTGTGTGACCCTGGGCAAGTCATTTAACCCCAATTGCCTCACACATATACACATAAAATAAAATAAAAGCAAAAATTAAATTTTTTTAAACCCAGAATCTTATCTCTGTCCCATAATTTCCAGAACATTACCTGGTAAATAATTTTTCATTTCCACAGTAAGTTCCTGGGCCCTGTTGTTGGTCATTACAGTGTTTTAGGACCTTTTGGATATGAATTATGGCATTGTAGTTGGAGTGATAGTTCTTTAAGAATTTTATCCAGGTGAAAGGCAGTATAAACTAATGTTTTCCAAAGAAAATGTTATCACTGGGGAAGTTGCTTTGAGGTAGAAATAAAGTTGTTCTTTAGAAGGTACATGCTCTCCTGTGGATGAATCGAACACTTGAGAATGTCCAAAGTCAGCTTTCATTTGTGAAGTGTCTGTCAAGTAGTGCGGGAGGCTGAGTCTCCATCCTAGCATCTCCCCACTCAAACCTCACTTGATGCAGCTGGATTTGGCAATCAATTTGCTGTTAGATTTTCAGTCAGGTGACATAGGATTGATTTCCTTTGGGGGAAAAAAGTTGGTAAGCATTGCTTCTGAAGAAGTATTCCCATTATCCCTCCCTTTCAATTAGCAAATAATAGCACCTTCCATCTGTATAGCATTTTACTGGATTTTTTTTTGTTTGTTTTGCTTTTTGCAGGGCAACAAGGGTTAAGTGACTTGCCCAGGGTCACACAGCTAGTAAGTGTCAAGTGTCTGAGGTCAGATTTGAACTCAGGTACTCCTGAATCCAGGGCTGGTGTTTCATCCACTGCGCCACCTAGCTGCCCCACCATTTTACTGTTTTAAAAAGCATTTTCCACACAAATGACCTAATTTGACAGGCATCATAATCTGTAAAGCAGGCACAACAGGTAGTATTATGTCCATTTTACAGATAAGGAAACTAAAGCTCAAAGAATGGGACTTGTTTAAGGTTACATAGGTAATAAGTATCAGAGTCAAGATTAAAACCCAAACCTTTTGTTTTCAAGTTCATTATTACTTCTTTTAGACACTTTATAGACTGCCTAGTCCAACTCCAACACTTTAAATATGAAGTAAACTGAGACACAGGTTACATAATTTTTCTAAGGTTACATAATTAGTAAGTGGTGACCCCAGAACTAGAAAAACGCCCTCAGCTTTCATTTCAGTATTCTTTCCATTATATTGGTTGGTTTTTTTTTTCTTTTTTTGAGGGGCAATTGGGGTTAAGTGACTTGCCCAGGGTCACACAGCTACTAAGTGTCAAGTGTCTGAGGCTGGATTTGAACTCAGGTACTCCTGAATCCAGGGCCGGTGCTTTATCCACTGCGCCACCTAGCTGCCCCCTTCTTTCCATTATATTAACCCACTGTTCTTCAGTCTAAATTTGGTCTACATTGGTCTAAAGCTAAAGGAATTTCCTGGATTGTCTGGGGCAGGTGATTGTGATGGTTAATTGCTATAATCCAGGCATGAACTAATGGATTTTCCCACATCTTGGAATAAATCTGCAGTTATTGCTTAAAGAACATTGTTTCAAAAAGACTGAAATGTAGTTTTGTTCATTTATTTATTTAAACAGATGTAATAATCTTTATCAAGAGGCATAGTTTGCATTGCAGGTTATCTTGTTTTGTTGGTATGCAAAATTGAACACCAAAGTACAAAAGATTACTTGATGCCAGCATTCCTTTTCTTTGTTTTTTTTTTTTTTTAGTGAGGCAATTGGGGTTAAGTGACTTGCCCAGGGTCACACAGCCAGTAAGTGTTAAGTGTCTGAGGCCAGATTTGAACTCAGGTACTCCTGAATCCAGGGCCAGTGCTTTATCCACTGCGCCATCTAGCTGCCCACTAGCATTCCTTTTAAGGAGTGGTTATATTTAAAGGTTCTGAATTCCTTTGTTTTCTTTCTTTTCTCCTTCCTTCTCTTTCCTTTCCTCCCCTCCTTATTTCCTCCTTTCCTACCTCCCTCCCTTCCTTTTTTTGGGGGGGAAGATAAAGAGGACAAAATTATATTTAATATATATGCATATATACACACATACATATTATATATGTATATATGTGTAACATATCTGTGCATAGGG
Organism: Dromiciops gliroides; assembly: GCF_019393635.1. Lineage (NCBI taxonomy): Eukaryota > Metazoa > Chordata > Mammalia > Microbiotheria > Microbiotheriidae > Dromiciops > Dromiciops gliroides. Next base: position 422,732,228 of record NC_057861.1, on the reverse strand, counting down.
TACCAGAGACAGCTAAGGCAACTATACCCAGTGCTAAACAATTCCTCCCATATTCTTTCTTTTCTTTTTTTTTTTGCGGAGCAATGAGGGTTAAGTGACTTGCCCAGGATCACACAGCTAGTAAGTGTCAAGTGTCTAAGGCTAGATTTGAACTCAGGTATTCATGAATCCAGGGCCGGTGCTTTATCCACTGCACCACCTAGCTGCCCCAATTCCTCCCCTATTAAATTGTGAGCTCCTTGAGGGCAGGGACTATTTTGTCTTTCTTTGTATACCCAGAGCTTAGCAGTGCCTAGGAAATAATAGGTGCTTAATGCATACTGGCTGACTTAAAAGGGAACTTTGGACCGAAGAAGAGAGAATGAGAAAATAGAGCACGAAACACAAAAATAATTGTATACATTTACAAGTCAGAGCTACTAAAGTTGTGAGTGAGTTAGGGAGACAAGCGTTATGATTGTCTATCCACTCTGACCGGCATTAAGATACTTGGTTGGCCAGGTAGGAGGGAAATATATGTATAGACATGGTACCTGTATATATACACCAGCAAATGAATCATAGTCATTCTCATTAGACCAGTGTACAGTCTTCCTGATTTGCGTGGTAAAGGAACAAGAAGTGACATTTACCTTGACTCTCTTTAATAATTAATAGGAACCCGTTCAGACAATTGTATTCGAGGCAGGTTTTGTTCCTCCCCAGACACCTCGCCCAGTTTATAAATGAGTTGTGGTTGTGCCAGCCTTCTTGGCCCCTTAGGAGTTGAGAGTCTTGATCCCTAAGGAATAAGGAGGGCCCACAGTGAAACAACTCTAAGAACTTGCAGTTCCAGACTTGTGTCCCTTGGGGAGTAGGTCCTTCAATTCTTTCTGTTCCTGTCCCTTAACATGGTTGGCTTCCATCTCATGAAAAACAAGGAACTTCATGTGTCTCTGATGAACTCGTTCCCACATTCCCAGGGGCTGCACCCTCAGCTACATTCTAGGCTTAGAGTTCAAATGTAGACTGGGAAAGAGGATGATCAGAAAAGAGCATCCATATTTTGCTTTCTTGGCCATCTTTCTCTGGTCCTGACACCTGGGGGACCTCATTCCCCATAGAGCATAACCCACATACTTTACTTTCCAGTCTCTTCATGCAACCCTTAATGGGCTCAACATACCACTCTGCCCCTGTCTTACACTCACACCAAAGAACTACTGTACGGCAGAGATTGTTCTTTTAAAGGCATGTGATTAACAGCCAAGAGGTTTTCAAGTGAAAACTCACACAGCATCTTAGAAAGCTGGCTTGTCCAATTCTCACATTTGAAAGGATAAAGAAATAGATTCACAGAAGTTAAGGGACTTGTTTAGGGTCACACAGCTACTTCGTGGCAAAAATAGCAACAGAATCCAAGTCTCTTACTTCTTAAAAGCAATGGGTCAGGAGTGAAGTCAGGTGCTCATTTACTTTGGAGAATGTTCAGCCCCACTCCACCTGAAGACAAGGCAAAGGCAAGCCTTAACAGAGATGTGACAGAGAGAGGCTTTTGGTTTTGCGCAACTAAATCAGTTTCTTCTCTCTTTCAAGGATTCTACCTTAGAAGGAAACAAAAAGCAGTAACAAAACAGCCACAAGCCTCGAGGGCAGACTTCACTTTATCTCCTTCTCCTAACTCTGTAGCCTCAACCCAGGGATGCCATACTTATCACAAAGGGATCTTTTCCTCATTCTCTCTCACCTCCTTTGGTTTCACCCACATCAAATCCAAAATATCTCCTCAAAAGAGAGACTATCTGTTCCTCTCTGACCTAGCCTGCCTTCCAAAGGGTCAGACAGAGATTATACCCAAAAGAATTGCCAAACTGGGTATTCCTTTTCACCCATCGATATCACTAATAGGACTGTACCACACACACACACACACACACACACACACACACACACATCAAAGATCTAAATGTCTAAGAATGTTTATAGCAGCTTTTTTGTGGTAGCCAAAAAAGAGAAACTAAGGGGGTGTCCTCCCATTGGGAAATGGCTTAACAAATTTGCGATGGATGAATATGATAGAATATTATTGTGCCATAAGAAATTACAAAATGGGCAGTTTCAGAGGACACTGAGAAGACCTCTCTTGGTCCTAATTCAGAGTACAGTAAGCAGAACGAGGAGTACAATCTATACACTAACATTATAGAGAAAAAAACCTGAAAGACTTTAGAGCTCTCATGAATAAAATGATAAAACAGAAACCCAAAAGACTAAAGATGAAACAGGTCTTGTACCTCCTGCCCAAGAGGTAATGCAGAGAGAGACATAGGTTTTCATTCATGGGGATGTTTTACTGGACTATGCATATATATATATATATATATATATATATATATATATATATAGGGACAATGGGGGTTAAGTGACTTGTCTGAGGTCACACAGCTAGTGAGTGTCAAGTTTCTGAGTTCAGATTTGAACTCAGGTCCTCCTGAATCCAGGGCTGTTGCCACCTATGCAGCTATATTTTAAGAGCTTTATCATTTTTCTTTTTCTATTTTTTTTGCTTAATTGGGAGGGTAGCAGTAGGGCCAGATTAATTTTTTAAATGTTTGTTCACTGAAAAAATGAAAATAATAAACTATTTTAAAAGAGATTCTAAAAAAAAAAAAAAAAAGAGATTCTACTATCATCTAATTACCTGACTCTTTTCCTAAGGAAGACTAAGGCTGCAGGTGATGCCGGAGAAGTCCCCGTTGTTAACAAAGGCAAGAACCTCTCTTCCACCTGCCTGCTCCCTCCCTCAGTAGCCTCCAGCTACAAACTGGGCTAAAGTCAGCTATCTCTCTCTTTCTCTCTCTCTTTTTTACAAGGCAATTGGGGTTAAGTGACTTGCCAAGGGTCACACACCTAATAAGTACTAAGTGTCTCAGGCCGAATTTGAACTCAGGTCCTCCTGAATCCAGGGCAGGTGCTCTATGCACTGCACCAGCTAGCTGCCCCAAGTCAGCTATCTCTTGATTTGCTCTCTCATAAGATTACTGTGAAGACCTGAATAACAACTTTTTTTTTTTTTTTTTACTGAGATTAGAAGATGGATGTGGGACTCCACCTGCTTGCTGTTTACCTGTGAGAACTTTCTCTGGACCAGGTCTATGGTCCAGATATGGGCTCCTATCACCAAATTCTTTCCTGACCTTGCAGAGTTGCCTGTTCTTTCCTTTGACTATGACCAGGGTAGTCTCCTAAATCAAATTTTTTTTTTGCCATCTCTGGAATCTCTTCATGAGGGAGTCTGGTCCACCAGGATTTTGCCCCTGGCCCCTGTACTTGGCCTTTAGTTTTGTTTCCTCAGAACCCAAGGACAATGCCTTCTTTCTCCTGCCTGTCCTGCTTCTCCTCCCTAAGGGGTCTCAGTTGCTTATTTCTGGGACTGGGCAAGGCCTGGGCAGCAGGAATCTGAGGAACGGAGGCAGGAGTGGACAAAGAGACAGGAGGTGGAAGGGGAAATTGGGAGAACTACAGCTGCCTGCCCCTCTCCCTCCTGTCACTCAATCTAAATGCCCCACCCCAGTCATGATCTGCTGAGATTCTTTGGTTGTTGCCTATAATAAAGTTTAAAAAATAAAATGAAATAAAGGGCATAGTTTCCAAACCTAAGAGAATAAAATAAGTAACAACTAACAGTTGCAACATAAAAGCATTACCTCTGAAATCCTTGTAACATCGTCATACTGAAGTACTGACTCCACTTGTGCATGTTAGGAAGCTTCTCACACCCTAGATCATGCCTTCTCCACCCTACCTCTTCCTGGCTTCTCCTCTCTAGTGGCTGACCCCCTGCTCTGCAAACCTGTACCATCTCAGCCTCCTCCTTTACTACCTTATCAGACTAGAACTTGAACTTTCTTCTTGTTCATACCCCTCTTTCCCCTTCTGATGCTCTATTGCATTTGCATAGATCACAGCTGTCTTGTTGAGTCATTTTCAGTTGTTTCTGACTCTTCATGACCCCATTTGGGGTTTTCTTGGCAAGATACTGGAGTGGTTTAGCATTTCCTCCTCCAGCTCACTTTACAGATGAGGAAACTGAAAGCAAACAGGGTTAAGTGACTTGCTAGGAAGTGTCTGAGGCCAGATTTTAATTCATGTCCTTCTGAAGTGCTCTATCCACTGTGCCACCTAGCTGCCCTGAGGTCATGGCTATTAAAATAGAAATAAATCTTTCACAATTAATGTAACTGAATTTTAACTGAGCTGAATTGAATAAAAATGCTATGAATCAATTTTCCTGTATCTTTATGAGTTTATTTATCCCACCTCTAAGCACAAATGTTCTCCCAGTGATGCTTTACTGGTTAATTACAAATTATAGAAACCATAATATCTGAAGAATAAATGTTGAAGTCCAAAAATCAATGGAGAAGTGCTTGGTGGATATGAATAAATATATATGTATATATACATACACACATACATACATATATTTAAAGCTTACATATAATAGAAATAAAAATATGTAAATATACATATACACATGCGCACGCGCACACACACACACACACACACACACACATATAAACAACGCCCTATCCTAAACTCTCTGAAATGGGTCTAGGTGCCTCTCATCACTGAGCTACTGCCCTTCCCTTCATCTCACTCTTCACTTGGGGCAACAGAAGCAATGGTTGCTGGGAGTGGAAGGTAGAGGTCCAGTGTGACAGTCTAGCCTCTTCTCCCACTCACCCTGGGAATTCTTCTATCTGTCTTCTAGGTCACCTTTGCTGGGTACATCATCTTCCAGACACCCCCAGCAAAGAGGCATTAGCAGGTGCTTGTAGGTAGACCCTTTGCTTTCCTACATCATTGCAACAGTGATTTCTCCTTTTGTCATGGCAACCACATACTCCTGAGTCTTCTTGTGACCACCTCAAGTTTCTCTGAAGTCTTCATACTTTTTCTCACCATCCCACGGCTTGCCAAGGCACTTAACCAGTAAACACTGGTTAACCCCGCCCCCCAGTTACATATATGTCTGTCTGACATAAAAGACTATGGGATAGTTAAGCAACGATGAGTTCAAGTGGTAGAACATTACAAGAGAAGTCAATAAAGTGACAATAAGACAAAGAAAGTAGTTGAGCTGTGAGAACGGGAAAGGAGAAGCTTAATGTCCGTCTAAGAAGGGCACTGCCTTCCTCACACTCTGAAGTTGCCTTCTGAAAGGGGTGAGAGTGCAGGTTTCTGGGCTGGTATTTCTAATTTGATACTTACATTATCTGTGTAGAATTAACTATGTTAACTGGCAAGACAGTGATCAAAAGAACCTAGAAAAATTTCATTGTGACAGATCTGCTTAACTCTGGGGAGTGGTTTCCTGAATGGTTTTCCCCTTATGTCTGTGATTACTCTGTGTGTGTGTGTGTGTGTGTGTGTGTGTGTGTAACTGGGGGAATTTTGTGCATCCAGCTATGTGGTAATCTTCCGGAGACTAAATTACAAAGTACACTGAAGGATTAGGCCTAGATGTTTCTCTGACAAGATCAATGACAACTGTGTCATTAACAATATATTCTGAACCCTTCCTTGTTGCCTAGGGAATGTTTGTGTCAAAGGGAGTGGGACCTTGACAATCTACCAGAGTTCTTAGGAGTATGAATTACAAGAAATACTAATTTTACTTCTTCAATTAGCAAAAAACAGCACAAAAATAAATAGAAAAAAATTAATGTTGGTGGGAGTGAAAATTCTGGAAAGCAATATGACTGGTGAAACATGCTTCTTGTCTATAAGCAAAGAGTTGGTAGGCAATGGATGAGTGAGATATGTACTTTCAGACATGGCCTGTGTTTTGATTTATTTTCCTTGACTGCGTTTATTTGTTATAAGGCAGGGTCCTAGTGAGAGGAAAAGTCATTGTGAAAATATAATGATATAAAAGCAGCATTACTAAAACATTTTATTTTTAAAATGAAAGCAATCTGGCAATATAAAAGTAGAGTATGAGATTTATCAAACCTTTTGTCCCATTACTGATATGTTATCCTAAATATATAATTAAATTTTTTTTTAGTGGGCTAATGGGGGTTAAGTGACTTGCCCAGGGTCACACAGCTAGTAAGTGTCAAGTGTCTGAGGCTGGATTTGAACTCAGGTCCTCCTGAATCCAGGGCCGGTGCTTTATCCATTGCACCATCTAGATGCCCTAATTAATTTTTAAAAAGGAACTATCTGTACAAAATTTTTCATTGTTGTTTAGTCATGTGTGACTCTTTGGGTTTTCTTGGCAAAGATATTGGAGTGGTTTGCCATTTCCTTCTCCAGCTCACTTTACAGATAAAGAAACTGAGGCAAACAGGGTGAAGTGACTTGCCCAAGGTCACACAGCTAGTAAGGGTCAAGTGTCTGAGGCCAGATTTGAACACAGGTCCTCCTGAATCCAGGGCCCGTGCTTCATCCACTGTGCCACCTAGCTTCCCCTAGTGGCTTTATTTTTAATAGTGAAAAGCTGGATAGAACCTATATGTTCAACAATTATGGAATGACTGAATTATGGTATTTATATTAATGTAACCAAATAATTTAGCACCAGAAATAGCTCATATTTACATAAGGTTTTAATGTTTACCATGACCAAGTCATTCATTCTCTTTAAGCCTCAGGCCATTTTCTAATACTATAAAAATATATGATCATGATCTCCAGCAGTGGAGAGATCTTATGATCTGTACTCTGAAATTACAGATCCATGATGTATTAGTAGGTTAAGATTTACAAAGGCTTTTCCTCACAACAGACTTGGAGGGAAGGTAGTGCAAGCATTATTAGCTCCATTTTACAGAGGACCAGACTGAGACTAAGGAAGTTTCAGTGACTTCCTCTAGTCACCATGCTAGTGAGTGGGGATTCAAATCTAAGTCTCTTAATTCCAGTTCTAGTACACTACACCACATCAAATATGAATAAAAGGAACCATAGAAAGACATGTGAAGTCATACAAAGTGAGATTAGTCCTGCATACAAACAGTATATAGATTTACAATGACTTTTTAAAAAAAAGTTTTATAATTAGACAATCAAATTTGGAAAGGGCCATAAGCACATATTTTTTTTGGGGGGGGTGGGGGCAATAAGGGTTAAGTGACTTTCCCAGGGTCACACAGGTAGTAAATGGCAAGTGTCTGAGGCTGAATTTAAACTCCGGTTTTCCTGAATCCAGGGCTGGTGTTTTATCATAAGCAAAATTTTTGTTGTTGTCTTTAAAAACGTGTAATTTCTTTTTTCACCTAGATTTGGAATGAGAGGATTGGGATTTGAATCCCAGTGTTTTTACTTTCTAACTGTACAAGCAAAGTCAACTTACTTAACTCTTCTGTACCTTTGCTTACTCATCTGCAAAAAGATGGCTCCATTAGATGATGACCTTCAAGGTCCCTTCTAGCTTTGATCACATGAAAACATTATAAGCAAAATGTAAAAGTTCAAATTTTAGGATTTTAGCAGAGATTTGTCTCATTTGTTTTGATTATTTGTTATAGGCATTTTTGTGAGTGTTTAATAATAGTAATAGTAATAGTAATAAATAATAATAATAATACTTTTTAAAATTATTGAGTGACAGGAAAAAGATCCCCAAAATTATTCATGAAATTTAAAACAATTGTATCTAACTTGTATGAATGCATTCAAGAATTCAGTTTCATTTCAACCTACTCTATGAAATCTTCCAGTGATGTAATTAAGTATGAAAGGGAAAGTTAGTTGATAGTAAGTACTTTAAGGGATCAATAGCTGGATTCCTGGTAAAAAGGAAAAGGCATTCCAGTAAATATCCTGTGTATATTTCTTGGCAAAGTTGTCATTAGTAAAAAGTAAATGAAAAAAGTAAATATGCTCAATCTTTATCTGATGACCATCTCCTATTATTCATCTCAGGAACGTAACAATGCAGCAAGTACTTATTAATATCCTACTCTGTGTCTGTCTGTATATAAGATGTTATACTAAATGATAAGAATAGAACAATGAAAAGCAGCACAGACTCTATCCTCAAGGAACTTACACTGAGACACAAATAAGTAGGTAACAGAATAGGATGTGATGGGGGAAAGGAGAGATCTAGGTAGAATGCTATAAGAAAACTGGAAGATGGTGAAGTCACTTTCAGCTAGGGAGATCAAGAAAATTTTTGAGAGTGGGAAATGTAAGAGGTGGACCTTAAAAGCAAGGGATTTCAATAGATAGCAGCAGGGGAGGAGTGCCTTTCAGAAGTAGGACCCAAACTGCATAAGTACACTGAGGTGGGAGAAGTTAAGACCAGGAAACAATTAGTAGTTCAATTTGGCTAGAACCTAGGATACATAAAGGGCTTAGGAACAAAAGTAGAAGTTAGATCATGCTAGGCCTTGAATGCCAGGCTAGAAATTCTGCATTTTACCTTACAGACAACTGAAGGTTTTTTGGGGATTAGGTTAGAGGCAAACACTGGGAAGATTAATTTGACAGCTGTGTGAAGGACAAAGCGGGGTGGAAAATGAAGGTAGAGAAACAAGTTAGGCGTCTTGATTGGGTAAGATTGTTTTGGCACCAACAGAGCTATGATTGTCACAACACACTTCATAATGTCTAATTTGTAGACTTTTCCTAATGTATATTAGAATCACTTTGCTATTTAAAACTGTTGTACTGGTGCTGTTCTTTTCAATCATATAATTGAACTAACAAAGAGAAAGAATGTACACATGCATATAGACATCTATGTGTAACTATAATGGTAAGTGAGTTCATGTTTTCCCTAACATTAGGATGGCTGAGAAGCAGATGAGGGAGAATAGTCGCATGAGAGAGGGGATTTCAAAAACCTCTGAACCTTAGTGTGAAAGAAAAGACAACACTAGTGTTTTTTGCAATAGCAAGAGCAAAGAACATTCACATAAAAGTCATGCTAAATCATCATCTTCCTAATGTAGTCTAGGAGGATCTGCCTTCTCTTCTTATCTCCACAGATATCTTCTGGGCAAAGGAAGTAACTCACAAAAAGGCTGGTGGGGAAAAAAATTCTGAAGTTTTGGACAGGGGATAAAGCTTGCCTCCCCTCCCCCCCCCCATTAAGTGGGAACAGGAATTACTCAGTAGGTTAAAAGGGTCCTGGCTATTTTTTAAACATTTTTAGTCATTTCAGTCATGTCTTTTTGACCCTATTCGGGGTTTTCTTGGCTGAGATATCGAAGTAGTTTGCCATTTCCTTCTCTAGCTCATTTGGCAGATGTGGAAACTGAGGCAAATAGGGTTAAGTGACTTGTCCAGGCTCACATAACTACTAAATGTCTGAGGCCAGATTTGATCCCAGGAAGATGAGTCTTCCTGACTCCAGGCCCAGCATTCTATCTACTGTACTACTTTGCTGTCCTAGCTATACTAGCTATACTTTTCATCCTAAGTATACTTTTCATTTTTTCAAGTGACTTTCCTCTTCTCTTGAACTGCAGACATTCAGAGGGAACATGGCAGTGCTGAGAAGCAGAATGAATTATGAGCTAGATCAGGGACATAGGAGCAACCATGACCTAGAAGAGCAGAAGAAGCATGAAACAACTAATATCATTCCACATTAGCTGAGCATCTCTAGCAACTATGCATCTTGATCTGGTAGGGAATTTTTTTTCCTATTTTCCTTTAACCTGTTTTACTAAAACAACAATGTTAGAATGTACCTTACTTTTTTTTTCAAAGAGCTGCAGATGTGCCCATTCAGGAAATAAAGAGCAAATATGATGACAGGAATCTATAGTGATTTGGATTTTAATTTCATGCTGTTCAAACAACAGGAGCATAACATCCTAAATATCTGACTTGATGGGTGTGTGCTGGAACCAGCTCAGATTGGCTTCTGAGAGCCAATTATTAAATTTCAGCTTGAACATTTACACCTCATAAATCAGCAAACACTACAAATCAGGGCTTGATTTATTGTTTTGTTGATTATCTAGACTTAAGAAAGTCATGGAGAAAATCTTAATAATGCGCATTAAACTTAAAAGTGTGTCTGTGGACATTTTAAAAAATAAAAATACTAAATTTCATATCTTAATATCAGAATTTCATCTCCTAAACTAAAATGGAACCTGGGAGCCAGGGGAAAATTCCTCTATAGGCTTGTTCTGGCTGCTATTTCCATCACTGAGTTCCTCTTGAAGCTTCCTTTTATAGAGGGGTGAAGGCTGACCTTCGTTCTCCCCCTAGTACATACCTATACTTGTACATGCTTCTTTATATATGCAGTTCCCCCCAGTAGAACACAAGTTCCTTGAGGGTAGGAACTGTTTCATTTTTGTCTTTGGAACCTCTTGCAAAAATTGCTTTCTGATTTACAATATTTTCTTTTATTTCTCCATTTATTCACTGTATCAGGAGCCAAAATGACTGTAGAAAAATCTGCTGTAAAAGGAATCAGTTTTCCAGTTATTTTCTGGTCAGATTTTGGTAAGATTTAAAATTTAAAAACCCATATACTGCTTTGGGGCTCTTGCTTTATGACTTCTAGTATCAATCTGTTTCATATCAGGAAGACACTGAGAACAAGACTATTAGGTGCAGGGTATTGAACTTCGGAGCTCCCTCAAGGCCAGATTGCTGAGGTATTAAACTTCCAGGTTGGCTTGGCAGGCAGCTAAGAGCTGAGTTTCAGCCTCTTCAGTAACCATCATGCATTGGGTGTTGTTAATTGCCATGGGCTAGGAAAGGAGATGATGAGAGCTGCATTATATGATGAGCCGAGGTTCCATTCAGTACACAGTCCATGCATTCACCCCTTTCTGTGTGACTAAGAATGTTTGACAGCCCTTATGTATAAAAAGGGCTTTGCAAGTACTCAACAAGGAACAGCAACAGGGGAAGCTGGAATTGTGGTGTTCTGACACCAGAGTGGGGTTAAGAATCTAGTAAGGGGGCAGCTAGGTGGTGCAGTGGATAAAGCACCGGTCATGGATTCAGGAGTACCTGAGTTCAAATCCGGCCTCAGACACTTTGACACTTAATAGCAAGTCACTTAACCCCCATTGCCCTGCAAAAGAAAAAGAAAAAGAAAAAAAAAGAATCTATTGAGGACTGAGACTAGCTCGTGGCAAGGAGTACAGTTGAGGTGGAGACAGAACAGGAGCAAGCAAGTAGCAATGTTGCTCTGACCCTGGGGAGGCGGATTGGTGATCTAACATGAACTGAGGTGGGGGCCTGTACCCATGTAACAACATGGATCAGAGTCACAGAGCTGTAGTAGCTAAGGCTTAAAACTGTATACTGGTCAATAAGAAGAGTGATTCTACAGCTCTGTCACTATGAATCTGAAGAGCCTTTCAGCTAGTTGATAGGGGTAGGGGTTAGCAGCAATTTACTAGAAGCTCCAATTAGGAGTAAGACTTCAGTTGTCTAGGCCAGACCCAAACCTGGGTCTGGAGCTTGTAAAATTCAGGTCAAGAAGATAGTAAACAGACCTCCCCCTAGTTCAAATTACTTAGGCTACACTGAAAGCTTGTAGTACCTAGGCTCTGACCACCATGAATAACAGTAAGCAGTAGCTAGAAAAATAGCAACAGAACCTCAGGAATATGGATCAGGACAAAACGATGCCACAAGATTCCTTCCAGGAATGCATAAAACCTGGCTCTAACACACAGTAAAGCCAGAAGAATGAGTAAACAAAAAGACAATCACAAAAAATAACTCTTATAGAGCCACAGACAACCACGAAACAAACCCAGAAGAAAACAATTTCACAAAATTTATGAGAAAAAAACCAAACAAACAAACAAACCCAAAAAACACAGCTTGGACACCAGGTCCTCTAGAATTTTTAGAAGAAATTAAGCAAAAGGTTTTTTTAAATCATACATAAATGAAATATGATCTTTAGAAGGAAGAACTAAAAAACAAATGAGAACAACAGAGAAAAGACTTGGGAGAATTAGCAGCTTAGTACTGATTTTGCTATAGCCCTTTGGTTTAACTCTGTGTAAATCTGTGTTTTTTTCTTAATAGCATTTTTTTCCAATTACATGTAAAGATAGTTTTGGTTTTTTTTTTGCAGGGCAATGGGGGTTAAGTGACTTGCCCAAGGTCACACAGCTAGTAAGTGTCAAGTGTCTGAGACTGGATTTGAACTCAGGAACTCCTGAATCCAGGGCCGGTGCTTTATCCACTGCGCCACCTAGCCGCCCCGTAAAGATAGTTTTTAACATTCACTTTTGTAAGATTTTGAGTTCCAAATTTTTCTCCCTCCCTCCCCTTCCCTTCCCCCTCCCTAAGAGAGCAACAATCTAATATAGGTTTGTAACGATTGGAATGATGCCACCTGCTGGAGAGTTACTGTAGGAAAGCTCCGCCATGAGAAGAAGGCATCTGAGGGCAAATCATGCAGCTTTCCTTCGTGTCAGGAAGTGATATTTGCTCATGGGTACTGTCAATCAAGGCTACCAGCCAATTAGCTTGGAGATGTGTGTGCATGTGGATGGGATGTTACCAGTTTCACAGGAGGTTTATGGGATGAAGGAGGTGTGGCTCACTCTTTTTCATGAGGACTCTCTTGGAGAGTGGAGCTAAAATGCACTCTCCCTTTGATAGATAGATGAATCGAGGTCTTTCTCTCTCTCTTCACCAAATTCTTATTCTCCTTAATAAATTCTTAAAAATCTAAACTCTTGCTAAAGCTTATAATTTATTGGTGACCACTCATTATATATTTTAGACAGACTAACTAGAATTTTAGTCCCTTACAGGTTATATATATACAATCATGTTAAACATATTTCCACATTAGTCATGTTGTGAAAGAAGAATCAGAACAAAAGGCAAAAACCACAAGAAAGGAGAAACAAAAAAATAACAAAGTAAAAATAGTGTGCTTCGATCTGCATCTAGACTCTAAAGTTTTTGTTTTTTTTTTCTGGATGTGGAGAGCATTTTTCATCATGAATCCTTTGGAGTTGTCTTGGATCATTGTATTGCTGAGAAGAGGTAAGTCTATCACAGTTCGTCATCACACAATGTTGCTATTACTGTGTACAATGTTCTTCTGGTTCTGCTCATTTTACTCAGCATTCGTTTGTGTAAATCTTTCCAAGATTTTCTGAAATTTGTCTGCTCATCGTTTCTTATAGCACAGTAGTATTCCATTACATTCATATACCACACCTTGTTCAGCCATTACCAATCTACATGTTTCTAATAGCATGTTGTTGGATTTGAATAATAGAGTCTAGTCTCTCATCTGTTCCATTCAATTCAATTAAATAAACATTTATTAAGTGTCTATTATGTGCCTGGCACTGTGCTAAACACCGTGAATACAAATAAGAAAAAGAAAGATAGTCCCTGCCTTCAAGGAGCTTACAATCTAATGGGGGAAAACTCTACACCAAAGGAAGATGGAAAGCAGGAGTTGGGGAACTTCAAGGAGAGGCTGGTACAGGGGCATATTGTTCCATGGAGTTCAAACTAACCACAGCTACAGATGGAAAGAGGAGAGAGAACTGAAAGTCCTGATCCTGCCCTCCATAAAGGAGAACTTTGAGAAGAGCTTAGTGTTCTAAGCTCTAGCCCTCCAATCAGAGAGAAGAGACTGGCAGAGTTGGGAAAGTATTGAGTACCCAAGGTTTAATTAATCAGAATGATGAGATTTCAGGTAATCAGCTTATCCTGGGAGGGACATCTTGTTCCATGGAGTTCAAACCAAGAAGAACTGTGGAGCAAAGTGGAGTGTGCTAACTTCTTCCATTTCATAGGTACATTATCCCATTTGTGTTAATGATGGAGGAAGCAAAAAGGGGTTAACAGATAAACTGAGGCTTGTGTCTTTATTAATAGTACCCAAAAGGGTTTGTGTTCTTACAGTAACCAAGAGGGTTTGTCCCTATCAACAATCACCATCAACAGAGACTGTAACTAAGAACCATTAACCATTAATAGCCATTAATATTCCTAGATGACAGGGCACCTAGAAACCAGCTCTTAAGTGAAGAGATATCATAAACACAGAGACCCTCTGGCTCTGACAAGTTTAAGCATGTCTTTAGGAACATGTGCAGAGAACATCAAATATTTCCTTTGGTTCACCTTATGATGTTTAAACCTCCAAAATACACCCCTAGTGAGAAAGGCACCCACCTTGGAGGATGTCTTAGGACCCAATGAAGAGATAACTTACATTTTTCACTATAAATATAACCATTTTCAACCTCCTATTCGAGAAACAGGGTGCTCTCTCTGCGGTCATCACAGTATTTTATTTTATTTTAATTTATTTATTTATTTTGCAGGGCAATGGGGGTTAAGTGACTTGCCCAGGGTCACACAACTAGTGAGTGTCAAGTGTCTGAGGCTGGATTTATACTCAGGTCCTCCTGAATCCAGGGCTGGTACTCTCTCCACTGCGCCACCTAGCTGCCCCCATCACAATATTTTAATAAAACTTGGGAAACTGAGTCACTGAGTCTTGTAATTCTTTGGGATGCCTCGCGATCAATTTGATCAATTAAATCCATCCCCCACTACATTTCCAGATATCATTGTTAATTTGGAAATTTTCCTACATTCTTTCCTTATATAATTTTCCTCTCTTTATTCCTGCTCCTATTTTCAAAAAGAGGAAGATAATAAAAGAGGATGTGTTTAATACTAGTAAGCCATGTTTCTGCTCTACTGCCCCTCTGTTTTTCCCCTTGTTCAGAACCATATCATGTTTTTACCCTGTATATATATGTATAAATCCCTTCTTCATGATTCCACCTCCAAATCTGGAATTTGTTTTGCTTATAACAACTCCCTACTTTTTAAATTTTTACTCTCAACAACCTCTGGTGTCTTCCTGTTTCCCTATGGAGTTTATATTTTATGTTTTCTATACCAAACTCTCTCTCTCTCTCTCTCTCTCTCTCTCTCTCTCTCTCTCTCTCTCTCTCCACTTTTCCCACCTTTTCTTCCATATTTGTACAGTCTTCTACTCAAGTACCCTGATTATGTAAAATAGTAAGTTCTACCCCTTTTCTCTTTGACAAAAATAGCATTCCTTCCATGGTTTTGCTCATGGTCTTCCCTGCCCCATTCTGATATCTATCAAGATATCCCTTCCCACACACAAACTTGACATGGGTTAGTCTAGCTTTTCCTTTGCCAGCACTTGATTGGTTTGTAGGTGGACAAGGATACAGATCCCTGTTAGCCTCTGATCACATTGACCTGGCTTCCTGGTCACCTAAGGACATAAAAGGCCCACTCATATAGAGTCGGAGTACCCCAGATTTGTCTCAAGACCACATAAGTCACCATACCACCCCTTTTCACCAAATGTGTTTCCATATAGTGAAGGGCAGGGAGGGGGAGAGGCCTGAGCTGAGTGCTACTGTAGCTTTGTTGAATGACTTTTCTATATCAGGGCTAAGTAAATCTACTTTTGTTGATTTTGGATGACCTATGAATGATTTATCTTATCCCAACATCAAACATTAACAGGGTGCTAGCCTGAGTCAGGCTTGCTCCTAACACCCCGTTTCCAGTCTTCTTTACCTACTCATGTCCTGTCATCCTTCAAGGTTCAAGTAATTTCCACTTATTCCACAAAGCTTTTTCCTAATTATTCTACCCCACAGAGATCTCTTCCTTTGCCGACTCCCTATATCATATATATATAATATCACTCATACAGCACTTTATCATACACTGCCTCACAGTGATAAATTTCTTGGAAAATAAGACTATTTTCTGCTTTTCTTCATCTAACAATCCCACAAAAGGCACCCCAGCATTTAACACAATTGAGAGGTTAACAAGTACTCTAGAAGTAATTGTTGAATTGAATTGCATGTAATAGCAGTGAAAGTTCTAAAGGGGAACTCAAACATTTAAAAACCACAGCTTTACTATGTTATCTCTCTTGAATAGCAAGACTTGCTTCTGTCTACCTTGTGAATACTCATGAAAGAAGGACACGAATATGGACAAATATGTTGCTTAACACTAACTTTGACCTCATTGTTTGCATAGCATCCACTACTAAAATTTTCAACTGATATTTGAAGTTTCCCAGGTCTCAAAAGAATTAGAAAATGACTCTTGGTATTATATTTGTGTTAATTGTCTAAATATTTTGGATTTTAGACTTTTATTGGTGATAATTAGTGAAATATTTTTTCCTGCTCTGTTATTTCTCTTTTAAGTCTATCTTCACTGATATTATTCATACAAAAGCCTCCTAATTTTATGGAATGAAATTTTTCCCACTTTCATGATTTCCTTTATCCCCTGTTGGTTTAATATAACTTGGATAAGGAGGAAAATGATTAGGGAGTATTTTAAAAAACTTTTTTTTAGTTTATCAAGAAATATTAAGAAATTCATATTTTTCTGGACTCAAGACCCTTTCTAGACCTCTTTCTGTTTGAAAGAGTGAGGAAGGCTAAGAACAAAATGCTTTTCTTAGGGAAATAAATTCAGAGTGGAAAGCAAACCTTGAACAAAAAGGTGTCTCTTGTTTTTTTCTAAAATGGAACTGCATACTTCCTCAGGTTAGCTCTCTGAGCAAGGCAAGTCCAGCCAGCTCTTCACACTCTAGGATTTTGCATTGTCCAATCAGATTTCAGGAAAAACAGAACTTTTTTTTTTTAATTGTAGCCAAGCAGAACTTATAGCAAAGCTTCTCAGATTGGCTCTCCAGAAAATGCAAACAAACCCAGCCAACTTTTCACTCCACCCTCTGCTGTGTTGTCAATCACCTCTTATATATATATATATATATATATATATATATATATATATATATATATATATATATATATATATATATATATATATATTTAAATTTTTTTTGGTGAGGCAATTGGGGTTAAATGACTTGCCCAGGGTCACACAGCCAGTAAGTGTTAAGTGTCTGAGGCCACATTTGAACTCAGGTCCTTCTGACTCCAGGGCCTGTGCTCTATACACTATGCCACCTAGTTGCCCCTCTTATATTTATAACAAAGCAGCTGCAAAGACTGAATTTTTACTTCTGTATTTTCTCTTTCAATCCAGAGAAGAGCCAGCAGAGAACAACCAGGTACCTCTGAGAGGCATTTTCCTAAACCAGTAGTGTCAAACTCAAATAGAAATGGGTGCCACTAAACCATACACATCACTTCAGGCCACATATTGACTTAGAAAACCACATGTTAACATCGTCTATATTCTATTACATTTTACATTTTAAAAAATATTTCTTTATTACTTATTCATCTGGCTTAGGCCAGATGGGAGTGTTTGACACCTCTTTCTTGAACTATGGATGGTTGCTGAAGGGCAATACCTGAAAATATGGCAGAGTTCCACTCTCCTTCAGTCCTAAATCACCCAACCTTTTCTTCAGCCAATCTGTTGTGGAAATGCAGTGGGACCCCAAGAAACCTAAAGATCCCAACCCTCAAGGCCAAGGAAAAAACAGCTCTGTTTCCTAACTCAGGAATAAGGTGTGGCCAAGCATGACCCTGGTAAGCTGATAAGCAATATTGGAGGTCTTCAAGGTGATATGCAGGATATGGATGGATGCTGCTTATCTTACTGACACCCCATTATTCAAAGATCCCTTCACAGCTATCTTGCCCTTCCCTTCCCTTTATTTTGTAAAGAGAGAAAAGACCAGGCCTTCTCTTACTCCAGGGGAGAACAGCTTTCCATAGTGATCTGTCCTCGGGCCATGTATTTCTCTCTCCTAATAAATCTCTTTTTATTTTACAAGATTCATGATGAGCCTCTGAGAGAAAATGGGTAGTTGTCTCCTCTCAATGAGGATATAACAGTCAATCATACTCCTCCTGACCCGTTTTTAGGACAAAGGTCTCAGATTCCCTCTTCCCTCTCTGGCTAACAAAATCACATGGTTCAAGGAGCCCTGGTCTCAATAAGGTCCGCTCCTGAGTTGTGTCCATATAAGGAAGAATAAGGTCCACTCCTGAATTATGCCCATATAAGGAAGAAGTGATTAGGGTTGGGAATACTGGGTTCTGATTAGCTAGTTTTTACAAATAGATTGTAACCCTTGAGTAATTGGACCAATGATGAAAAAGCGGAGGATCCATTCACATTAGGGACTAGGGTTTAAAAGGGGGCCTGCAAACACCCTTTCTTTGCACCTACTAGCTGCACACTAGGGTGCCTCCTCATGAGAAGGAAATAAAAGAGCCCGTGTCACATTGCTGCTGAGTTCCTGAGAATTATTGAGAATAGGATTGTTTTCCCTCACAGCCTCCAATTTTTTGGGTGAGCTAGTCCCCCAGAACCAGTTCTCAAGTTCCCCTCAACAAATCTGAAAAGCAATATTCCTCTTCCAAACAGCTTCTTCTTTGACGACTATTGCTGTTAGTGTCTTTTTTGGGGGGGGGGGCAATGAGGGTTAAGTGATTTGCCCAGGGTTACACCGCTAGTAAGTGCCAAGTGTCTAAACTCAAATTTGAACTCAGGTCCTCCTGAATCCAGGGCTGGTGCTTTATCTACTGCACCACCTTGCTGCCCTGCTAGTGTCTTCTAAAATCCTCTCCTGTTATCTTCATAACCCCTTGATTTTCTACTGTTTCTAAAGGCACAAATCATAGCCTCTTTATGTTCAGTGATTCATCCCTCTCTTAAGAGGTAAAACTCATGAAATTGAACTTTCTGTTAGTTACAAAATTAATGTTCCTTAATCTTCCCATAGTCTCCAGTCATATAATATAATTACATATAATTCATCACTTTGTGAGTTTTAACCTTTCAGGTTCTAAAAACAGTCACATGCAAATGAGCTAAAGGACCATAATGCCCTTCAGATGGAGTCATTTCTCTGCCTTAAGTCCTATATCTGGTCCTCTTGTATCTGTTTTCACATTTTAAAAAATAAATGTTTACTGATTTCTTTTTAATTGCTTAGATTTCCCCTTTACCCCTTCCCTTTTTCTTCCCAGAGAATCATTCTGATGCAGGGATGGATTTAATTGATGAAACTGATCATGAGGCATCCCAAAGAATTACAAGACTCTGTGACTCAGTTTCCCAAGTTTTATTAGAATACTGTGAGGCCACAAGGAGACACCAAGGAGAAAAGACTTGAATAGGGAGAGGAAAATAGTTATATTTATAGTGAAAAAAGTAAGTTATCTCTTCATTGGGTCCTAAGACATCCTCCAAGGTGGGTACCTTTCTAACTAGGGGTGTGGTTTGGGGGTTTAAACATCATAAGGTGAACCTAAGGGCATATTTGGTGTTCTCTGCACATGTTCCTAAAGACATGCTTAAACTTGTCAGAGCCAGAGGGTCTCTGTGTTTATGATATCTCTTTACTTAAGATCTGTTTTCTAGGTTTAGTTACTGTTTTCTGTCATCTAGGAATATTAATAGTTAATGGTCCCTGGTTACCTTCCCTAGGCTTCTGTTGATATTGTTGGTTGATAGTAACCCTCTGGTTACTCAGGTCTTAGTTTCTCTGTTAACCCTTCTAGCTACTATTTTTTGTTTTGTTTGTTTGTTTTTGTATTTGTTTTTGTTTTTTGCGGGGCAATGGGGGTTAAGTGACTTGCCCAGGGTCATAGCTAGTAAGTGTCAAGTATCTGAGGCTGGATTTAAACTCAGGTACTCCTGAATCTAGAGCTGGTGCTTTATCCACTCGCCACCTAGCCGCCCCTCTTCTAGCTACTATTGATCAAGTCTTAGTTTATCTGTTAACCCTTTTAGTCTCCTCCATCAATTCCATATAACAAGGAATATTTTTCAAAGCAAAAGTGGTTAAAAAATAATCAGCAAAACCAATAATTTGGAAAAATATGCAATGTTCTACAGCTGTGGGCCTCCTACTTCTTCAAAGGAGGGGATTAAAGCAAAAGAAGGCTGGAAAGATAGGAAAAAGCCAGATTGTGAAGGGCTTTGAAAGTCAGAATAAAATTTACATTTGTTCCTGGAAACAATAGGGACTCACTGGAGGTTATTGAATAGAGTGGTTGTGCTTTAGGAAGATTAATATGACTACTAAGTGGAAGATGGACTCAAGCGGGGAAATACAGAAACACCAGACAATCTCAATAGTGTGGTAAAATTATTAGGATTCGGCTGACTCATTTGGGAGGGGCCACACCTGGCCTGCCCTGAAGTTATGTATGCTACTGAGGTCAGAAGGAGAAGCCTCTCTTCATAGGCAGTTTTTGAAGGACTTCCCCTTTGGGGGGAGGAAAATTAGATGCTCGCTGAGGGGAGGCTGGGTCTCTTCTGGAGCTCTTGCTTTTTTTCCTTCTTCCTCCCTGGTGGTGGCAGGAGCAGGAGCAGCAGCAGCAGCAGCAGCAGCCGCTGAGTCACTCAAGCCTGGTTGTAAGTTGTGCTTTCCATGGAAGCTACAAGCTCCAGGTGGTAAGTTACTCTGTTCTTTTGAATAGACTTAGGTTAGAGCTAGGAGGATTAACCATTTTTCCTTTTCCCTATTTCCTTGTCTTTGATTTTATTAATTTCACTTTTGCTGTTTACTTTATTTTCCCTAATAAAACATCTGGGGAACAGAGGCTGTAAGGCTCCTTTCTTTCTTTTTTTTTTTTTTGGTGAGGCAATTGGGGTTAAGTGACTTGCCCAGGGTCACACAGCTAGTAAGTGTCAAGTGTCTGAGGCTGCATTTGAACTCAGGTCCTCCTGAATCCAGGGCCAGTGCTCTATCCACTGTGCCACCTAGCTGCCCCTAAGGATCCTTTCTTATTGGTCTGGGAGAAATATCTAAAAAGTCAGTTTCTGAGGGGAGGGAGGGACCTAGAGGTCCCTCATTATCTCTGGGACCCCAATATTTAGGTGAGCCACCCAATTAACTCTTCATATATTAAAATTGGCCCCCACAATAACCTAGGTGTGAGGCGATGGGGGCCTGCACCAGGGTCGTAGCTGTGTTAGAGGAGAGAATACAAAAAATGATTTAAAAAAAAAAGGTAGCATTGAAAGAACATGACCATTAGTAGAAATGGGGGAGTAAGGCAGAGTTAGGAATTCAGGATGACATCTAGGTTGCCAGCCTGGGTGATTGGGAGGATTGTGATAATTTTGACAGTAATTAGGGAAGCTGTGAAGAAGAGAGGGTTTTGGATAAAAGTTAATGAGCTCGCTTCTGGACATGCTGACTTTAAAATGTCTATGAAACATTTAGTTTGGGATTTCCAAAACATCATTCTTTCTGAAAAAGATGTCAGTTATGTGTTCAAAGATATTTTCCAGTAGTTAGTCTTAGTTGGACATAGGAGGCCGAAGGTCAGAAGAGAGATGAAGGCTAGACAAATAGATCTGAAAATCACCTACACAGAGATGACAATTCAACCCACACTGAGATCACCAGGTGAAATCATTAATAGGGAGAAGAGAAGAGGTCCTAGGACAGAGCTTTGGCGAATGCCTATTGGTAGCAAGCATGACCTCAGTGAAGATCAAGCAAAGGAGACTGAGGAGAAAAGGTCGGCTGCATAAGAGGAAACTGATGGTACCAAAAAGAAAAATAAAGATATTAGGAAAAAAGAGTGAAGATGGTGAATTCAATTTGGGACACGGCGTGAATGTGTGGTGGTGGTGGTAGGAAAGAAATGTATAGATTGTTAAGAGTAGTTAAAGCCTGTAGTGGCCTGGATCCAGGCCTATTAGGCTGCCACTACAAGACCTTAGAGATCATCTAGTCTAATTCCTTCATTTTACAGATTTTGTGTAATTGAAGCCCAGAGTGGGGAAGTGATTGACTTAAGTCACAGAATCTTTAAGTGGAAGACCGGGGACTCAAACACAGGTCTTCTGAGTCTAAATCTAGTGCTCTCTCTAATAATAATAATAATAATAATAATTTTTATTGATATAGTTTATCACATTGACTAAATTTCCCCTTGTATCCTTTTCAGAAAGTCATTCTATATAACAAAGACTTTTATTTTAAAAAGGGGAAGAAAAGGAAAAGAAAATCAGCAAAACTCATCAATATATTGATAAACATGCCAGTTAGGGAGCTCTGAGTTACATGCAGATTTTCAGTACTGTGCTCACAAAGGTTTAACAACTGGCTCCCCCCCCAAAAGGTATGTCTGCATATATGAATATACACATATTTATTATAAATTTTACTAATATATAGGATGAGAATTTACAAATAATAATGAAATGTGTAATACTCTTTATGGTAATGTTCAGAGTCATTTGATTTTCAAAGAATGCTTTTGTTGATTTGTATCCATAGCCAACCTACAGTTGTAATTCAACCATGATTTGACAAATAGATTTTCATCCCAATCTGCTAACTCTTTTCTCAATAAGTTTATAATCATTAAATCTGCTGTTATCTACTGGTTTATTTGTTTGTTTGTTTTGACAAGGAAATTGGGGTTGTGACTTGCTCAGGGTCACACAAGTAGTGTCAAGTGTTTGAGACTGGATTTGAACTCCGGCCCTCCTGACTCCAGGAGTAGTTCTCTATCCACTGCACCAACCTGTTATCTACTGTTAAACTATTTCTCACCCTAATACAAATTATATTTACTGAACTGAAGCTTCTTTCAGCTTCAGCACTACTGATTTTGATTATGCTATCTTTTTTAGCTTTTTGTATAGTTGCACAGATTGGAACAGTGTTTGATTCTACGTTATTATATACAAAATCCTGAAAATTGAGGAAATCAATTTCATGTTTTAAAATTTCATTTAAATGATACATTTTCACTAGGTATTTATATGAAGTTAATTCTTCATAAAGCCAAATAAATGGTTTTAATAAATAAAAATAATTAAAAATGCTTTCAGCATTGGTTTTTCTTTTTTATTTGCAGAACAATAAGGGTTAAGTGACTTGCCCAGGGTTACACAGCTAGTAAGTGTCAAGTGTCTGAGGTCAGATTTGAACACAGGTAGTCCTGAATCCAGGGCCAGTGCTTTATCTCCTGCACCACCTAGCTGCCCCCTAGCATTGTTTCTTTTTGACAAAAGATGTTATTTAATGTGTTTAATGATATTCTCTAACAACATTAAGAGGAAGAGAAATAAATTTATTACTTTTATTAAATGGAATGTTGTTGTTGTTTTTTTCTTTGCAGGGGGATGAAGGTTAAGTGACTTGCCCAGGGTCACACAGCTAGTGTCAAGTATCTGAGGCTGGATTTGATAGCAGGTCCTCCTGAATCCAGGGCCCGTGCTTTATCCACTGTGCCACCAGCTGCCCCTCAAATGGAATGTTTTTTTTAACTTAACTGACAATTAAATTTCAACTTCAGATTCATACTTTCCAGTACTAATTGCTAAATTTTCTAAAGCTCTTATGGCATATTTGATTAATTTTTAAACTTTATGAAGGTTAGTTGATCATGTCTGCAATGAAATTTAAAGTAATGAAAATTCTTCAAGAATGTCATTCTATATAACCTATATCAGATTCCTTGCTGTCTTGGAGAGGGGGGAGGGAGAAAAATTCGGAACTAGAAATCTTATAAAAACAAATGTTGAAAACTATCTCTACATGCAACTAGAAAATAATAAAATACTTTTATTATTTTAAAAAAGAATGTCAATCATTTAAGCAAGAACTTGGAATAAATTAATGTTACTTAATCTCTTTGCCAAACTACAATAAAAAGGATGAAAAAAGTGCACATAAAATACAGGATATGTGTAATAACAGCTTGCTACATGCTGGCCATCTCAGTCCCAAGACTCAACCAATTTTAATCATAAGTTCAGATTCTAGCACAGTTTGATTTTTTCTTTTTCTTTCTTTCTTTTTTTTTTTTTTAGTGAGGCAATTGGGGTTAAGTGACTTGCCCAGAGTCACACAGCTAGCAAGTGTTAAGTGTCTGAGGCTGCATTTGAACTCAGGTACTCCTGACTCCAGGGCCGGTGCTCTATCCACTGCACCACCTAGCTGCCCCACAGTTTGATTTTTTAAAATAATATTGGTGAAAAATAGAATAGATTTTGTAGAATATGTTCTAAGATGTTAGTTTGAGACTAATTTCTTCCACTTTTCTCAAAAGTCATTATCCAGATTTCTAGCATATTCTTCTTTATCTAGTCTGGTCCGTTGGTCTACTTTAGTATTTTTGTTTGTTTGTTTGTTTTTGTTTTGTTTTTTGTGGGGCAATAAGGGTTAAGTCACTTGCCCAGGGTCACACAGCTAGTAAGTGTCAAGTGTCTGAGGTCATATTTGAACTCAGGTCCTCCTGAATCCAGGACTGGTGCTTTATCCACTGCGTCACCTAGCTGTCCCATCTACTTCAGTTTTTAACCAATACCAGATGTTTTTGATTACGTCTGCTTTACAATATAGCTTCAGATGTGGAAGTATTATTTCCCCATCATTCCTATTCTAAAAAATTTCCATTTGTGTTATACACCTTTTGTTTCTCCACATCAATTTTGTTACTATTTTATTGAGTTCTGTAAAGTATCCTTTTGATACATTGATTGATACAGCATTATAACTGTAAATTAATTTTGGTAGGGTAGGAAAGCTCCACCATGAGGAGAAGGCCTCTGAAGGCAAGGCCATGTGGATTTTCTTTGGCGTCAGGAAGTGATGTTTGCTTGTGGGAGGAAGACAGGGCGATGCTGGCGCTCTCTCTTTCGCCAGGACTCTCGTGGAGAGTAGAGCAGAACTATAGCTCCCCAAGATAGATAGATGAATCTAGGTCTTTCTCTCTCTCTTTACCAAATTCTTATTCTCCTTAATATATGTTTAAAAGTCTAAACTCTTGCTAAAGCTTATAATTTATTGGCGACCACTCATTAGATTTTAGATAGTATAGCTAGAATTTTAGCCCCTTACAGTAGGATTGTCATTTTATTTCATTGGCATGGTCCAGCAGGTCATGAATACTAAATATTTCTCCAATTTAAGTTTTTCCTTATTTCTTTAAGGAGCCCTTTGTAATTTTTTTGTATGTTTGGTAGTTTGACACCAAAACATCTCATACAAGTTATTGCTTTAAATTGGATTTATTTTTTTTATTATTGTCTTAAATTTTATGATTACATACAAATAGTTTACTTTAATAAGTTTGCTTTGGAGCCTACAAATTTGTTAAAGCTATTATTATTTCAATTAGTTTCTTTGCTGATTCCCTACATAAACCATCATGTTATCAGCAAAATAAAGATATTTTTATTTACTCTGTCTTGCTCCTTTGTGCTTTATCAAAGCCTTTTTGAAAAATCTTCTAATTGTTTTGGGGTTGTTTTTTATTTTTAATATGTTTAATTATATTGATAATTTTCTTAATGCTGAACCAGTCTTAAATCATGGTAAAAATCTGACAGTCATAATTAATGATTTCTTAGGTGGATTGCTATAGTCTGATAAGATTTTATTTAAATTTCTAAAATTGGTATTCATTGATGATACTGATGAAAATTCTTTGCCTTATCTTTTGATTTAGTTATTAAAATTATATTTGTGTGTTTTCCCCTCAATTTTGAGAATAATTTGTATAGTATTGATATCAGTTGTTCTCTAAAAGTTTGGTGGAATTTACCAGGATCAAGAGTTTTTTTCATTTTTTTGTTTTTTCCCCTAGGTAGTTCTTTTCTATTTAGTTCTATTTTCTTTTCTGAGACTGGATTATTTAAGATCTTGATTTGTTCTTCTATTAGTTTAGGCATTTTATATTTTTGAAGGTATTCCTCTGTAGCAATTTTTTTGAGTTCTCAATGTTGTTAGAATGTAACTGTATATAGTAAGTTCTGATAATTCTTTATATTTCTTCTGCTTTTGTTGTGATTTCACCTTGTTTACTTGATATTTTGTTGATTTGATTTTTCTGCCTTCTTTTTTTTTTTTTTTTTTTTTTTTTGCAGGGCAATGGGGGTTAAGTGACTTGCCCAGGGTCACACAGCTAGTAAGTGTCAAGTGTCTGAGGCCGGATTTGAACTCAGGTACTCCTGAATCCAGGGCCTGTGCTTTATCCACTGAGCCACCTAGCCGCCCCCCTGCCTTCTTTTTAATAAGGTTGGCTAAAGGTTTACTAATTTTGTTAGCCTTTTCAAAGAACAATCTTTTTTTAAAAACAAATTTGGGGCAGCTAGGTGGCGCAGTGGATAAAGCACTGGCCCTGGAGTCAGGAGGACTTGAGTTCAGTTCCGGCCTCAGACACTTAACACTTACTATCTGTGTGACCCTAGGCAAGTCACTTAACCCCAATTGCTTCACAGAAAAACAAAAAAACAAACAAACAAAAAAACAGGGCAGCTAGGTGATGCAGTAGATAAAGCACGAGCCCTGGATTCAGGAGGACTTGATTCAAATCTGGCCTCAGACACTTGCCACTTTCTAGCTGTGTAACCCTGGGCAAGTCACTTAACCCTCATTGCCTTACCAAAAAACCCAAACCAAACCAAAACCAAAACCAAAACAAAAAACAAATTTAATGTTATTAGATTCTCTCTGTCTCTCTGTCTCCAGTTATGCCTCACTAAGAAGTATTAATTCCTGTAGGAGTTTGTGAAAAGAGAACTATTACTTCATTGATAGACATTTTCCTGTCTCCCTGATCATGTGTTCCAGTTCTATACCGTGTCCTCCTCCACAATAATTTTCTTTCCCATTTGCCGTGGAATCTGCTCTTTGAGTCCATTCCTTCCCATAGTTCTGGATGCTCCCAGGAGCTTTGACTTCCCTTTTCCTGAGACAGGATATTGGCCATAGAGGTACAGTACACTCTCAGGTATAGTGGTCTCTCTGGGCACCCCAAATTCTTGCAAATTATTTCTATTGGAATAACAATAACTAGCATTTATATAAGCTTTGTGAAGTATTTCACAAAGCTCATTTTATTCTTACAACAACTTTGAGTGGTAGGTGCTATTATTATCCCCCTTTTACAGGTGAGGAAGCTGAGGCAGAGAGAGGTTAATTTGCTTGCCCAGGATAACACAGCTAGTATGTATTTCAATCCAGATTTTCAAGTCAGGTCTGATTCTAAGTCCAGCACTCTTTTCCATTGCACCACTTAGTTGCCTAAGGTCCCCTATCTTCCTTCTCCTCTGTTATGGGTCCTCCAGTTTTATAGTTTAATCTGATTCAACTGTAAGCTATGGGGTGAGGTTGTAAGGTTTTAGTATGATGTTTCAGGCCTGATTCTCACCTTTCCTATTTCTTAAAGTTCCATGTTCATCTTTATCCCTTTCCGTACTTTTAGAAAGAAATCTTTTAATAGTTCCTTTGTTATTTCCTTAAAAACTCTTGTGATCAATAAATATTCGTTAAGCACCTACTATATGATCCAGGCATTGTGGTAAGCCCTGGGGATACCAAAAGAGGCAAACAATAGCCCCTGTCCTCAAGGAGTTTACAATCTCATGGGGCATATATCATGGAAACAAATCTCTACAAAGCAAGATATATACAAGATAAATTACAAATAATTAAAAGAGGGAAGGCACTGGAATTAAGAAGGGTTAGGGAAAGTTTCCTGTAGAAGTTGGGATTTAAGTTGGGGCTTAAAGGAAGCCAGGAAAAATGTCCACTGTCAAGAGACAATTTTATTCATGAAACAGCCAGGAGTCCAGTGCTGATTAGATTTCTTTCTTTCTTTCTTTCTTTCTTTCTTTCTTTCTTTCTTTCTTTCTTTCTTTCTTTCTTTCTTTCTTTCTTTCTTTCTTTCTTTCTTTCTTTCTTTCTTTCTTTCTTTCTTTCTTTCTTTCTTCCTTCCTTCCTTCCTTCCTTCCTTCCTTCCTTCCTTCCTTCCTTCCTTCCTTCCTTCCTTCCTTCCTAGCAATGAGGGTTAAGTAACTCGCTCAGTGTCACACAGCTAGTAAGTGTCAAGTGTCTGAGGCTGGATTTGAACTCAGGTCCTCCTGAATCCAGGACCAGTGCTTTATCCAATGTGCCACCTAGCTGCCCCAATTTCTTTCTTTTTCTAATTTGTTTTCCTTTTAATAGGCTCTAGAGAGGTGGTAATTTATTGTATTACATATGCTTTCTTTGGCAGTTGTATTTATTTACTTTTGTGTTTCTGTTGTTTGAGGTGTTTGAAAATCAAAAAATCTGACCATAACGGGGGGAGATTGTAGGAATGCTTCAAATGCCTCTCTTTGATCAAGTGTCCATCTTTTTTCAGTGATTATTGGGTTCAGGTATGTGGCAAAGTCTACAGTAGCAGCAGGGACATTCCTGATTGAATGCCAGAGCAAAACCAAAGGCTCAGGCTGCCCACCCTGAGTGCACACCTTAGTGATCACCTGAGTGCTCAGCTTGTCATGTCACCTGCTTCACACAATCCTATTTTGAGAAGTTTTGGAGAGTTAGTGAGGACTGGAGAAAAGGTCTAGTCCTCCATATTGTAGATCACGTGACCAGAAGTTCATGACTCAGAAATATGTGCTTAGTTACATTTTAATGGAAGAATATTATCTTCACCCATGGATTTTTATCACTTTGTTTGTTTGTTTTTTTAGTGAGGCAATTGGGGTTAAGTGACTTGCCCAGGGTCACACAGCTAGTAAGCATCAAGGGTCTGAGGCCAGATTTGAACTCAGGTCCTCCTGAATCCAGGGCCGGTGCTCTATCCACTGCACCACCTAACTGCCCCCTATCACTTTTTGTTACCCAAAAATTCTTTCCCCCTGCTCCTTTTGGCCACTATTCACTTATGAAATGGGCAGGATCTTCCTTTTTCTTTACATAAATTAATTTTCTACCCCTTTCAGCAGCCAAACCTTTCCCAAAGAAAAGGAACAGTCGATTTGACCAATGTATTTTTTCTGTTTTGTTATTTTTGGATTGAGTACCAGAGAGTTCTGATAATTACTACTTTGTAGTATGGTATCATGGTTAGAGGGCTGGCCGAGGAGTCAGGAAGACTTGGGTTCAGTTCAGATTTCTGACCCATACTAGCTGTGTGACCACGGGTGGAGTCGCTTATATGCTCAGTGACTGAAGGAATTCTCTGAGTTACAGGGGAGGTGACAGCCTGCATCAGTGGAAGTAGTTTTCATACCAGGAATTCCACACACTGATGAAATCACAAACCTCCTCTTTTCCTCCCCCATATGATTTGAGATCTAAAAGAGCAAAGCCCTATCCTCCTCCTTAGTATTTTTCATAATAACCTCTGATAGTCTTACTTTTCATGACCTCAAATGGATTTTATTACTTTTTCTAATTATCTTGGTAGGTTAATTCCCAGATATTCAATGCATTTGGCTGCTTTAAAAATGGAATTTCTTTACTTCTCTCCTCTTGGGCTTTTTTTTTTTTTTTTGGTGAGGCAATTGGGGTTAAGTGACTTGCCCAGGGTCACACAGCTAGTAAGTGTTAAGTGTCTGAGGCTGGATCTGAACTCAGGTACTCCTGACTCTAGGGCCGGTGCTTTATTCACTGCACCACCCAGCTGCCCCTTGGGTTTTGTTAATACAGAAAAGAGCTCTGATGATTTTTGTTGGTTTAGTTGGATTCTGTGGCCCTTTTTATGATGTGTATAAGGATATCTGCTCCTTAGAATTTCACAGCTGAAAATTAAAAATATTGCTTACTCCAAAGGGTGATAAAGCTGTGCATACCCTTTGACCCAGCAATACCTCTTTTGGGTCTTTTTCCCAAAGAAATCATGGAAAGGGGAAAGGGACCCACATGTACAAAAATATTTATAGCTGCTCTTTACGTGGTGGCAAGGAATTGGAAGTTGAGGGGGTGCCCATCAATTGGGAAATGGCTGGACAAGTTGTGGTATATGAATACAATGGAATACTATTGTGCTGTAAGAAATGATGAGCAGGAGGAGTTCAGAGAAACCTGGAGGGTCTTGCGTGGGCTGATGATGAGTGAGATGAGCAGAACCAGAAGAACATTGTACACAGTATCATCAACATTGAGTGTTGACCTACTGTGATGGACTATATTCTTCTCACCAATGCAATGGTATAGAAGAGTTCCAGGGAACTCGTGATAGAAGAGGATCTCCAAATCCAAGGAAAAAAAAAAAAAGAACTGTGGAGTATAGATGCTGAATGAACCATACTATTTCTTTTGTTTTGGGTGGTGTTGTTTTTTTTCTATTTTGAGGTTTTTCATCATTGCTCTGATTTTTTCTCTTATAACATGACTAATGCAGAAATAGGATTAATGTTATTATGTATATATATATATATATATATATAAAACCTATATCAGATTACCTGCTGTCTAGGGGAGGGGGGAGGGAGGGAGAAAAATCTGAAATTGGAAAGGTTGTATAAACAAAAGTTGAGAACTATCTTTACATGTAACGGAAAAAAAATACTTTATTAATTAAAAAAAAAAAAGAACTGTGGAGTATAGATGCTGAATGAACCATACTATTTCTTTTGTTTTGGGTGCTGTTGTTTTTTTTCTATTTTGAGGTTTTTCATCATTGCTCTGATTTTTTCTCTTATAACAGAACTAATGCAGAAATAGGATTAATGTTATTATGTGTGTATATATATGTATATATATATGTATGTGTATGTATGTATATATATATATATATATATATAACCTATATCAGATTACCTGCTGTCGAGGGGAGGGAGGGGAGGGAGGGAGAAAAATCTGAAATTGTAAAGCTTGTATAAACAAAAGTTGAGAACTATCTTTATATATAATGGAAAAAAATAAAATACTTTATTAATTTAAAAAATACTGCTTACTAGAAAGTAGATACATATACACATATACACATTTATAATATGTCTGCATAAAAATATATATATAAACAGATACACGTCCATATACATATCATATACATATACAGACATATCTGTATAAACTTATGTGTATTAAAGTCATAATTAAGGCCTTTTCCAAAGTGTAGATCAGGAAGCCAAGCCACCAGATAATACTTGGATCCTCACCAACTCCTGAAAAAAAAAAAGTGGAGGTAGCAATTATGATTTCACATAGAAAAGAGGCAAAAACCCCCAAAACAACAAAAAAGAGGGCACATCTCTAACATATACGAGATGGGGTTTGGATCTATTAGAGGAGCTATATCACCACACCAATCTGGATGCAGATTTGGAGGAGTACAGTGTCTCCTTTCATCTCTAGCCCATCTCTGGCCTTGGTCAGCTCTAGAATATTCATGGATAAATTTTGTTTGAACATTAAACTTTCATGTATGGGTATTCTCTTTTTCTCTTCTCCAGGGTGGATGTTGAGTTGTTAGCCACTCATTTGAAGAGATGTTTGTGACCTAATATAGGAACTGAAATAGGTGGGGGAAATTGATTAGGTCTTCCATTCTAAAAGTGCTTTGATTCACTTCAACAATCCTCATTAAAACTGCTGCAGTGAATGACCCTAATTCACCTGCCACTTATCAGAAGATGTCTCAAATTTTTTTTTTTTTTTAGTGAGGCAACTGGGGTTAAGTGACTTGCCCAGGGTCACACAGCTAGTAAGTGTTAAGTGTCTGAGGCCGGATTTGAACTCAGGTACTCCTGACTCCAGGGCTGGTGCTCTATCCTCTGCGCCACCTAGCTGCCCCGATGTCTCAATTTTTAAAGTTAGTTTTTCTTGGTCTTTATGTAAATCACCATATCATCTACAAAAGAGTTAATTTTATCTTCTCTTTACCTGTGCTTGGGTCCTCAGTTTCCTTTTTTGGCTGTATTAAAATAACTCCCATTTCTAGCATTTTGTTACATGACAATGGAGATGGTAGACATCTTTGCTTTATATCTGATTTAAACAGAAAAGCTTTCAGTGTTTCTCTCTTATAAATAAAGCTAGCTATTGGACTTGTGATCCTTTCAATGACATTAAAGTTTTTATTCCTATGCTTCTTGGTGTTTAACAAAACATTAACAAGTGTCGTATTTTGTTGAATGTTGTTTTTGCATTTCAATCTATTATCCTAAGATCAAACAGATCTAGAATTGGAAGGGACCTTAGAAGCCACGTATTCCAACACCTCTTATTTTACAGGTAAGGAACAGGAGGCGCACAGAGGTTAAATGACTTGCCTAGTCACACAGGCAGTATCAGTATTTAATGTCATTGAACTCCATTTTTCTGATTTCACTTTTCTTGTTGTTTAGTCATTTCAGTTGTGTTCTTGGCAAAGATACTGGAATGGTTTGACTTTTCCTTTTCCAGTTAATTTTAAAGATGAAGAAACTGAGGCAAAGAGGGTTAGGTGATTTGCCCAGGGTCACACAGCTAGTAAGTGTGTCTAATGTCAGATTCGAACTCATGAAGATAAGTCTTGCTGATTCTAAGCCCAGTGTTCTATTCACTGCATTATCTAGCTGCCTCCTGCCTCCAGAGTCAGTGCTATTATCTTTACTAATGTTAAACCATCCTTGCCTTTCTGGCCCAACGTAGTAAATAATTTAAGAAGTATATTGCTGTAGTCTTTTTTAGTAAACATCTGATAATTTTTGCACTGATATTTGGGGGTTATTCACAAAATAATATTTCACATCTAGACCAAAGACATTGAAATTGAATAGATATTGATCTATTGTTTTCTATTTCCCCAGTTTCCCTTGATTATCAAAATTATTTGTCTCAAAGTGACTATGGCAGTGTTCTCTCTATTAACTGTGAACGGTTTCTGTTTACGTGTTTGGTAAGAGTTGTAAAGGCATTTGGATTGAGACTTTTTTTTCCCTTTGGGAGTTAACATTGATGATTTTGTAAGACAGCATGACTGTCATGTAAGACTTAAATGATAAAATTAGCTTTTAGATTATACTCCCTATCATAATGTGGGGTTGTTCTCAACCCGATTATTCTTACAACCATTATAAATGTTTAATGTATTATAAAAATCTCACGATATGGATCTGGAAAAGGGAGTGGCTATAAAAATTATGGGAAAAGAGAAATCTGATTTATAACCATCATTGATGAATTGGTAGCTTTTTATCCTTCTATAGTGAACTCCATTAAAGGAAGGCTTGGATAACTGAAATGAACAGGGAATCAGAAACCAGTCAACAAACTTGAACATCACTATGCCTTGTTTAATAGCAGCCCTAATGGTCTAATGAGCCTCACAATGCTTTGAAGACTCCCAGGATACTTTATGTTTGATCCTGTAACCAGGTAGGGTCCCTGAAGTTCTCAACTGCCTAGAGGCCTTAAAGGAGATATTATATCATAACTCCATCCATCTAGGCTCAGGTAACAGGGTAAGAATGTCTTTTCTTTTTTTTCTTTTTGGCTGGGCAATGAGGGTTAAGTGACTTGCCCAGGATCACACAGCTAGTGAGTGTCAAGTGTCTGAGGCAAGAATGTCTTTTCTTCTGTACTTGTTAAGTAGCACAATCAGATGAGATTTTAGTTAGCAAAGGAAAAAACAAATCAGTGATATAGAGGTAGTAAATTAGCAGCACTACAGAGTAAAAATCTGTAATTCTTGCTCTAGGTGGAAACTGTTAGGCAGTAGCTTTTAATTTATCCACTCTCATCCCCAACCACACAGATAACAGAGATTAGGGCTTCTTGTATTTGAGTTGCTCATGTAGTACTAGGAACTTTAGCAACCACAACTACACATGATATTTCAAATTTCCTTCTTAATTACTTTGTAGCAATACCTGGGGCCAGCATGCTCAAGAGACATTTTCAAGATCAAAATTGAGGAGACCACTAAAAGTTCTATTTTGCCTCAGATTTTTTGGTAGATGGGGCAACATTAACTTTCCTCAAACCTTTTGTGAAGATAATAGGCAAGTCTCAAAAATTTCTGAATTGGTGGAGGGAGAAGGGAAGATTAACCCAATCTAACCCAAGCCTACATTTATAGAAGCTATTTTCTAAGTTAAGACAATTCATGTTTTGTTAAAGTGTTAGAAAGGTTGTCAAGAAGCATTAAACATCTAAAAATACTTTTTAGACATCTTATAGTACATGTATTTATGTGTTTACATGCTCCATAACTTTGTATCAAAAAGGATCAAGAATGAAATAATAGGATATAAAAAACCTGCCAAAGATCAGATCTACCCAACAGTGGTAAACCAAAGTAATCCACTCAAAAAATCTAAGACAATGTTTTTAAAAGCAGTTTTCTTTTAAAAACTTTTAAAGTTTAAGTGAATTTTCTTTCCCCCCTCAATTACAGGTTTTGTTTTATTTTTGTTTTATTTTTGGTGAGGCAATTGGGGTTAAGTGACTTTCCCAAGGTCACACAGCCAGTAAGTGTTAAGTGTCTGAGGCCGAATTTGAACTCAGGTCCTCCTGAATCCAGGGTCTGTGCTTTATCCACTGCGCCACCTAGATGCCCCTCAATTACATGTAAAAACAATTTTAAACATTCATTTAAAAAATCTGAGTTCCAATTTTCTCCCTACCTCTCCTCTGCTTCCCTGATACAGCAAGCAGGTTATACATGTATAATCATGCAAAACTTATTTCCATATTAGTCATGTTGTGACAGTAAACACAGACCAAAAATTTTAAAAAATTCCATGAAAAAAATAAAGTGAAAAATCTATATTCAGATTCCATCAGTTCTTTCTCTGGAGGGGGAATAGTATTTTTCATGATGAGTCTTTTGAAATTGTCCTGGATCATTGTATTACTGAAAATAAGTTAAAAACTTAAGTGAATTTCTAAAGATTTGCTTGGCGTTATCCATGACTGACTAGGTTGTCACCAGACAAAGGTCCTAATACTTCATTAAGAAAGGGTGATATGGGGGGCAGCTAGGTGGCGCAGTGGATACCAGTCCTGGGTTCAGGAGGACCTGAGTTCAAATCCAGCCTCAGACACTTGACACTTACTAGCTGTGTGACCCTGGGCAAGTCACTTAACCCCAGTTGCCTCACCAAAAAAAAAAAAAAAAAAAAAAAGAAAGGGTGACATGAAGTCTGTTTTAAATTATCAAGGCAAGGGGCAGCTAGGTGGCTCAGTGGATAAAGCACTGGCCCTGGATTCAGGAGTACCTGAGTCCAAATCCAGTCTCAGACACTTAACACTTACTAGCTATGTGACTCTGGGCAAGTCACTTAACCCCAGTTGCCTTACCAAAAAAAAAAAAAAGATCAAGGTAAGCCTTACAAGGGGAAGGGGGAAAAGAAAAAATAAATTACAAAAGGGCACAGCAAAAAGGGTGGGAACCCTAATGCTGCCTCCACTAATGGTTGTTCCCTCAATTATTATGCACTATATAAAATATTACTTATTACAGCCCCTGAAGAATAATAAGGAGTCTGAAGATACTCACTGAATTATCTTTACCCTAGGGATAGATCTATTTACTATTGTACTACAATTGTCAAGAAATGAAAATTGTGGGGGCAACCTCTCCTTCTGATTGGGAACATGACTAACTTCAGGAGGCAGTCACATATGCTTAGCAAGTAAGGTTCAGTGCTTGGTAACAGTCATAAAAAAATACTTATTCTGAATGAGAAAAACACACACAACCACTTTCCACTTAGCAATGGAAGAAAACTTCATTCTTTGTATGTGATTCCCTTCCATCAACATTTCCTCAAATGAAATAAACAGAATGGGAAAAGGAACATAAAAGCAAGAGGGAGAGAGACAGGTGGAGAGCTAATTCCTAGTAAGTAAACCCTTAGCAAGATTTCGTTTTTCAAGCAATAGAGGACCTAAGAGATCATTGAATTCAGCCCCTTTATCTTCAGAGATGAGTAAAATGGGAATGTGGTGGTCAGGGGACTTATCCAAAGTCATATTTGTATATGGGGAGCAGTGTACTAGTAAATGTTAAACAACTATCTCTCTAGGGGAAAAATGTACCCATGATATACTATTAAGTTTAATTTGCATTAACAACATTTTTCTATCACTTTAAGTCTAGATAGTAACAAAATAATAAATCAAGTCCTAATTTGTAGCATTTGACAATTTTTGAGGTGTAAATGTTGTCAACGAAAATTTAACAATTGGCTCTGATAAGAATTGGCTCTAGCATACCTCTGATAGAAGTATTATAATAGAACTCAAATTTGAACCCATATATTTTTTACTCCAACATCAACGGTCTGCCTTTTCTGGTCAAGAAAAGAAGGGAAAAGACAAAGGGTATGACAACATTATTTCAGTGGGGATGAAGGGGTTGGTGTATGTGTACGATTTTCTTTGTTTTTTCTAAGCACCTCATGCTGCAATAAACACAGTACACAATGTATTACACAAAATACAGTGTTATTTTTAAACTGTGCTTTAATTCCTGCAACCAGATTTGATGCAGTGTGATACAAGTATAAACTCTAATTATACATACAATAAAATAAAAAGCAAATTTATACAGATTTTGCCCAACAGCTTATTCCTCAAAAAACCAAAAACCAAAAACCACCACAAGACAGGAATGTTTTAAATTCAATTAAAGCTAGGATGTATTCAGTGTAAAAACTTGGAGGTATAAAGAGAAACTCAGGATATTATATACAGTAAATTAATGTACATTTCTAAACTTGCAGTGCAGCATTTTCAACAAAATTTTAAATGGTTTCACTTTAGCTTTTACAATTAAGCACTTCCCATATTTCAATCTTTAATAAAAAATTGCACAATATATAAATCCATTTGAGACTTCTGTATACAAACACAAGTGATAGAAATATGATTTCAAATATAAATACATAACTGTCATGACCTTACAAGTTACAACAGTTTTAATCTCCTTTTCCTGGACTGCAGTTTTCAAAAGTATATAAAAATATTCCAATGCACATTCAACTACTATTATAATGGTAACAGATATGACTTTAACCCAAGATTTCTGGAGCATAAAGCATCACGAAAAGCATTTTTGGAATGCATGTTTACTAAAAATCCAAGGACTTTATAGGCTACTGTATAAATATTCACTTTATGATATGGTAACAAAAATAGTTAGCTCCATAGTGTATTGGGGGTGAGGAAGGGGATGAGAAAGTGGAGCAGCGTAGAGAGGTTAGTGCTAGTTGAAGAAGGCCCATGTAACTGAAGGGAGCTACAGAACTAGTGTCCTTGTAACAATTGCTATTGAAAGCTTAACACTGTCCTCACTATTAAGACTCATAAGGCAACTGAGACTCAAACTTTTTCATCCTCACTCCCGTTAATCCTATTCTTCCTCTGTCTCAACATCTCTCATCCAAATAGATTCAACCTGGCTCATAAGTTAACATCGAGATGGGAGAACAGACTACAATTTACTGTATGTATATAGATGATTCAGTGCAAACTTAGAAACTCCTCAACATTCTTTGTCATTGTCCTTGAGCAATTAAAAGCTTTTCCGACATCTAACAATTACAAGAGGGTCTATTATTAGATATCAAACATGTACAAATACAAAAGAGAAACGTTAATTAGAAATCTCTTAACAAATGAGATTTTTTTTCTTTCTCATGTAGAATTTGACAGGTCACATTAAGGAGCAAAATAACTGGTCCTTACAAAGTGTATTTTTTGCATAAAAATATATTACTCACACAGCAAATCTAAAAGAGGTGTCAGGCATAAAATCACGTTTCTTCTATGGCTTTTAAAATCACTGAGGTACTATAAGATATTCAGCAACTCTTGATTCCAATGTTCAGATGCTTTCCTAAGTGAAAGCCACATTCAAAAAGGATCATATTACATCAGTCTGCACATGGGACAGACACTAAAGGCTACGGTTTTTTTAATGCTCCAGTAACAGAGGTCTAGAGTCTCAGTGTACACTAAGAGAAACATTAAGCAGTTAGCTTCAAATACTGGGAGGCTCAGATGAAAAACCCAGTCTCTCTAGAAGGAATTGGAGGTTCCTCTAGCGAACTGAAGAAAACCTCAGTCTGACTAGTCGGATTAGCAGCAAGCAACTAGAAATAAGCATATGAAGGCATTGAGAAAGTGGAGGAATGCTAATAAGTGCAGCTTAGATAGCATCTTGAACATAGAAGGTGCTTAATACATTTTGCTAAATGAATAAATGAATGAGGGAATGAGGTCTAGAGAATGACGTACAGCAACTAGCATATGAAAATGGGTTACTAAATCTGCTCTTTTCATCATCTACAAAGCTAAACAATGGAAGGGTGAAAGGAATGGCCAGAAAGTCAATGATCTGGAATTTTCTGTTTTTCAATAGCTGAGACGTAGAGAACAATGAGGTGTTTTGTTTAAACATATACTATAACATCTTCAAATCCCTCCCATTCCCTAAATAAATCTTTTGATCCTTTATACAAATGTATTTTTAGAGGTATCTTAAAATGACACGAAAAAGAAAATTGACTATTCTTACTGACTGGGTAACAGCAATTTTGGCACAGAAAGAATTTTAGCTAAGTGTTAAGACCAAGAATAATTGATCAAGTCCTTTAGCTGTATTCTAGATATGAAAACATTTTCCTTATAGTTACTTTATAAAAATTATACAAAAGGACATGATCCTATTCAAGTGGCAAGTTATAACACCTTGCAGTTAATTAACACTCCTAGAGATAGTTTCAGTTGCATAGTCTTTCAATAACCATGTTAAACAAAATACAAAACAAGGACCGTCCATTTTCCTAACCACTGGGCTAGTGATGACATAGCTGAAATCACAAAAATTCTCTCCATATTAGGCCATACCATGATACATTTCAGTGCCTAGAGACAGAACATCTGACATCCATTACAATCTTCATGGTTCCTCCTTTTCCACAGTTTCTGAGCAACTGAAAAGAAAATTAAGTCACACATCACCTAGATCAACAAACTCATCTTCTTGTTTGGCCAAGTCTTCCTCATCTCCCAAAACCTTCCAACTATTGGTGGGCAAAACTGGCTTGGAAGAATGTCTCTGGAGCAAAGCAAAAGGAAATAAAGAGGACAAGCGAGCAGGCTTCCTTAGTAGTGAAAGGGTATCCAGAGGAGAGGCCATCTGGCTGTTGTGCTTTTCATCAATTTTCTTTTGCAAGCTCTGAACCTCTTCCATCATTTCCAAGACTCTGTTCATAGTGGCCACTGGGCCACCTCCCAGGATCTGGGCTTCTGGAATCCAACGCAGGCAGCGCTGGGCCCAGACTTTAATTTCCGGACCCTCTATGTGAGGGAGCAACAGTCCGTGATAGTCAACAGTTTTGCTGTGCCAGCTATCATAGAATTCTCGAAAACTGTCATGAAGTTCATCAGAAGAATTGATTAGTTTGCTAATTCTCTTGCCCAGGTTTTTGATTAAGTGGTCTGTTTCTTCCCTGAAAAATCCTCTTTTGGGAGATGATTTAGTTTGGGTAAGTGGTAGAGAAAGCTGTCGCTGGTGCTTTAAGAGAGACACAAATACTTTTGTTTAATAAACAGATAATTGATGCCATAGGGTATAAAAAGTAATACTGCAGAAACCTGCTTTAAGAAACATCAAAATTGCCACTTATAGCTAAAAATTATTACGATATAATAGCAGAGAGAAGTTACGCTATATTGTTTAACTTTTATTTGTTATATAAAACAGGATTAGATGCACAGTGGGCTTGTAGATACAATCATTGGGGAAAGGCGGGAGAAAAAATGGTACAGGGGGCCTGCACAGAAACGGGGGGGGGGGGGGAGGAGTGTTGACTTTTCATTCATTCATTCATTCATTCATTCATTCATTCATTCATTCATTCATTCATTCATTCGCAGGGCAATGAGGGTTAAGTGACTTGCTCAGGGTCACACAGCTAGTAAGTGTCAAGTGTCTGAGGTCACATTTGAACTCGGGTCCTCCTGAATCCAGGCCCATGCTTTACCCACTTCAACACCTAGCTGCCCCCAAGGAGGGTTTGACTTGATGAGGTAAATAACTTCATCCTCTTGAACTCAAGTAAAACCAAACAATACTCTTGGCAAGTCAACTGGGAAAGAGGAAAGCCAGAGTGTTGAGCCAGGTGTCTGTGATGGCAGGAAAGAGGGAATCAGGGATTCCCAACACCTGGTTCCCTTTTACTTCTCCCCTACTTACAGAGCTAGTAGTTCTTTAATGAGTGGAATTCTCATGGGGATAAGGTAAAAGGAGCCAGGTCCTGGTTTTAAATTGCAATTAAGATTAAGCACCTATGCAATGCCCTAAATGAATGTATTTTGTGAACTTTTACTATTAAATTAACTGCTCAGTGAATCTTGTTTAAAAAAAGGGGGGATATATATGTGGGGGAAGAGGGGAGAAAGAATGATCTTAGGACCACATCTACAGTACTATGTTTAGTTCTAGTCATGATATTTGAGAAAACATATAATACAGATAAAGTTCACACAAAAGTGACTAGTGTGGAAAACAGTGTTGTCATGTCAGTGTTGAATTTGGAATCTTGAGACCTCCCAGCTGTGCAGTTGTGCAACCTTATGCAAGTGTCTTAACTGATCTGGCCTGAGTTTCCTTATCTGTAAAATGGGATGGTTGGTACAGACAGTCTGAAGTCCCTTCCATCTCTAAGTCTTATCATCATACAGTCCAATGATTAAGTAAGGAAGTGGGGACGTTCACTCTGAAGAGAGGAATTTGGTGGGGGCAATAAGGGAGATATAGTTATCATTTAAAAGGCCATCAATGTAAGAGGGATCATCCTTGTTTCACTTAACTCCAGAGGAAAGAACCAAGATCAATGGGCTGACATTATGAAGAGGTCACTTCGGGTTCCATGTAAAGAAAGAAGAACTAGCACTACCCAGAAGCAGAATGGGCCGCCGCAAGGGGCGGGAGCTTCCCCTCACTGCCTATCTTGAAGCAAAAGCTGAATGACACACTGGTCAGTTACACTGAAGAGGGCCTTCCTATCAAGGGACAGTTTAGACCAGATCTTCTCTGAGGTCCCTTCCAATTTGAAGAGGGGGAGTTTATCTCTGGGCATGTGGTGTAATGGGACCCCTATGGTGTGACAGAAGGAATGACAGGATAGGCCTGAGACCACCCAGAATCTAGTCTTGGTCCTACCACAACTAACTATATCTAGGCCTCAGTCCTGTCATCTGTAAAATGAGGGACTTGGACAAAATGATCTCTAAAATCCCTTCCCCCTCCGGAGTGCCACACTTCTGTTTTTATCTAAATGCCTTAGAATCCTGCTGCCCAATCCCTTTGCCCTATACAACTTGAAAACTCTTATATTTGCTCAAACCTTCCCTCTGGCAAACTTCTAAGTGCCTCAGACACTTGACAGTCACAAGGGTGGTAAAGAGAGCAGTTAGAAAAACCGTATCTGGGTGGAACTGTGAACTAAAATCTGGTTGCAGCCTCATCTGTAATGAGGGGGTCAGATGAGATCATTTCTGAGGACTGGCCTAGCTCCCACATTCAAGGCAACCATGACAAGATGTGTCTCTGCGTGGCCACCAGGGGGTGTAACACACTAAGGAACAGCTGATTTCTGGCAAAATACCAAAGTGACTCAGTGAACAGCATTTTTGTGTGTTTCACTTCCATAGATGGACTGCCTTTAGATCCAATTCTGGGGGTAAGAGTCTAAAACCATGGAAGTACAAGGAGTGCCATGTCCGGTCTATAATATTCTTTGAAAGGCCTGGCAAATAAGATGTTTATAGATGCTTGCTGATTGAATGTGGGTGAAATACTGTACTTGGGGAGTCAGACCTGGGGTTGAATTGTACCTCACACATGTCCCAGCTGTGTGATCCTGGGCTGATCACAATCCCTGAGCCTTGATTTCCTCATTTGTAAAAGATAGCAGTAGCTACAGAACAGACACCCTTCCTCCCCATTCCCCTCAGAATTATTGGAAGGCTCTGTTAAAGGCTAAAATTCTAGCTAGTCTGTCTAAAATATCTAATGAATGGTCGCCAATAAATTATAAGCTTTAGCAAGAGTTAGGCTTTTAAGCATTTATTAAGGAGAATAAGAATTTGGCGAAGAGAGAGAGAAAGGCCTACATTCATCTATCTATTAAAGGGAGAGCACATTTCTAGCTCCGCTCTCCACCAGAGTCCAAAGGAAAGAGCCCTAGTCAGAGCGCCAGGCTCTTCCTCCTTCCCCCCACCAGCAAATGTCACTTCCTGACGCCAAAGAAAAGACTCCTGGTCTTGCCCTTGAAGACCTTCACTTCATGGCGCAACTTTCCTATAGTAAGTCTCCAGTAGGTGGCGTCATTCCAATCATTACAGCTCAAATGAGATAACACATGGAGAGCATTCTGCACATTTTAAAGCATGTGTCAATTATTATGACTAAAAAGGCACTGGAGCCATTTGCATTTTTAGATCTTCAAGTCTAAGCCCAGCCTGGTCCCAACCCTTAGTCCTTATTAAAATAAATCCATATTTTCAGACAGGCCATTGAATGACCTCCTTTCATCAAAGCAAGGACAAGCATGAGAGCCAAGCTCAGCTCCCAGGTTCCCCCCATCTTGGGCTCTACCAGAATTATATTTACAAGAGAAATAACAACAGTGGCACAAATTTTACTAAGGTATTTGTGACCACTGAATTCCATTTCTGAGGCACTCTAGGGAACAATTTCCTGAGATGAAGAAATAGCTATGAATTATTATTTAAATTACTTTTTAACTATAAATCTATGATTCTACTTACTCTTTTGGTGAAGTGTTTCAGTGACTAATATACTAGGACAAAGACACAGTCAAACTGAAATGATTTGGGGAGAAAGACAGAGGAAGGGTACACTCTGTTTAAAGACTTAAATTAGAAAACAGACTTTTGAATGGCTACAAAATTTTGGTACCTGAATATAATGGAATATTATTGTGCTGTAAGAAATAATATAATG
Source organism: Dromiciops gliroides (assembly GCF_019393635.1). NCBI lineage: Eukaryota > Metazoa > Chordata > Mammalia > Microbiotheria > Microbiotheriidae > Dromiciops > Dromiciops gliroides. The sequence goes on along the minus strand of NC_057861.1, from coordinate 422,689,596 downwards.
AGGGGCAGCTAGGTGGTACAGTAGATAGAGCACTGGCCCTGGAGTCAGGAGGACCTGAGTTCAGATCCGACCTCAGACACTTGATACTTACTAGCTGTGTGACCCTGGGCAAGTCACTTAACCCCAATTGCATCACCCCCCCCCAAAAAAAAAGAAAGAAAGAAAGAGATAATATAATGAATACAGAAAAGCCTGGTAAGACTGTATGAACTAATACAAAATAAACAGAATTAGTAAAACAATATAAATAAAAAGATTATGACAATGAAAAAAAAACAACAAAAACTGTTCCGAGCATCAAAGAACAAAAGAAAGTTCAGTGAAATTATAATGAATAAGTTTGGCCCCCCAAAAGATATGAGAAAGCACTTGCTTCTTTGGATTAAATTAGAGCTAATGTCTGACTTTTTCAATGTTGGGTTTTTTCTTCTTTGTTATAAGGCATGGCCCCCCGGAAGAGGGATACATTTTGGGAATGTAAGTGATATAAAAGCAGCAGAAGTTAAAAGCATATCAGTAAAAATATGTTTAAAGAAAAAGAAAACAGCTTTTTAACATTTATTACTGATTCTAATCTATTGCCTTTCTATCTTTCCATCTGCCTCCCCTTATCAAACCCTACTCTTCATCCATACCATGACCTCTACCCCTCAATTCTTTCTTAGGCCACCTCCCTTTCACGAGCTAATTTCTCTTCTTTTCCCAATCCTGACCCTTGGTAAACCAATTCAAGTCTACACTGTCTTCTTCTTGAGTCCCTAGCCCCCCGTCATTTCACTGATTGCAAAGCCTCAGTCTTGGATCACAACCACTATTACTGCCTTTTCACCTGCATACAGCCTGAACAAAAGTGGAGAAAAATCACAGGAACCATTCTGATTGGATCCACTACAAATCTGTTACACAATGTCAACTGGTCCCTCACTGCTGCTAGGCAATCTTATATACTCACTTTAACAATACATTCATTATTCCATTCTCCACAGCAGCTCTTCTAATGTGCCCATGTCTTCCCTATCCTGAAAAAATCCCTCTAACTATTGTTCTACATCTCTCCTTCCCACTGTGGCTAAACTCCTTGGAAAAAAGGCCACGTACAATAACCAACGCCACTTTCTCTTACTCCTTTCTTGACCTCATCATCCACTGAAAGTGCTCTCTCCAAAGTTGCTAATGCTTCCTTAATTGCCAAATCATCAATGGCCTTTTTCTCAATCTTCACGCTCGACTTCTTTGCAGCCTTTGACATTACTGATAACTCTCCCCACCTTGACCCTCTCTTCTCTAGGTTGGAGGCACATCTATCTCCTGCTTTTCCTCTTAATTATCTGGGCACTCCTTTTTAGGCTTCTTGGCTGGATCCCCATCCAGGTTACATCCTCTAACCATAAGTTTCCTATAAAGGCTTCTGTGCAGGGCCCACTTTCTCCTCTCCCTCTAAACTACTTCATCCGTCCATCTCATTGGCTTCCATGGATGTAATTACTATCTCTATGCTGACAAAGATCAAATTCACCTATCCTGCTCCAAACTCTCTGCTGTCCTCTAATCTCAAATCTCCAGCTGCCTTTCAGACATCTCAAACTAGATACCCAGTAGATGTCTTAAACTCAATTAGTTCAAAACAGAACTTGTCTTTCCCCCTAGATCCTTCTTCCCCAAGCCTAACTTCCCTATTACTGCTGATACCATCTTCCCAGTCCCTCAGGAATACAACCTAATTGTCATCTTGACTCCTTCACTCCCTCTCCACCCCACCCCTGAACCCCCATAATCAAGCTGTTGCCAAGACCTGCTGATTTCACCTTTATATCTCTCTCCTCTGATACTGCCACTGTGCTAGAATAGACCCTCATCACCCCAGGTGTCAACTGCTACAACCGCTTACCTGTGTTTCTGCCAGCCTCAATTCTCTCCTCACTCCAATCCATCCTCTTTTCTTTCTTTCTTTTTTTAAGTGAGGCAATTGGGGTTAAGTGACTTGCCCAGGGTCACACAGCTAGTAATGTTAAGTGTCTGAGGCCAGATTTGAACTCAGGTACTCCTGACTCCAGGGCCGGTGCTCTATCCACTGCACCATCTAGCTGCCCCCCAATCCATCCTCTTTTAACCACTAAAGTGATTTTTCTAAGGAGCAGGTACAACCAGATGTCCCCTAACTCAATAAACTCTAGTGGTTTCCTATTACCTCCAGATCAAATACAAGATCTTCTGTTTGGCATTCAAAGCCCTTCATAACTTCACCTTCTCTTATCTTTCCAGTCTTCTTGCACCTTACTCCCCCCAACACATATTTTTTGATCCAGTGACACTGGCCTCCTGGCTATTCCACAAACAAGACACTCTCTCTCTGCTTTGTCCTCCATGTGTGGAGTGCTCCAATCTCCTCTACTCTAAACTAGTGACCTCCCTGGCTCCTCTGAGTCCCAACTAAAGTCCCACTTTTTATAGGAAGCCTTTCCCAATCTCTCTTAATTCTAGTGCCCTCCATCTGTTACTTGTCTCCTATTCATCCTGTATACAGCTTGTTTGCACACATTTGCTTCATGTTGTTTCTCCCATTAGATTATGAGCTCCTTGAGGGCAGGGACTTAGGGACTTAGTAAAATAGCATCAATTTCATTTTTGTTGCCAAAATAATGCACATACACAATAGATAAGCTTCATCTTAGGAATTATACTTTTAAAATTATAATGACTTCTTGTTGAATATGGGTTTACTTGGCATTGCCTGTCAGGATCCCATCTTTAGTGCCAAAAGACTATGTTTCAAAGTCATTTTGAAACACAGTACAAAGCCTGATCTGCAAAATGCAAATAGTCCTAAAGTTGTCCTTTATAATTAGCTAATCGAAAATGCCTCTGGATGTAAAGTGGTAATGCATATATTAATTATATATAACATAAAAATATGTTATGACATTATACATGGCTGGACAGACAAGAAAGATCAGAAATATAAGTATCTTACTTTAAAATGTGGTGCTCTCCGCTGACTTCTGTCTGGTTTTGGCTTTTCTACATAAAGAGGATTGTTGAGCAAAATCTGAGCCTTAGGTTCAAACTGAACAGACCAATCCCAAACGGTGAGGAGACTCAAAGGATTGCTTTGTGAGTCCTGGCTTTCCTTACCCTGCCAAGACAAGCACATATTATAGTGGTTCCAAGGGTGGGACAGAACATGGCAAAACTCTGAGAAGAAAGAGAATGTTGTAAGAATCACAAGGTTCCCTTTCCAGAAATGATGACTGCCCTGATATTTATTATTCATCTGTCACTTTCATATGTAAGAGAGTTTGTTTTCATTAAGTTATTCACTAAAAACATTTGCTAAAACAGGACAAGTCCTGGATTTCAAGAACTCTGGAGTTTTAACTAAAACGAGTAGGCATGACAGTATTTATACAAGACCACAGTAACCTTGGGGATGAGAAGTAGCTTTCTTACAGTTTATAGAAAAAGAACAGATGGTAGTGGGGGAAAAACCAGGACTTAGAGCCAAGTCAGATTTGGGTTCAAATCCCAGCTCTGATACTTGCTGTGTGACTCTAAAGCAACTCACTTCATTTCTAAGCCTGTTTTCTTGTCTATAAGTTGGGGATAGTATTTTAATTACTTACTTTCACAGGATAGCAAAAAAAAAAGCCTTTTATAAAAATTCTAAAAGTATTATATGAATGTGAGTTGTTATGGGAAAAGTTGACTTTGGCACAAAAAGAGTAACATGCCCAGATTTATGGTCTAAGATTCTAATAGGTAGGCTTTAAAGATACATTTAAGTCTTATGGAATTTATTGTTAAGTGAGATAAAAACCATAAAAAGGGAAAATTAAAGGATAGTTTGAAATTTGTTCCTACTTTCTTAATTTCCACTCAGCTGTTCCAAGCATGGATGTGCTATGCCTTATGATTGATTTCAGAGCAGAACAAGGATAATGACAAAGCTTACCCACACCCCTTTAATACCACCAAGAAGAATAAAGGTCTTTAATGGTACCAAAAAATGGCATGATAAGAACCAGCAAAAAAGACAATAAAATTCTAATAGAGATTCTTACCATGTTAATATCTTTCTGATATGGTGAATTGAAGAAGAAGGTACTAAAAATAGGTATGTACAGGCTATCTGACAAAACAGTCAAGTAAGTCTCTGTGAACTCAAAAGCTGGAGGATGCTGTTGTACCAACTGCCAAACACAGTCTAAGAAAAGCAGGAAAACAGGAACCTAAATGAAAAGAAGACCAAGTTACGTGTAGTACATGCAGACAAATGAGAACTGTCATGAGTCCCCCCAAAATGAGGGCCACTTTTAACATAAGAGGGGTTTAGTATCTTTAAAATTTCAATCAACTAATGCATAATGTATGTAGAGACTTAGGGCCAAAAAGAAACTGAGCCAGGTCTACAAACAGAGATGTAGGCTCTCCAGGAAGACAGCGGACCTTAAAGGCAAGAGGTTTTGTCTCACACTTCTCTAGTAGCTGTGTACAGCACAATGCTACAGGTACTCATAAATATTTTCTGAACTGAATAAGAAAAATCAAAGGCTACAAGCCACACAATTATTGCAAAGTGAAAAAAAGGGTGGGGAGAGGTGAGACTGGTTCACACAATTTTCACCATTCCTTTTCACAGGACTGAATCAGTTGACTACACTGAACGTCAATATTACAGAAAAGTATGATTTCTAGGAGACATATTTTCCAATTTTATTAAGATTCTTAGGTCGCCCAAGGCCTTTCTTCACTGAAGCCTTATTTTGAACTGTGTTCAATGTTATTCCACTGAAATGAGATGGTGATCTGAAGTTAATATTCTGCTTTTTATGTGTAAGACAAACTTTTCTTCATTACTGTTAGATTTTTTTCTGTTTAGACATTATGAATTCTAAATATTTCTTTTTCTTTTTTTGCAGGCAATGGGGGTTAAGTGACTTGCCCAGGGTCACACAGCTAGTAAGTGTCAAGTATCTGAGGCCGGATTTGAACTCAGGTCCTCCTGAATCCAGGGCCAGTGCTTTAACCACTGCGCCATCTAGCTGCCCCCTAAATATTTCTTTTCTGCAAGGAGCAAATAAAAGACTAAAATCAGCAGCTATTTTAAGGTAGGTGTCACCCAATAAAATGAAATTCATTTTGAAAATTCCAAACATGAAGACCATTTCATTGCAAAGCTTGCCTGATGAATACAAAAGACAGGTGCTTCTAGAGGATCTCTTTAATGTTTCTTTCACCAACAAATCACTTTATTAGAATTGTTCAAATTTTTACTGTAACCAGGAAATGAATCAATTCTTTCCTAACATAGGCCAACTCAAAACACTTTTGCCAGTAATGACGTTACATCAGAATTGATGTGCTAAGTAAGTCATACTTTCATCAAGATCCATCCACCTCAACTAAAACCCTGAAATAGTCAGCAAGAAACTTACCTCCTCTTTATCATTCTGGCGTAGATGGTTGCATCGATCCAAGAAACAGTGCCCGCCCATTACCCATTCTTTTTGGATGAGGCTCTGAAAACCAAACCTGGTTCTACAGTATGGGTCCATCATCACTTGTACCAGAGAGGAGATTATGCAGCACAGGTCAGACGCATTCTCCTCTAGGAAAAATCATGACAATGGTACAGAGAGTATAGTACAAAATATTTTAAAATTGCAAAGGATATCTTCATTTGGGGTCACTGAGAGACGCTGGTAGAAAAAACTATTTAGAAGCAGTAGGTGGGAGCAACAAGTAGGCCTAACCTTTCTCCTGACCTTGCAAGTCAGCTTTTTGGCAAATTCATCCTATTCCTATTTTTACAGTGCTTTTCAGAAGCCTTCATAAGCCTGCAATGCCCTTATTTATGAAACCAAGCGATTTATTCCTGATCTACAGCAAAATCTGGCTGTGTTCAAGTAATTCCTAGGCTGTGGACATTCATTTAACCCCACAGTGCTCAAGGCAACTCTCTAAGACTCTAAGTTGGAGAGAAGATGCAAATATGCCTTGGCAGAAGCAGTTTCCTCAATGGGGAGTTTCCTACAGCAATGAAATGACAGGTGTAGACCCTATCCTTGATTTCTGATCTAGCCTACCCTTGTTCCATAGGCTCTTCTAATGACTGCTTTCCTCTCCATCCCTACACTAGACAGCAAGCATCTCCCAGACCTCCATCTTAATCATGTACTTCCCCTTGCTTCCCACTCACATCTACTAAAAGGTTCCTTTTCCCTCTTAACCAAAGGACCAGATGACCAACTCCTGCCCATCAAAGGGAACCAACAGCAGTGTAGCTGGGGATGAAGCTTCCCAAAGAAACACCAAAATATAAACATTTCAAATTCTAGTTTGATATTAGGGTAGGTTAACTTTTCTTGTTAAACTCTGTCCAGTGACTATTATTTCTCTTCTGTTGTACTGACTACCTAATCCAGGTTGACTAATCTCTCTGCCTCAGACTCAAGCAGCATATCCACAACCTTTTCCAAAGCTGTCATCCACAGCCCAATTAACTTCAGTCCTCCCTAGTTCTCAATCAAGTACCTGTTAATAATAAATTTAAGGCTGAAGAGTCTGCAATGTGCTAGGAACTATGCTGGGCACTGGGGATACGAGGAGAAAAATGAAACATGATAAGCTTTCAAGGAGATTGCATTCTATTGAACCTGACCTTCATCTTAATTATGTTTTCCCCTTTGTCTTGACCCATAAATGACTTTACCCTCCCACTGGGACAACAAGACTGAAATCCTGACACCAAAGGGAGCTAAATGGAGCTCATCTACTTCAGAGCCCATTTCATGGTGTCCTTTGGAAGACTTACTCTACTGCAAAAGTCCCCTATGTTCCTAAGCTTTTTAACTAACAGTTCTTCCACTTCTCCTTTAATCAAGACTTGGTTCTTCTCTGGGGGCAGCTAGAAGATAGAGGTCTGGATTTGGAGTCAGGAAGATATGAGTTCAAATTCTATCTCAGGAGTTCATTAGCTAGGTGACCCAAAGAAAAATCACTTAACCTTTCTCAGCCTCAGTTTCTTCATCTGTAAAATGAAGATAATAATAGCAGCTACCTAAAAGGCTTACTTACCATGAGCGTTAAATGAGACAACATGTGTGAAGTATTGTATTAAAAACCTTAAAGCACTAAATGTTAGCCACTATCATCATCATCATCATTAAGCCAACCAGCTACCACCCTCTTGTCTCTGCTAAGTTTCTTTTAAAAACTGTCTAGACTTCACATGTATAATCAATATTAAATTGCTTGCCTTCTCAAAGAGGGGACAGGGATGGGAGGAAGAAAGAGAATTTGGAGCTCACATTTAAAAACAATGAATGTTAAAAAATTCTTACATGTAATTGGTTTGTATACCTATTTTTTGTTTTGTTTTGTTTTAGTGAGGCAATTGGGGTTAAGTGACTTGCCCAGGGTCACACAGATAGTAAGTGTTAAGTGTCTGAGGCTGGATTTGAACTCAGGTACTTCTTTCTGACTCCAGGGCCAGTGCTCTATCCACGGCGCCACCTAGCTGTCCCTCTTATATATAATTGGGAAATATCTAACAAAATAAATGGAATAATATTTTTTAAAAGTTGTTGATGTCAAATTATTCTATTTGGCTTAAACAATGGTTCCCTTACTCTTTTTGCTTCAATATCATGAGATCTGGTTTCCATTTCCACCACTCTACTGAAATTGCTATTTAATCACCAAATCCAATGGCTTCTTTTCAAACTTCCTCCACCTTGACTTTTCCATAGTTTTTACATATTTGAGTGCCCTTCTCCTGGCTTCAGAAATGCCACATTATCTGTTCTTTTCCTACCTTCCATACTTCTGTCTGCTTGTCTTCTTCATGACCCCTTAAATGTGGACAGGGCATTCCTTAAAGGCATGTTCTTGGTGGCCTTCTCTTCCTTAGCATTTTAAGTCACTTGTGTGGCTTCAATCAGCACCTCTATGAAACAACCTTCTCAATCCATTCATCATCTTTGCAGAGCTCTGAGATCACAAGTTCTACTTTTCAAAAATCTAAACCTGGATATCTTACCAGCACCGCAGCACTCATCTGTCCAAAACGGGACTATTTTTACTCCCTAAACTTTGTTCCTCTTTCTGGTTGTCCAGTCCTCTGGGGTGGCAATCTTGGGGTTATTTTTAACTCTTCCTTCTCCTAAACTTTTCAAATCCAATCAGTTATGAAATCCCATTACAGAGATGGAATCACTCTCTTTTGTTAATTTAGCTCCTTCTATCCTATTCCCACAGGCATCAAAACCAATTATAGACCCTCAATTCAACTTCAGGATGGTGGAGTGGATGTACTGCTACTACTTTAGACACTACCTATATCTCTTCATAATTAATTTAACTTCCATCAGTCCTCAGTTTCCTGATATATAAAATAGGGATCATACTTAAAGCACCCTTTCCATGGGGTTGTTGTGAAGACCAACGTATGCAAATTGCTTTGTAAACCTTAAGGTGATATATCAATATTATCTATTATAATTGTTATTGAAATATAGGTCTTCCTGCCCCAACTCTTCTCCAACCAATAAAATTCCTACATATACCTCAGGTTGTGCTACTACTTTACTCAAAAAACTTCAGCTCCCTAATGTCCCTTGAGTAAAGTCTGAGATCCTTTGCTTAGTATAAAGGGCTGTCCAAAGTCTAGCACCATTCTGCTCTTCTAGCTATATCTCATCTCTGGTTTCTAGACACTCTATGCTACAGCCAAACAGGACTACTGTCTATCACCTAATCTTGTCATACCTCCATTCAGCTTATATTGCTCAATGTTGTTCTCTATGTTTGGACTACTTTTTTCCTGTCCCTCTTTTCTTGGTGAACTAGGCTTTGAAGGATGGGTAGGAATTCGAGTGGACCCTTACTTGACTTCCCTCCCAATTTTGATCTCTCTTACTTTGCTTTTCAAGCCTCTAGTATATGCTTTTCACAAAATTGTGTTGTAGAATTGTCGTCTTCTCAGACACAACATCCTACGAAGGCAAGGGCAGACAATGTCTTACCCCAAATGTGTATGTCCTTTAGCATCCATCATAGTATGCTACACAAAACAGGTGCTAATTATGTCTCTACCGAATGGATGCTCCATGAGTGTAAATACCATATTGTCCATTTGTGCATTTGTTTAATGTAGGTGACACAGAACAAAAGAAAGATAAACTATTTCTGAGAAGAAAGAGTTAAAAATGATCCCAACGTGTCCTTCCCAGGAGACTGGGTGAATATATGTACTGTAAACAGAAAGTGATAAATAAAAAAACAGGCATGTTTCTTAGACTTTAAGCACCTAGAGAGCAGGAACTGTGTCAAGAGTCTATACTATTTACTTTGTACAGCAACAATAAGTGGTACTTCAAAAGTTCTTAAAATGTTTAAGAAGATGACTGTGTTGTTATAACTGGAAGTAGTAAGCTCAAGGTAAGATGCCCAAGTCACAGACATTTTTAGCCTGAAAGTAATTACATCTGATCTAAACGATCACATTAAGATTTGAGTCAGTGGGGCAGCTAGGTGGCGCAGGGGATAAAGCACCAGCCCTGGATTCAGGAGGACCTGAGTTCAAATTAGGCCTCAGACACTTGACACTTAACTGGTATGACCCTGGGCAAGTCATTTAACCCTCACTGCCCTGCGCGCACGCGCACACACACACACACACACACACACACACACACACAGAGACACACACACACACCAACAAAAACAAAACAAGACAACAACAATAAAAAAAGATTTGAGTCAAACCTCCTACCGCTTTCCCCCTTCAGGACAAAAGGAAAACAAAAAGAACTGGTAGATTTTATAGGTAAATGGGTTTTGTTGTCTTTCATATTCTGGCAGTGGCCAAACAAGTTGTACTTTTTCAAGTACATGTAAGTCCAGATAGCAAAGCTAAAATTCCTACTCCACTACTTAGCCTAAGCTAATATTCCTTTTAAGTAATATAAAGAAAAGGGGATAGAAGCTAAGATTTCAGTTCAAACAGTGATATCTATTCAAGTGAACTCTTCTTACCAGTGACTTAACATTCCGCATTTGCTAGAGAGTAAATTAAAAGTCCCCATAGAACCCATCCTGATCAAGTCTGACCTGAGGTGCTTTTTGATTTTCCAAGGGCTCTTCGTTACTTAACCTTCTCCCCTGACAAAATTACTATATATATATATATATATATATATATATATATATATATATATATATATATATATATGCAAAATACCTGTCCCTCTTTATGTATGTAGTGATGTTTTCAGTAAGCTATTCTGTTTTTTCCCATTAATTTTTAAGGTCCCTGAAGGGTGAGACCACAAAGATTTTCCATGTAACTTCCTAATGAAGTTGGATACAGCTCTCTGAACACAGCAGAAAAGCTTTGTTAATTTTAGAGAATGAACTGAGTAATTTCAATCCTGTTTATATGAAATACTTAAAGAGAGTATATCCAACTACATTTAGTTGTGTCAGAGATTACTGTAAAGTATGCTTTTTAGAGATGAAACACTACCCACCCCTTTTGCTTTTATTTTATTTGAATTTCCAAGTCCCTCTCCTCAAATATGGCATCTTCAGTCCACTAAGGCAAAGAAGATCACTTATCATCAGAAGCTGCTTAGGGTAACTTTACAAAGGCATGTACGTTTGGGGCTGTACAACTGTATATAGAATGACTAACACAGCTATACATTTTTTCATTTCAACTAAGTTGAAGTAATACTAGGAAATGTAAGGATGTTAATACTTCAAGTTTTGGTATCTAGTTGATAGAAGAAAATATACCTCCTACATTTCAAATACTTCTTTTTCAGGCTGAGAATAAGTCTGTTGCCAAGGGATCGGGAGTAAGACTTTCTTTTTAAAGAGCCACATGAAAATTCCAGGCAGAGAATTTTAGGGCTCCAAGAAAACGGGCAAGAAACACATTCCCACAACTGTCACATAAAATTGGATGACTATCAGACATATCCAAGTAAGGGGGGAAAAGAATGCTTTTTTTCTTCAAACAGAATCTTACCTATGAGAAGAACATTTGCATTTTGTACTTCCAAACATTCAACAACTTCTATTGCTTTTTTCAGACAGCGTCTAAAGAGGGAGACAGGAAAAAGGGATCTTAATACTTATGTGTGGTACTTTCAACAAATGTGCAACAGATATTTTATAAAGGGCACAATATATCATGTTAGCACTAGGAATATGAAGACATAAATGAAGCAATCCCTATCCTGAACCTTCATTCTCCTGGAGAGATAGAAAAGGAACACAGAAACAAAAGAGCCTTGAAAGAGAATTCTAGGAATATTTGGGAGGAGAGAAAATGCTGATCTACTGGGAACAGAAAGGCATGGTCTGAATCATTTTTCAGATTCTTAGATTAACATATCAAGTCCACCTCATAGAACAAAAGAACCAATAAGATATTCGAATTTATGACAAGGAGAGGGATAGAGAAGTGCTCCACCACATATGAAATAATAAATATTTGTTAAATGGAATGTTAAATCTACCTATTAGAATATTCTTCAGTACTTAAAATGATTGATGATTTTATAGGTGTGGGTATTCCCTCTACTGACAAAAATTTCAACTCCTCTTTAGATAGGCATAGTGAGTTGGTATGGTTCAAGAAGGTCACTCACTACCCAAGAGCGCCTCTCTGAATTTAGCTGAGCTAATCCTGGGAAGGCAAATGGTCAGGCTTTTGAACCACACTTAGCTGACACTGTTTCTGAGACACCACCATGTGGCACTGGGGTAGGAATTTAGTGGAGAATAAGAACCTTAACATTTTAAAAAATCCCATGGGATTAAAAATTCCTATGAGCACTTTCTTTTTTTTTCCTAAATTCTTTTTATTTTTTTGCAGGGCAATGGGGATTAAGTGACTTGCCCAAGGTCACACAGCTAGCAAGTATCAAGTGTCTGAAGCTGGATTTGAACTCAGGTACTCCTGAATCCAGGGCTGGTGCTTTATTCACTGTGCCACCTAGCTGCCCCGATCATTTTCTTAAGAGGTATTTCTGAACTACATATTCATACAAAAAACTTATTCCTAGGAAAATGTGAAAATTTAGCATCCTCTCAGAGCTGAATTAACCTCAAGAGCTTAATGCATATTTCTGTTTTTTTCCCCTGAGGTCACTGACTATGTGACCCAAAAAGGTCCCTTCCACATGGTATTCATATAAAGACTTGTTTTATTTGAATCGGTGGCTTCTTTTAATACTAAAACCTCTTTACTCCAAAGTCTTTGGGTATTTTTAGTTTTGAGAACACTTGGTTACATATGGAACAAAATGGTGAGAACTTTGAATTTTTATAAGCACAGGTGGGAGATTACTATTTTGGGATAGAAGGAAGAATCCCTCTTTCCCTGGAAAACTCTTGGAAGCATCATTCCATTGGGACTTTGCTCTGACATATTCACTACTGACTTGCAACAGGCTATGACTATATTAAAAATAGGCTGAGGGGCAGCTAGGTGGCACAGTAGATAGAGCGCCGGCCCTGGATTCAGGAGGACCTGAGTTCAAATCCGGCCTCAGACCCTTGACACTTACTAGCTGTGTGACTCTGGGCAAGTCACTTAAGTCCAACTGCCTTGCCAAAAAACAAAACAAACAAACAAAAAAATAGGCTGAACTGGAGATAAAGGAGATTTCCATCAATTGGGGAATGACCAAATAAATTGTGGCACATGAATATAAGGCCATATTATTGTGTCAAAAGAAATGAACAGGGGGCGGCTAGGTGGTGCAGTGGATAAAGCACTGGCCTTGGATTCAGGAGGACCTGAGTTCAAATCCAGCCTCGGACACTTGACACTTACTAGCTGTGTGACCCTAGGCAAGTCACTTAACCCTCATTGCCCTGCAAAAAAGAAAAGAAAAGAAAAGAAAAAAGAAGAAATGAACAATATGAGGAATTGAGAAGCACAGGAAACTATGTGAACTGATGCAGAGTGAAATAGGAGATTAGAAATGACTACGATAATGTAATTTTTGGAAAAACAACAAAATGTAGTTGAACTCTGGCTAACTATAACAATTAGTTTTAGTTACAGATAGCTAGAGATGAAACCTGTGTCCTTCCTTCTCAGGAAAGAGGTGAGGGGGGTTACAGATGTGGAATGTTGCCTATACCCTAGCTTCTTAAACTGTGGGTCATGACTCCCTATGGGGCCGGGTAACTGAATATGGGGATCGTGAAAAATTTGGCAGCAATAAAAGATTATGTACACCTATTTTATACACCTATATACCTGGGGTTGCATAAAATTTTCTTGGGTTGAAAAGGGGTCATGAGTTGAAAAAGTTTAAGAAGCCTTGACCTATACTGTCAGATTTGGTTGTTGTGAAAGCTGGTCTCAAATAATTTTTCTGTAACAAAGAAGGGTTCAATAGTGGTAAATGTGTGTGCGTGGGATATGTCTGGAGTATTATATAAAGAAATGACTGATGTGAAAACGAAAGGCATAAATAAAACTTAAAAACACAGAACCTTCGGTGAGTCATTTCTTTCTTTTTATTTTTTTCAATTTATTTAACTCAAGTACCAAACAAAATGAGCATTTCTGTATAACACAGAGCAGAATATAAAGGGGGTTAAACATGAAGCCACAAACCTCCATCATGTACAGCTTGCTTTTCCCTTTAAGTATATAACAAATTCAACACAGAGCTTTCTTTCTTTCTTTTTTTTTGGTTGGGTAATGAGGGTTAAGTGACTTGCCCAGGGTCACACAGCTAGTTAATTGTCAAGTGTCTAAGGCCAGATTTGAACTCAGGTCCTCCTGAATCCAGGGTCGGTGTTTTATCCACTGTGCCACCTAGCTGCCCCTACAGAACTTTCAAAGTTAGTCTACTTGTCTGTGATTTCATCCAGCCCTTTTTATGTTCTATTCTTTCTTTCTTTCTTTTTTTTTTTTGACAATCTCCTTTCCATAACTCATCCATCCCTCTCCCCCTTAAAAAACAAAACAAAACAAAAACAAAACCTTTAGAACAAATCTATGGAGACAGGCCAAATAAATGTGCAAATTTACCATTTTGGAAAATGAATTGTTTTATTCTGCATCTTGAGTCCATCACCTCTTTGTTATGAGGAGAATCCTCATTTCTTTCATGATTTAAAAATAAGGCTAGAGCTATTAAGAGGGCAGAGGGAAATTGACTTTATCTAACAGTCTCAGGTTGCTCCCTTTTTGTTTTGCGTGTCTATTTTTGGTTTTTAGAGAGTAAAAAAAGTTCCTTGGGAGAAGGGAATATACCTGTGAATTCTGCATATTCCCAATATGGACACAAGTATTGAATAACAAAATTTCATTAATAACAATATAAAATATTAAAAGATTTAAAAGTTCCTGACTAAAATTCATGTGGTTGAAAAAAATTCAATTGTTATAAATTTAGAAGAATCAAAACCATAATGATTCAAAGTAATCTGAATACCTGATGATGTCCAGCCAGTTACTACTTTCCAATAATGAAAACCATTTCACGTCTGTGTCCCAAAATTCAGAACTGTTGTCTGCAATAGTAGAAAAAAAAAGTTGTATCAATATTAAGTAACATTTAAGAAATCAGTGTTATTTAACAGCCTTATTTGGGATTAAGGAAGAACATTTTCAGGAATTTAGTTTACATTTCAGAATCTAAACATGAAGCTAACCTTGTGAATTCAAATTTTTAGTTAAGGTGGCTTTTGAATTGAGATGCCCTGGAAGAGTAGTGTCTTCTACATTAGACATAGGAGAAATGCAAGAGAAATCTATATTAGTTAAGGAAAAAATACAGGTAGAAAAGAAGCATTAAACTACTATTTTTTCTTAGTCTGAATACACTAACACTTCCCAATTGTAAGGAGTCAGAAACTATTCATTAGAAGAAAATGACAAAGATGTCAATGTTCTGTTGGATGCTTCACTTTTCAGTAAATAAAGCAAGGGGGGGGGGGATTCCATAGTATAGATTTCAATTCAGTTAAAATCTAAAATCCTCAAGTCAATATACAATGCACTGTCCCCTAAAAGTATCTTCAATTTTACGAAAGGCTAATAGATAAAATATTATTTTCCAGTTACATGTAGAGATAGTTTTCAACATTTGTTTTTATAAGATTTTTAGTTCCTTCCCCCTCCCCAAGACAGCAAGCAATCTGATATGGGTGATGTATGTACAATCACATTAAATTATTTTGCATTAGTCATGCATTAGTTGTGAAAGAAGAATCAAAAACAAAACCAAAAAAAAGTAGAAAGAGTATGGTTCCATCTACATCCAGATTCCACAGTTCTTTTTTCTGGATGTGGAGAGCATTTTCCATCATGAGTCCTTTGGAATTATCTTGGATAATAATCGTATTGCTGAGAAGAGTCAAGTCTATCACAGTTGTTCATCCCGCAATGTTGTTGATACTGTGTACAATGTTCTCCTGGTTCTGCTCATCTCACTCAGCATCAGTCCACTTAAGTCTTTCCAGGTTTTTCTGAAATCTGCCTACTTATCATTTCTTACAGCACAATAGTATTTCATTACATTCATATACCACAACTTGTTTAGCCATTCCCCAATTGATGGGCAGCTCCTCAATTTCCAATTCTTTGCCCCCACAAAAAGAGCAGCTATAAATATTTTTGTACACGTGGGTCCTTTTCCCTTTTTATGATCATTTTGGGATATAGACCTAATAGTAGTATTGCTGGGTCAAAGGGTAAGCACAGCTTTATAGCCCTTTGGGCATACTTCTAAATTGCTCTCCAGAATGGCTGGAACAGTTCATAACTCCATACAATGTGTCAGTGTTCCAATTTTTCCACAGCTTCTCCAACATTTATTATTTTCCTTTTTTTGTCATATTAGCCAATCTGATAATGTGAGGTGGTACTTTCAGAATTATTTTAATTTGCATTTCTCTAATCAATAGTGATTTAGAGCATTTTTTCATATGGCAATAGATAGCTTTGATTTCTTCATCTGAAAACTGCCTGTTCATATCCCTTTGACCATTTCTCAATTGGGGAATGACCTGTATTCTTATAAATTGGACTCAGTTCTCTAAATATTTGAGAAATGAGGCCTTTATCAGAGATACTTGCCGTAAAAATTGTGTCCCAGTTTTCTTTCCTTCTAATCTTGCTTGCATTTTAAAATATTTTACTGACATCTTTTGTTCTTACACCAGTCATTTCTCCCCCACCCCCTATTAAATTCACATGTGACAAAGATAAGCAAAAGTAAACAAAAACATCTGATAAATTAACACATAAATTTAGACACAGTAAATTCATGACAGTTAATGCTAAATAAGGGCAAAAATAGCCAGTGAAAAACCTGTATAATCCTGTCCCACTGGAGTTCATCTGGATCACATGGTAAGGAAGCCTACTTGGCTGGGCCTACAGTAAGCATTTGTCAGGGAGAATCAATCAATCAACACATTAAATGCCTACTGTGTACCAGAGCACCGTGTTAAGCCCTTGGGATACAAAATGAGGGAAAAGACAGTCTCTGTTCTCAAGAAGTTTTCAATCCAATGGGGGAGAAAACAAGTACTCATCATTTATTATGTTGCAAAACATCTCATTACTGTGCCACAATTTATTCAGGCAATCTTTCAAAAGTGGTGTGTCAAGATGTCAACCATAACTTTCTGATGACCTCCCCTGCCAACCTTTAAAGGTTGTAGTACCTTTTTACTTTATTAAGTGAATTATTTTATTTTTACAGTTATTCTCACAATCTAATAATAAATAATAATAAATAACTTACATTTTTATTTATTAGATTTATTTAAGGAATTTAAAATATTTCATTATTTAATAATCAATAATGCTATTAAAGAATTTTTATTATTTAATACTTTTGTCTATATTGGAATATACAGAATTTAGATATATTTCCGACTCTCAAAGAACTTTTTTTACTTTATAAAGACCAAAATTGGACCTCTAAAACAGAAGGGGAAGGAAACCTAGAGAACTCTTTTCGATACATCTGTCAATCCTGATGGCAAGAAGCATCTGACTATTACCACAGAGTAAGGAAAAGATGCCATATGTCATGTGACCCAGTTAGTATTTCTTTCCCCATCTGAAAAAAAGTTGTTTTTGTTGTGTACTCCTTACCTATTAGGAATAGCTGTTTAAATTTAGAGTACGAGGCCTGGATTTCCTGTAGGGATATGAAAGTATTTGACAGTTCTTCAGTTTTTAAATTTTCATAAGGTGGCTTGTGGATGGTCTTGTAAATTCTAGATATCAAGAAATATCAAGATATTAGAGGAGGAAACATGTATCAAAGCAATCTACAAGTATTTATAAGTCCCTGTGAGTAAGAGGATATCAGCATGTTGGCAAAAAAGAAAATATTATTGGGTATTCTTGTATATGTCTCTGAAGACTAACAGTAACAAGCATTAGTACTTTTCATAAAAATTAATTTCATAAATATGAATCGAGGTGATTTACAAATATTACAAATTCTAAGTCCCTGTAGTAAAAGGATGTCAGCCAGTTGGAGGAAATCAATGTTTTATCAGCTATCACTATGTCTCTAAAGACTAAGCATTTTTCATTTTTTTAAAAAGTCACTTAGAAGGAAAAAAAAGGAATACGAATGTAAGAAATTACTGACCTATCCAAGAAAGCCTTCTGTACTTGTAAAATGGAGTCATCCTGTTCTTTGGGGAAAGCTGACATTTTCAGAAGAGCACAACCATTATGACAAGACCAACACCAAATCTAGAGAATGAAAAAGAAGATTTTTTTCAGGCATCATGTATACAGCTACCCATCAGGCCAGTCAGACATTCAAACTCACATGGGGCTATTGCTATAATTTCAATGAGACAAAGATTCTTTTTCAGTGAACTAGCAAGCGCAGAATTTATTCATAATATTCTTTTCCCAATAAATTCCCCAAAGGCAGGGGAAATCTGAAAATGAGGGGTGGTTTCTAGAGTCTTGCCTACTTTGACCATTAAATATACTTCGTGCTTGACTGTGGTTTGGAATGTAAGGAAAGCAAGCTCTGCATACCACCCTTTCATGAAAAATATATTACTGAATCTCTAACTACTCCTTTTACACTTACAGAAATAATTTCAGATAACCAAAAATGATTCCTTCTTTAGACTTTACTTGATGGATGTCAGATACATAGGTTGGCATCTTTTCTGCAACTTATAGTTTTTAAGAGTTACTTTGGGGGGCAGCTAGGTGGTGCAGTGGATAAAGCACCAGCCCTGAATTCAGGAGGACCTGAGTTCAAATCCTCAAACACTTGACACTTACTAGCTGTGTGACCCTGGGCAAGTCATTTAACCCTCAAACCAAAACAAAACAAAAGTTACTTTGAGCCCTGAGAGGTTAAGTTACTTGCCAGGGTCACACTTTTAGTATTGTGCCAGAGGCAGCTTTTGCAAGAAGTTTTTGCAGTAAAACTGGGGTACATCCTTGTGAAGACAGTCTCAGGCCAGGATGTGTTAGCCTCCTTTCCTAGAAGCAGCAACATTGCCACCTCTGGGGGATCCCTAAGATATTTCCAGATCCCTGCTAGAATGAGGACAAACTACTTAACTATTAGAAATATAAACCCAGAGCTTTAAATAAGGTATGTAAGTGGCAAATAAAAAATCTATGTTTAATGGCAAATGATATGAGCATTTGGCTTTCACGATGTTTAGGCTTCCACAGTTACTTACTGGTATACCTCGTCCTTGAAAACATGAGATATCCTCTTCAGGCAGAGAAACAGGAACAACAAAGTAGGCTGGCAGTCTATAGGGAAGAAATAATTCATTATACCACCAAAGGCTGATGTTAATTAAATCCAAAAGCTGAAGTTCTGAAACAAAGAAATTCAAGCACATCTTAGGACAAAGGATCATATTTTCTGATTAATGAGAACTACCTCAAATGCCTTCTCTTTCTTTCTCTCAGCATAGAAAGAGCACAGATTGAACAAGAAGTCACAAGGCAAGGATTCTAACCCCACGGATGCCCCAAACTAGCTGTATCATCTTGAAAACCCCGTTACTTCTCTGGTCCTGTTTCTTCATCTGTAAAATGAGAGTCACACACTCTGATGTCCTTTTCAATCCTGAAATTCCATAATATTAGGGAAAGGAAGAAGGACTGGATTTCAGTGGAGGGAGGAACATCCCTCTAACTATGCTGTGTTTGGTATTCAAATCCCTTCTTAACCTGGCCCCCTCCTACCTTTCCAGGCTTCTTAGACTTTACCCCATGACAAATATTCTTCTATTCAGTAACACCGGCCTCCTGGCTGTTCCACAAACAAGACACTTCACCTCTTGGCTCCAGGCATTTTCTCTAGCTGTCCTCATGCCCAGAACACTCTCTCTCTCATAACCAGCCACTGACCTCTCTGGTTTCCTTTAAATCCTAACTAAAATCCCACCTTTTACAGGAAGCCTTCCTTTCCCAACCTTTCTTTTTTTTGTTTGTTTGCTTGTTTTGTGAGGCAATTGGGGTTAAGTGACTTGCCCAGGGTCACACAGCTAGTAAGTGTCTGAGGCCGGATTTGAACTCAGGTACTCCTGACTCCAGGGCCAGTACTCTATCCACTGTGCCACCTAGCTGCCCCCCCTTTCTTAAAGCAAGTGTTAATTACTTTATTATTTCCTATGTGACCTATATACAGTTTGCTTTTTACATACCTGTTTGCTTGTTATCTTCCCCCATTAGATTGCCTCAGTGGCAGGGGCTGTCTTTGCCTGCCTCTTTTTGTATCCCTAGCGCTTAGCACAGTGTCTGGTACATAGTAGGTGCTTAATAAATATTTATGTATTGATTGGTTAGCACATTCTCTTCAACTTATGAACTTAGAGACTTATCTAGAGCAGTGATTAAGAAACTACAGCCTGTGAGTCAAATGTGGTCTGCCGACTGTTTTTGTACAGTGGTGGAGCCAAGGTTTTTACATTAAAGTATTTTTTGGTTGTATTTTACAATGTAAAAACTACTTTTAGTTCACAGGTTTGTACAAAACCAGAAAGGCCTAATCTGATCCTCAGGCAATACTTTGCTGAACCCTGAGAGGTTAAATAACTTGCTCTGGGTCACAAAAATGGCAAGGTATGGTAACAAATTAGATAGATGGGGTGAGGGAATGAGGAGATGAGTACGATGACAAGGTTATAAACATGGGAGAATGGTGGTGCCTCTAACAGAAATAAAGAATGGAGGAAGAGGGGTGGGCTTGGAAGGGAAAGTTCTGTTTTGGGTATGTTGGGTCTGAGATGTTCCAGGGATACTCTGTTTGAAATGGATCCCCAGCAGCTGGTGCTGAGGGATGAGTTCAGAGGAGACAATGGGGCTAGAAATATAGCTATGGAGTCAGAATCATCCTTGACCCATCCCTCTTCCTGGCCTCCTTATCCGGTCAGTTGCCCAGCCTTTCTGACTCTATCTCCATACCTCTAGCCTGCTGACTGCTCCCAAGACAACTCTCCCCTGGACTACTGCAATGGCCCCCTAATCGCTGTCCCCAGCCCAAGTCTCCATCCTTCCCACTCCATCCTTCATACAGCTGCTGCATTAATAACTCCAAAAACTCGGACCAGACCACGTCACTCCCCTATTAAAAAACAAACAAACCAAACCAAGCCAAACCCTGTGGAAGTTTACAGTTATACCTCAGGCTGCTGTTAGGACTTGCTTAACCTTGCTTAGGGCAGCTAGGTGGAGCGCTGGATAGAGCACTGGGCCGGAGTCAGGAAGACTCATCTTCCTGAGTTTAAATCCAGGCATAGATAATTACTAGCTTTGTGAGCTTGGCTAAGTCACTAAACTCAGTTTCCTCATCTGTAAAGTAAGCTGGAGAAAGAAATGGCAAACCACTCCAATATCTCTGCCAAGAAAACCCAAAACGGGATCATGGAGAGTTGGAAGCAACTGAACAGCAACAACGATCTTGCTCTAGAAAACCTTTCTAGATTTGTCCTGTTACTCCCCGTTTATAAGCTTTATGTTCCAGGGAAAGTGACTTAATAGCTATTTCCCAAACTCAACATTCCATCTCCTGTCTCTGCTCCTCTGCCCAGGCTGTACCTGGACTGCACTCCCTCCCATACCTCTGACTCTTAAGACCTGTTTGTTTTCCTCAAGGCTTAGTTCAGGTGTCACCTCTTCTGGGTGGGTTCTCCCATTACATCCATTACAGTTAGGAGCTCAAATGTAGACAGCATTTTATGGCTCATGAAACTCTTTTTATCATCTCATTGATCCTATTAACAACCCTGTAAGGCAGGTGCTATTATTCTCCGCTTTCAAAGATGAGGAAATTGGGGCTGATAGGAAGTGATTGCTGATGATTCCAAAGACAAGTCTCCCGAACTGCCACTTTTAGGATTCCATTCATTATGACACGCTATAAGCGTCAACGCGCTCCTTCTTACTTCTTACTTTACCTTGTACTGAGTTACATGAGCACATACACAGAATGTTACTTCATTTGAGAGACTTTCATTTTTGTCGTTGCATCCCCAGCACCTACTATACTGTCTTTTTTTTTTTTTAAACAGGGCAATAGGGTTAAGTGACTTGCCCAGGGTCACACACCTAGTAAGTGTCAAGTGTCTGAGGCCGGATTTGAACTCAGGAACTCCTGAATCCAGGACCGGTGCTTTATCCACTGCGCCACCTAGCTGCTCCCTACTATACTGTCTTAAGAGGGGCAACATGAGTAACAGATTGAGAGTCAGCCTCAGAACCTGGCAGACCTGGATTCAAGTCCCATTTCTGACACACACTGGTTGTGTGATCCTGGAAAAGTCATTTTACCTCTGAACGGTCTAAGCAATTCTCTAGAACAATAAATTGCCAAGAAGATGATGATCTGATTGGTAGAAAGAGTTTTCTCATGTAGGAAGTTCTTGTGCCAATGAAACTGGAGGTTCAGTCCCTGTCCCCATACCCTAAAATAGGGGCCTGAAGTACCAACCTCACAGGGCTGCTATGAAGATTAAATGACACAATATATATATATATATATATGTAAAGCACTCTGAAAACTTAATCTGTTATGAACACTTCGGCTATTATCCCACAGATTAAATAATATAATTCTACTGAACTAAGTTCCTTTCTTAATGGTACAGACACGGGAGGACAAGCAATCTGAGCATGTTGCCTTCTGGGCAGTGGAGGCAGCTGTAGCTACCACATGAATAAGGAAAGTTAATGCAGCAAACAGCTTATGATAGGGGTCTATCAATAATATGAAATAAACCGTATCAGCAAATCCAGCCAGCCCACCATATTTAAGAAGGAACTTCTGGAGACAAGCATCACTTTTACTGAGGGCACAGTCCCTCTATAAATAGCACAGGGAAAAGTGACATCTTGTCCCCAACCAAGAAATTTAGTTTTCACAATCCTAGAATTCAAGGACCTTATAAGTAGTAGATCCCTTTATCCCTATCAATATTCCTACTGTACAGCAAATGCGTCAATTAGTCCCAAACATTCAATTTTCGGAGATATATTTAAACAAGGTAAACCTATCCTGTGCTGAATTCTAAAAGTGTCTCATATAAAATTATAAAGTAGATTTAAACGAAACCAGGCATGAAGACCCAGGTCTCAGAAGCAAGCCTGGCTAACAACAAAGCAGCTCTTTGCTTCTTCCTCTTAAAAAGCCCCTTTCTTCAAAAGGAGAAACTAAAATTACCCAGTGGCATGAAGAAAAACGTAACCATGAAGTAAGCAGGGAGAATTCCATTCCCAGCAGAGAGTAGGCTCTTTGTTAAGTGCCAACACCTGCACTGTTCACTTATTGGCAAGCTCACTATGGGAGATCTCCAACAGAAACTTTTCAAAATTTCCCTTCGAGCTTCTACCTGAAGTTAGAAAAGTCAGAAAAGATCTGGCATCCGGAGGAATAAAACAGGATATATGCAAAGAAAACAACACCAAAAAAATACTGTTTTCATTTCAGGGATTCCAGATTTATAAGTCGTCTCTGTCTATAGGAAATTCTATACACTAAGGTGTTACTGGTAGGAATTTGGGGCTTACTAGGATAGTGTGAGGACCTCATGTGCCCTTTTGTTGTGCTGGGGCTGATTTGCTAGAAATCAGAAGCTATGGCATTCTAGGTGGTCAGATTTGTGACTATAAGTAAATATATCATTTTTTAGTCAATGACAGAAGTTCTCCCTAGGGTGTTATCTGTTTTGGGAAAGAGTTCCAAGGTATAAATTTGTCAAGTTATAACAACCTTGTTTAGCTGTTGGGGGATGTTAAGGGCTAAAATTCTAGCTAGTCTGTCTAAAATATCTAATGAATGGTCGCCAATAAATTATAAGCTTCAACAAGAGTTAGACTTTTAAGCACTTATTAAGGAGAATAAGAATTTGGTAAAGAGAGAGAGAAAGGCCTAGATTTCTATCTATTAAAGGGAGAGTGCATTTCTAGCTCCCTTCTCTGCCAGAGTCCTCAGGAAAGGAGCGAGACAGAGTACCCAGCTCTTCCTTCTTCCTCCCACTAGCAAACGTCACTTCCTGACGCCAAAGAAAAGACGCATGTTCTTGCCCTCAAAGACCTTCCTTTCATGGTGGAACTTTTCTACAGTAAGTCTCCAGCAGGTGGCATCATTCCAATCATTACAGGGAAAAAATGAGATCATACCTGTAAAACACTTCTGCAAACATTAAAGTGCCACTTTAAATATTAGCTGCTATGAGCTGATTGATGCACACGGAACATCAACACAACTGTTCACATCAGTGACCTCCCTAGCTCAGTATTCTATCTTTGACATGAGTACCTAAGGACAATTTGTCGTTCCCTCCCCCATAGTACTTTATTTTTTCCCAATTATATGTAAAGATAGTTTTCAACATTCATTTTTGTAAGATTTTGAGTCCCAAATTTTTTTTCCTCCCTCCCTTTTCTCCCCCCTCCCCAAGATGGCAAGCAATCTGATATAGGTTATATAGTGCAACCATGTTAAACATATTTCCACATTAGTCATGTTGTGAGAGAACAAAAGGAAAAAAAACACAAAAAAGAAAAGGCAAAAAACAAGTGAAAATTGTATGCCTCAATCTTCATTCAGACTCCATAGTTCTTTCTCTGGATGTGTAGAGCATTTTCCATAATGAGTCCTTTGGAATTGTTTTGGATCTATTGCCAAGAAGAGCTAAGTCTATCATAGGTGATGATCATACAATGTGCCTGTTACTGTGTCTAATATTCTCTTGGTTCTGCTCACTTCACTCAGCATCAGTTCATGTAAAACTTTCCAGGTTTTTATGAAACCTGACTGCTCATTATTTCTTATAGCACAATAGTATTCCATTACATTCATATACCACAACTTGTTAAGCCACTCCCCAAACTGATGAGTATTCCCTCAATTTCCAATTGTTTGCCACCACAAAAACAGCAGCTATAAATATTTTTGTACATGTAGGGTCCTTTCCCCTTTTCTATGATCCCTATGGGACATAAACTTAGTGCTCTTTGTGCATAGTTCCAAATTGCTCTCCAGAATGGCTGGATCATTTCACAACTCCACCAACAATGCATTAGTGTTCCAATTTTCCCACATCTCCAACATTTATCATTTTCCTAAGGACAATTTGTGACAACATATGACATACATCTCAACAGGTGAATAACTCACTATGAATTCCTTCTATTTATCTAATAACCTATGGCTTTAAAAATAGTTTTGAATGTTAAGTAGAATGTTCTTGTAGTAGCTATCAAACTGGGCATGAAGATTCTAATACAGGATAGATGTCCTTTAGGAATAATAGTAGCTGTAGTAGTAGCAGCTAACATTTCTATAGCACTTTAAGCTGTGATCTCATTTGATCCTTGCAAGAACTCTATGAAGTAGGTGCTATTATTGTTGTGACCATTTTATAGATGAGGAAATCGAGGCTGAGAGAGATTAAATGACTCACCTAGGGTCACAGAGCTAGTAAATAAATGTGTAAGGCTGGGTTTAACGAACACACCCAAAAGTCTGTACCTAATTAATAAATGAGCACACAATGTTTTAAAAAAATGGCCAAGGGAAAGCTGATACAAGCAGGGTAGCCTTTAGAAGTCTAGTTATTTGGGCAATCTGTCTAGACAACTGAGAACTTATTTTAAGTCACTACACAGTGGTTCTTAACTTTTTTTAATGAAATAGACCCCTCCAACAGTGTGGTGAAACCTATAGATTCCTTAGAATAAGGTTTTAAATGCATAAAATAAAATATACAGGATTTAAAAGGAAACCAACTACATTAATAAAAGTTAGCACCTATATATTGCTCTAAAGTTTACAGAGTGCTTTATAAATACATCATTTTTATTCCCCAACAACCCTGGGAAGTGGGTGCTATTATTATCCCTACTTTACAAATGAGGAAACTGAGACACAGAGAGGTTAAGTGACTGCCCAGAGTCACACAGTTAGTGTTTGAGACTAGATTTGAATTCAGGACTTCCTGATTCCAACCACAATATTCTAACCACTGGACAACCTAGCTGCCTCTTACTATAGAAATATTAAGAAAACCAGTTCATAGACACTAGATTAAGAATTCATGCTATAGAGGGACCCTTTGCTTGGCATATCTATCCAAGTGACATGGGACCCAAGTCTTAAGCAATAATAATTTGATGATTTAACAGATTTCCTTTACTGCTTTTACTCTTGGTAGACTTCAATAGTTCCCTTAAAGATTTGTGTCTGGCCAAATGAAGAACAAACATGAGGAAAATCCCCTTTTGTTAGCATTTACTTGCTAGAATAAAGTCATGTTCCTTGCCAATTCAATGAAGAAAAGTTACTTTGAAAATTTTACCATCAAGCTACTCAACTGAAGAGGTTTTAGAGCATGAGACAGGGCTGAAAACAAAGAGGTGTGTTAGGTTCAGACTTCACTGAACACATTCATGCCTCCCTCTAGAAAAGGTCATGGTTCAGGCCGGCAGCTGACTATAAAACTTTGAATATTGAAATATAGTATCTACTGATTAACAGATTTACTTGTTGGGGAAAACTCTGAGCAGAGAGAGACTATTTAACTGACCTCAAAGCACTGTAAAATGCTCCAATGATGATAGGGATTTAGGAGACACTGTTAGTAGGGCCCTGAAGACCCTTTTTCAAATGAGCATCAAGGATTAAGTTTTTAAAAAGTGTTGAACTCCTAGAAACAAAAAAGACTTGGGGGAGGAGCACAGACATCTGTGGTCAGAATTCCCATTCCAAGGTAAAAGAAACTGTACACTTCAATTTTGCTTAGCATAGTTTCAAAGTCTAAACAATAACACCTTTTGGCATGTTTAAGGTTTCTTTTAAAAAGCACAATATTAAAACCTTACTTTTCACAGACTTTATAGCCTTCATTGGCACTCACTGCTTTGTATTTTATGTTTCCTTTCGTTCGCTCCAGCTCCCAATGCCAGTCTTTAATCATGTCAAACATCACAGTTTGGTGTGGGGGGCCTGTGGCTAACAAAACAAAAATACAGGCATTACAATGAGATTTTCATGAAGCATTGATATTGCAATCATATGGAAGGGAGATCTCAGATTCAAGTTATTTTCATGTGCCCAAATCAACCAAACTTAATACACTTAACTTTTGCAAAACCATTTATTTCTTACTCCTAATCTTAGCCTGAAGGGCAGTACTGGGTGATAAGAGGTATGACCAAGGGATCTGGGAGACCCGGATTCAAGTAGTACATGTGTGTACAAGCAGTGCACACAAAGCTGTGTGACCAAGAGAAAGTCATTTACTCTCTTAGTGGTCCAGGCAACTTTCCAAGGCTCTAAATTACAAAGAAGCTGCATTGATGAAAGCAATTTTCATTCCAAGAAGTTAGTTCCTATTCCAATGAAGAAGTCAGGTCCAAATCAAAATAGCAAAAAATTTATCCTATTTTCTTCATTAACAAATGACTGTCATTTTACATGACGCAAAAAGATATTTTGATTGCTATTTTTCACAAAGCCCCACACCCAGCTACATTTTTAGCCAGACTGTACAATAATTTAGCTCCTCAGAGAGCCATTAAATACTGGAAGAAAGACTTGTCAGACACGCTAAAACAATAAATGAATTTTTTAGTCTTATAACAATGTACAGAAAGACACAAGGTTGATTTTGGCAAAGTGTCAAATTTTTCAGAGCAAACCACCCTTTTTATTTGAAGATAGCCACGAAAAGAGAAATTTCTTGTTTAGCAGCTATAGTAGTCACACAATAGTATGTGTCATTCCCCTGGAAGTGAAATCAAAATTCCTAAGGATGGCTAAGGAGAAAGCTGTGACTCGGATACTGAAGCAACAGATGATCATCTCTTTCTGCCTCACCTGATGCCTCTCCCTTTTGTGAATTGTGAGAAAGGAACTACAAGGGAGAGAAGTATCTGGCTATGACCACATACAGGTGAGGACACTTGCCAAGACAGTCTCAGATGTTTTATTCAAACTACAGTGAGCCATTTGGTTCTAATGTCTATCACTGCATATCTGAAAATAAAGAGGCTACTGAAGACTGACTAACTGATAAAATCTGTGCCCTATACTTTGAACAGCCCCAGGTCATAAGTACAAAGAGAAGGACCACAGAATAATATGTATCAAGCCCTCCAACCAAAAAATCAAACCCTTCTTGGTGACTTAAATTGAATAAAGACACCCGTTTCCTTCTGTTACCCAGCTAGTAAAGTGAAACTTACAAAAGGTCTCAAAGACTATGTCACTCAAGTTCCATAGTTAAGTTTCCAGAGTTGCAGGCAAGTCCTTCAAAGAAAGTATGCTGATAGTAATGTACAACCTATATCAAATTACTTGCTTCCCTTGGGAGGGGGGAGGGAAGAGAGGTGGAAAAAAATTTGGAACTCAATCTTTACATATAACTGAGAAAAATTAAGAATTAAAATTAAAAAAAGAAAGTATGACCAGGCTTTTAAGGGAGTCTCAATGAAAAACATTAATGAATTATTAGGGCAAATGATGGTTGCAACAAATTGTCCATACCACAGGCATCAAACTCACAGTCAGCATGTGGCAAGGAGTGCAAGGAACCAGATTTAAATGTGATTGTGAAAATAAATAAAACTGGGGGCAGCTAGGTGGCACAGTGAATAAAAAGCACTGGCTCTGGATTCAGGAGGACCTGAGTTCAAATCCAGCTTCAGACAATTGACACTTACTAGCTGTGTGACCCTGGATAAGTCACTCAACCCTCATTGCCCCCACCTAAACAAACAAACAAATAAATAAGTAAATAAGCAAATAAGCAAATAAATAAATAAATAAATAAAACAAACTACGGAACATCACAGATAATGGTTTGGGTTTTTTCCCCAGATAATGTTAATTTGAAGTTTTCTAAATCAATAAGGACAGGGATCTGTTTCTATTTGAGTTTGACACCAATGGTACAGACTACAAAATTCTCATCTCTTCAAATTCCTACACATTTGATCTCTAACTTAAAATTGGTCAAATTAATTGCTAAATTTAACATCCATTTGTAAAAAATTCCTCAATGAGAATGGTGAATGAGGGGGGAGGAGGAGGGGCACATAAACTGTTTGAGAAAATTCTGGTCCTTCCAAGCTGAGGGACTTAAGTTAGTACAGATGAATAAAACGGGCAGGGTCAATTGGGGTAAGGTTCTGGGCATGCTGATCAACATATGTTAGGGTGGAGAGAAAGTTAAAAACTGGCTAGGCGAGAAATATTCACAGATTGTGTCCAAATTCCAGGAATCAAGAGAGAAAGCTAAAATAAAGCCAAGAAGGGCATAGAATTAATTCGAATACAACATAATTTTTCAACCAGCAAAATTTTCAACTAATTACAATAATTGAGAAGGAATTAGTATTTCCCATGTAACTATTTTCATATTAGAACAAACTGTGTTCCACACATCTACATTATAATATTAAATAGCATTTTTAAGAATAAGTCTGAAGCACTCTGTAATCCTCAAGTGTTTTCTGAAACAAAAACAAATTAAAAGATATTCAGCACAGTTTTAGTGGATGTATACAAGTGAGCTAGAGGCAGCTCACACCACCCTGCAAGGGTCAATTATTAAATTTTCAGTGTGAGCATTTATATCTCAGAAAAATCAGCACATGCTACAAATCAAGGCTTGATGTGTGGTTTTGTTGACTATATAGACTTAAGAAAGCAATGGAGAAAATGTTAATAATGCAGGATAAACTTTAAAGTGTGTTACAGAAAGTTTTCCTCTAGAGAGCTGGTTGTTAAACATTAATGTGTGTGTATGTATATTTTGGGTTCAGTCCTGCAATTTTATCAGTGACTTGCAATTGTTCTGCAACTTACAGGGATTTCATTAGAAATGTATGGAATATATAAGGAATATCTCTATCAAAGCATGTTGACACCTTGAAGAGACAGAGCCAGGTTCACCGAGTAAGTATATGTCAGAGGTGGGACCTGAATCTAGGTCATCCTGATGGAAATTTATAATTTAATTCTCTGAAAATTGGCTATAGCACACAGAATACATGTGACAGCTGTCTGGCACCCAGAACATCCGACTAATCAGACTACCTCATGACCCAAGCACACCACAAGAGCATAAACCACTGCATTCTAGAAGTGCCTTGGGAAACTCGACATCATCCCATATGCCATTTCTTGACTTATGTCTGAAAGCCTATGGGGCCACCAAAGAGCAATGCAGCTCAGGACAAGGAAAGCCTGGCAAACAGGCTGACTCGGTGCCAAACTGAGAAAAGAAAAGAGGTGGAGGCTTAGAAGTGCTTGCCCTCTCCATCACTTGGAGCAAGTGCTCAAAGCATGTGCTCCCATGAAAGTCCCAGGCTGCCAGGCTTAGTCACGGCTCCTTATTCTGCTGACCACAACACCAGCAACAAAATAAGCTCATTGCCCTCAAGAGAACTCGACTCCAGTGAGCAGAACACTTGTCAGCTCTGATTTCCAAAAGTTCTTTCTTGTTTTGGATCCCTTCTTCAGAATCTAGTACAAGGGTTTTTAACCTAGGGCCCATGACCTTCTTTTCTCTAAAAAACCACTGTGATAACTCTACTTCCATATACTGGTTTCCTTTATAATCCTATGCATTCTATTTTGTACATTTTAAATGTTAATCTGAGAAGGGCTTCACCAGGCTTTCAAAGGGGTCATGACACAAAAAAGTTAATTAAGTACCAGTGTATTATGGTCAACTTTTAGTAATTAGGTGTTCTTTTACACCAAGTCTGTTTTTTATGTGCCTGTATTTACCGTTCTAATTATTGCTCTAAGTATTCATAATTTTTAGCATGTAATACATTTTCTAGAACTTTCTAAATCAAGACATTTAAAAAGTCTAGAAAATTTGGAAGTGTCTGTTTCAATCTGTACTTTTCTATATTCTAAGTGCACAGAGCTATAATTTACAGTCTAATTTTTTTAAGAGTCAACCAACCCAGGGGCAGCTAGGTGGTGCAGTGAATAAAGCACCTGCCCTGGATTCAGGAGGACCTGAGTCCAAATCCGGCCTTAGACACCTGGCATTTACTAGCTATGTGACCCTGGGCAAGTCACTTAACCCTCATTGCCTCAAGGAAAAAAAGAGTTAACCAACCCATTGAAAAGTTAAATGTTAGAGTTTAATCATAGAAAACCTGAGGACAAAAATTTACTTTCTTTTGCCTTAAGCAACTTACTAAAACCAAAATGGAGACAGAAACCAAAGCAAGACGAGAAGAGAGAGTGAGCGAAAGAGCGAGAGCGAGAGAGAGAGAGAGAGCATGAGCGCATAAATAAAACAACTATAATTTTGAGACTTATTTCCCTTCCTGATTCACTTCTAATTCCATTTGGAACATTAGAAGAATGCTCACCCTCAAAAAAAAAAAAAAAGAAGAAAACAAAAAAGGAAAGAAATCACATACCTGTACTGTTTTGTTTAGCACTTGCATAGGAAAACAGAAACAATCGCTTAAGTAGTTTAGGAACCTGGGTATGATGAATTATGCCACTGACAATCTAGGAAAAAAGTAGCCACCATCAAGTTATTAACTATTAAAAGACCTAAACATAGTTAAATTTTGTCCAGGCCTATCTCAGAGAAGAAAAAGCTCATAGTTTTTGACTACGATTAGAAATACACTCTGGGGAAGACAGCCCGTGGCCTCTCTAATAGCTGAGTTAGCCACATAACTTTAAGAACCATTGGTAAGTGGTCAGATTGCCAAATACAAAGGCAAAAGTTTTTTAAACAGTTTTTTCCCCCTTAAAAACGGAATTTAAGTGCCAAACAAATGATTAATAAAATCTTAAATACAATCCTGGACTCCAGACTTTATATTCTGAAAAAAAATATGTTTAATTTTTAAAAAGCAACTTTTTTTGGTTCTGTGTCTCCATCTTTTTCTGCCTCTGTACATATGAAAGTAGCATGGAATAATAAGAGCCATGGCTCTGGAGTCAAGCAGTAAACATTTATTAAGTCCCTACTATATACCAGACACTGAACTATATGCTAGGAATACAAAGATCAGTTGCTGCTCTCAAGGAACTCATGGTCTAATGGAGGAGACAATATGCAAACAATGATGAAATAACAAGTTACGTGTAACAGATTAACTGGAAATGCTGTATGGAGAGAAGGCAACAGAATTAAGGGTGCCAGGTTCAGATTTTATTCTGACACTACCCAAGTCACTTTAGACAATAACAAAAGTAACAATCGCTAGCAATCTTATATTGCTTTGCTTCAATTATCACACGATCCTCCCAACAACCTTGTGAGGTAAGTGCTGTTATTGTTCCTATTTTACAGATGAGAAAGGCAAAAGGAAGTGAAATGACTTTCCCCAAGGTCAAATCGACCCATCTTACTGCCTGTTAGGAAAGCAGGTTGGTGGGGCAGCTAGATGGTGCAGTGTATAGAGCACCGGCCCTGGAGTCAGGAGTACCTGAGTTCAAATCAGGCCTCAGACACTTAACACTTATTAGCTGTGTGACCCTGGGCAAGTCACTTAACCCAATTGCCTCACTTTAAAAAAAAAAAAAAGGAAAGCACGTTGAAACTACTTACTGCAGTGATGTTTTGGGGCTCCCTGGGGATTTCCAGTATTTAAATTACCCTATCCTCTCACTTAGTGTGGATAACAGAACTGACTATAGAAGTTAGTCTGAGGTTAAGATGAATCTATCTAAACTCAGGCATTATACTATGAAGCAAACAACTAAAGAGCTGGGACAACAAATGGATATTATTTGCCATAGACAGAAAGCAAACAAACTGAATTCCCATCAGATTTATACTGAAGTGTTTAATGTGAGATAAAAAGTCTCATTTTGTTAGGCAAAAGTGCAGGAACTGTGATGAAAGTAAAATGGTCCCATTCATTTTTTGAAGTCACCCACTTATGTCACATCACTTTTCTCTGTCCCCGAGCAATTAAAGTTTACTCAGTCTCCAAAAACTTCCCTCATTGAACCTATAGTTCTCTCTTTACCTCAACACTTCCATTTTTGCTTTTCCTTAAATGTCAAGGTCACACATAGACCATTAGTTGGCTGGGAAGTCAACAGTTAAGGGGTAAAGATTGCTGCAGGCCTTTTCTCTATAGTCAACCCCACCTGCAATGCCCCTGACTGCCTTTACAGAGGACTACTCTGGCTTACCATTCTTCTGTTTGGTAAAGGATTGGAAAACAAGACGTGAAATGAATGAAGACCCTCAGAAGGCAACAGTATATTCTCTGAAAATACACAGGCTGGCTTAATTGTATTTTGAGTACAGCCCAAATGCAGTAATACATCACTGAATCATATTTTTTAAAAGCTGTCAGCACAAATTAATCCGCCCCCCCCCCCCACCTTTTGCGATATAAGCAAAACCCCCACCCCCACCCAGGATTCCAAGGGGGAAATCTAAAATGAAAACATTTCCTCAAGCAGATGCAAATAGTTACCCTTTTAACTTCCTCTTCCTTTGTGTACCTCAGGCAGAAGTGAAATACTCGGAGGTCTTTGCAGTGGATGATGAGCGTTTCAGGGTATTTCTTCAGTTGTCCAAACAATGGTTTTTTTTTCTCATCAAACACTACAGAAAAAAAAAAAAATCCAAGTCAGCAGATGAGATGAGAAAAGAAAGTTGGGTTACAAAGGTACAAGGTTGATAAGCTAATGTTTAAAGAATCAAGGTTGTTTTTAACTTCCTGGAACATCTTAAAAAGTGAGAGTAGGGGGCAGCTAGGTGGCACAGTGGATAAAGCACCAGCCTTGGAGTCAGGAGGACCTGAGTTCAAATCTGGCCTCAGACACTTGACACTTACTAAGTGTGACCCTGGGCAAGTCACTTAACCCTCACTGCCCTGCAAAAAACAAAACACAAACAACAACAACAAAAAAGTGGGAGTAAAAACAGTGCTTGTTGTCTAAGAAGACCCCACTGAACAAGAGTTCCATTCATGTCCCAGTCTCTGAGCAGTTGTGTTTTTTCTTTTTGCTGGCTATAACACCAGCAATGAAATAGGCAGATTACTCTCAGGAGGAGTAAACTTCACTGATTTGAAAAAACCAGGATCCTAAAACTAAAAATCATTAAACAAAGAGATCACTAGGCAAAAATCTTCTGTTAGAGGGACCATGGTTCTAGAGCAAAGGGAATGTATAAAGAATACTATTATTTCATTTTTGTTCAGTAGTTTCAGTTGTGTCCAACTCTCAGTGACCCTATTTTGAGGTTTTCTTGGCAAAGATACTGGAGTGGTTTACCATTTCCTTCTCCAGCTTATTTTACAGAAAAGGAACTGAGGCAAACAGGGTTAAGTGACTTACCGAGAGTCACACAGCTAATAAGTGTCTTAGGTGAGATTTGAACTCAAGAAGATGAGTCTTCCTTGACTCTGGGACTGGCACTCTATCCACTATGGCGCCACCTAGCTGCCCTTGATTTTTTTATGGGAAAGTTAAGTGGTGCAGTAGATAGAGTGGCAGGCCTGGAGTCAGGAAGACCTGAGTTCAAATCTGGCATCAGACACCTACTAGATGTATGATCTTGGGCAAGTTACTTAACTCTGTTTGCCTTGGTTTCCCCATCTGTCAAATGAGCTGGAGAAGGAAATGGCATACCATTCTAGTATCTTTTGCCAAGAAAACCCCAAATAGGGTTACGAAGAGTCAGGCATGACTGAACAACACCAACAAAAAGCTTTTTTTTATGGGCACATACATAAATACTGTGTTGCACTTCTTTCATTATAACACTTGGTACCTAGGATAGCACTAGAATCACAGTAAATGTTTGATAAATTCCACAGCGGGTTAAATTCTGAGTAAGATCCATATTGTGAACAGCAGGAAGAAAGAAAGTCTAAGGCTGCCTAGGCAAATTCTCCATGACACTGGGAAATGATGCATCAATTCAGGGCATGGTGGATTTAGAATTAAGTACCCTTTGCTCCTCAGTTATAGATAGAGACAGAGAGGCAGTATTAGTGACACTGACAGGTCACTGGACTTGGACTTAAAACAATCCGGGTTCCAATCCTGTCTCAGACACAAACCAGTCGTGTGCCTCTGTGCCAGTCACTTCAACTCTCTACCTCTGCTTCATCATTTTTTTTTGTAAGGCAATTGAGGTTAAGTGACTTGCCCAGGGTCACACAGCTAGTAAGTATGTAAAATGTCTGAGACCAGATTTGAACTCAGGTCCTCCTGAATCCAGGGCCAGTGCTCTATCCACTGTGCCACCTAGCTGCCCCTGCTTCATCATTTTTAAAATGAGTGGGGTGGACTAGATGGCCAAAGAGGTCCTCTCCAGCTCTAAATCTATGATCCTCTGACAGTTCTGATGAGATTAACCTTTGATGGGCACCCTAAAATAGCCAAGGATGTTATTGAACATAGAGTTGATACTGCTTTCTCGACAGATTTTCAAGATCTGCTTGTGTGTGATATCTTAAAACTCTATTGTAAAACACACACTTACCTCCATAAATTTGGTCCACACAGTGCAATGTAATATCATTTTCTCCTATCACCTTATTCTTAAATTGAGGCTCCTTAAAAAAAACAAAACAACAAACCGACATGAACAACAAATAAGTCAAAGTCCTTAAATGTAAAGGATTGAGAAATGTACAGGTTAGGCAGACTGAGTCAGTATCCTCCTCTTACAAATTCCGAGAATTACCGGGAAAAGTGACCACACCTCTGGGTAAGACATTTATGTAGATAATGGCACAGATAGCAAGTAGAAGAACCTTACGCTATCCTAACACCCACAGTTAACCTCATGCTCCTGGGTTGTTCCAAATAAGGAAGCACAGGGCCAAATCACAACCACTCTATTTAGTGGGAAGGAAAACAGGTTAACATCTTTCCTCTATAAATTCTAGAAGTCAGAGAAACCCTATTCACTTATAAAAATGAGCAAACCCAAAAGGAGAAAAGACCAAATAATCCAGGCTTCTGGCAAATGCAGTGGAAATGGAAGACTCTTAATGAGAGGACACGGTAGAGATCACATCTTCACTAACACCATGACCCTGCTATTTAAAACTTGAGTTTGGCAAAGATCAAGTTCAAAACGGGAGCCGGGAAGTGATCTCTGCTCTATACCTCTGCTCTATACTATGAATTGGCCACATTTTCCTTTCTATGTAGTGTTCATTTATTTACGTCATTGACTAAGAGTGCCAAGTCCATCTCCTATCTCCCCTAGTGCCTAGCATGTAGTATTCTAGAGACACTTGTAAGTTTGGATGGAGGCATTCTCTTGTTAGTGTGAGCACTTTACCTACCAGCAAAGATAAGAGCACCCCCATGCCGCATACAATGGTCCTTATACATACTGTTCAACAGATCAATGATACAATGACATGATATGCTGGAGGCCTTCCTGAGACTTTGACTATCTTCATGTACATCTGACCAACACTGAGGTTGCCCACCTTTATCTTTCACTCTCACTACACATCCGACCCAGCTTCTTTTCTTTTCATATACATTCAGGAGAATAGCTTTTTTTTGCACCATATTTCATACCAAAGGTATTATTAGTGACAGGATTAGCCAGACCTGACAAATGCAAGCCAGCTTATAAATGATACTGGTAGAGAGTTTCAAAGGATCCTGCTACTAAAAGGAATGATCTGAGGGTAGAAACTGTTATGGTTTTGTTTTTGTTTTTTACCTTTCTTTGCATGCCCCATATTCAAAGTAAAAGCTGAATAAATACTTTTTGACTCATCAGTGAAAATAGGAGAAAAAAAGAAATTCCTTATGTGTATTTATATGACACAGACAGAGACAGAGGGAGGGCATGGGAATATATGGATGTATATATGTAAACTAGAAGTTGGAAGACTCTTTAAGAGGCTAGTGCAATAGTTTAGGTAATAGTATCCTCATACATTATCATCCAATGTAGATACATCTCCGAGGAAGGCAATCTTGAAGTCTGTGCAAACGAGTTTCCCACAGATTCCATGCTGACCTGAATCGTCCTGGATACATTTAAGCACCGTGCTGGCTTCACAAAGCAGTTGTTCACCTAATTAAGAAACAAAATAAGTACATGAATTTTCCATGAATAGTATAAAAAATTAAAGGCTTACAGACTTACCTTAGCTAAAAACAAAAACATACCCTCACATACTGTGTGTCTACTAACCCTTAAATCTTTTTAGTGGATTGGAATGGGATGAAAAAATTTAGTGACAGACTGAATTATAGCACAAATAATCAAGCACTAAGATAAGCAAAGTCAAAATGGTCCAACAGATCTATGATGGACATTTTCCTGAATAAACCTTAAAGAGATATGGAAGTTTCTAAGGAGATGGTCCAGTTCATCAGGCCTATACCATCAAGAAAACATGGTAGCAACACTGTCTGTAACTTATTTTAGGCTAGAAAGATATCCCACAAAATGTCTCCCCAGGGGGGCTGAGAGAGTGAGATCTTGCTAATGTTTATATAATCTCCATTCTCCAACCAGTTTTATAGGCACACTTCCTGGCTCCTCGGTTGCCAGGCTGGCCACTGGCTAGCAGAGGTGTGAGGCAGGGCAGCTTCTTGCAAAATCATCATGATTGCTTGGAGTTTGGCTCCAAGGGCAAGGAGCAAAGCACATACTCAGAGTACAGAGGTAGGGGCAGTCAGCTCCCAAGAAGAAGAAAAGCTTATGATTTCTGGAAGTTCCTCATAAATGGTAGGAAAAAGGAATGTCACATGGTGAAAGACTGGATATACAGTCTAATGAAGAAGGGGAGGAAACTATTTCCTCTAAAAAAGCAACTCCCTTACAATACACTCTCTGCCACCCCCAAAGAAACACATATAAAAGGGACGAAGGGAAGAAAATAAAACATCCCCTTTATAAATTTCTTGTAGTGACAAATTTTAGATGCCTTGGGATTGGCAAGACGACATAGGCCAGCATTAATTTATCTTCCATCTTTAAGAGGTTAAATAATTGCTTCTGGTGTAAAGCATAAGGCAACACAGGAGGTGTTTATCCATTGAAGGTTCATCCAATGGTTCAATCTCTGGAGACAATAGTGTTTGGGGGAAATGCACACACATAAAAAACAGTTAAGTAAGTAATTTATTCAGTGTTTTAAATAGCTCCAGGAAAGGCTCTTTAGTTAAGCTAAAAGAAGACTTGGGTTTTTTTTTTAAAGGCTTCTTGTTATTTAAACTCCCCGAAAAAGCGTTTTTTAAAGTAAGTTTTTCAGCTATACTCCTCCCCCAAACAGGATACCATCCTCAGGCTGAAACACTTTAAACGAAAAATTAGTATAAGGCAGCTAAAAGGAGGTTTTAAAATTTTTATAATACAAAGCCAGCAGAAGGACATACTATTTTGAAGCACAGCATATACAGCTACAGGTTGCATATTAATTTGTGTGTACAAAGATAAAATTCTTTCCAAAGAGGGGGAGCCTGGCCTAGTCTACAGAGTGTTGGCTTTAGAACACACACACACTGGCTGTGTGACTCTCTGGGCAAGTCCCCGGAGACAACTCTCTCAGACTCAGAGTTGCAGATCTGCAATGATAGAAGTGAGTTTCCTATACCAATAAAAGGACAAGTCCAGACCAAACAAAAGAAAAAGAATTTTTCAGATTCCAAGTTGTCTAAGAGCACTCCTAGAGGCCTAGTGAAATGTGCTACAGACTTATGGCTTTCTGTTACTTCCTGGCTGGACTTGAGTCGATTTAACTTTGTGGTGAACAGGAGAAATTGCTAGGAATGGTGAGGTCAAGTTGACCAAGGGAGGTTCCACACATAGTAGAGGCAGCTGTTTGTGTCCCAAAGTGCCAGGCCTGGAGTCAGGAAGACCTGAATCCAACTCCAGCCTTACTTACTAGCTGTGTGACCATGGCCAAGTCACGTAACCTCTCCTCTCGGCCTCAGTTTCCTCAACTATAAGACAAAAATAATAACAGCACCTACCTCCCAAGGCTGTTGTAAAGCACTTAGCATAGTGTCTGGCATGGAGTAGGCATCATAAAAATGCCAGTAATTAGTATAGATCAAATGGTGGCCCAAGTGATGGCTGAAGTTCCTTTCTCCACAACAAATCTTCTAAAGACTCGAAGATTACCTTCTATCTCCTCTGTATATATGTGCCAGGTTATTAACATGTTTTTCCACCATCAGAATGTGAGCTTCTTGAGGGAAGGGATCATGTTTTTACCTTTCTTTGTATTCCCAGCACTTAGCAGAGTGTCCGCAATAGAGCAAGCACTTAATAAATGCCTGTTTTTTGATTGGGAATCTAAATACCTGCTCCAAGAAGTACATCAGTCACAGACGTAGGGGCAGGTTGTTGTGGGCAGGTGGTTGTTCCTTACCATGCTCTCAGGGGAGAAGAATGAGGAACAGGTGATGTCATTACATTTATGACTCTTTACAGAAACATTCCCACTAATGCAAGGTAACAAGTTCTTCTTGGTTCTGAACAGGCAGGAAAACAAATTACTCCAGTTGCAGAACCATTTCCTTTATCTTGTCCTAATGCACTTAATATTACAAAGTCTTGTCTATGATGGAAATGGAATGAACTGATTAGCCCCCCAAAACGGGCCCTGCTTGGGTCCAGATGCCTGGGGCAATCACAGCAGTTATGTATTCAGTTTTCAAACCAGCTCCAGAAAAAGCTATAGGTGGAAGACTTATGAAAAAGGCTGCCAGTCCTTTAAAATCCTAGCAAGAAAAAAAAAATCTTCAAAATTTTTTTTCAGCTAAGCTTCCCCCAAGAACAGATCAGCCTGCGATCCAAAACACTTGAGATGTAGGTATCTTGACTAGGCTCTCAGAGAGCCCTGGAATACAGCTGTGCCAGGGCCCACCTGACTGCCTGGCTGAGACAGGATCCTTCCTATCTCCTGGCTAGGCCCCTGGAGGCCCCCAGGATACAACACAGCCATGTCTTACTGGACAGACAGTACATTTATAAAGTGCCAAGCCGCTAAAAAAAGAAGGCAAAGATAGTCCCTGCCCTCAAGGAGCTCACAATTTAATGGGGGAGACTGTACAAACAACCTCTAAGAGGACAAACCGGTCATCTTCTACAGAAGGAAGGCAACGGAATTAAGAGGTATTGGTAAAGGCTTCTTTTTGTAGAGGTCAGGATTTTAGTTAGGGTTTGAAGGAAGCCAGGA
This sequence comes from Dromiciops gliroides, assembly GCF_019393635.1. NCBI lineage: Eukaryota > Metazoa > Chordata > Mammalia > Microbiotheria > Microbiotheriidae > Dromiciops > Dromiciops gliroides. The sequence goes on along the minus strand of NC_057861.1, from coordinate 422,649,917 downwards.
GTCAGGCCATCTTGTTCAAGGAACACCAAGCAGGTGAGCGTTACTGGACTGCAGGGTATGTGGGGGGAAGGGAGCAGGGGTGTTAAGGTATAAGTACACTGGAAAAGGGGGCAGAACACAACACCTCCTGCAACCCTACTAGGTTCCCAGGGTCACAAGATTCCTAGGTGGGGCCCCCAGGACACAAAGAGGGGGGGGCTAGGTAACAGGATTGACTGGATGTGCTGAGAAATAGATGGCCCAACTCTGGAGGAAACCTAAAACCTTTTTATCACCTTCTTCCATTATCGACTGTCCTCCCACCCAGGGATAGTCTAGGCTCATTCTCCAATAGTTAGCATGGTCCTATTGGGTGATACTGAATCCCCAACCATTGATGAACAAATCTCTGTCCCAAACCCAGCAGCCTGCTCCCTTAATCCCATCCACCTCAACCCCATCCTTATTGATGTCCCCACTCCAGGCCTGTCAGGCTTCTCCCACTGGGCCACCTGGATCTTTGGCTCTGATTAATTTTATTTTTGCAGTGCAATGAGGGTTAAGTGACTTGCCCAAGATCACACAGCTAGTAAGTGTCAAGTGTCTGAGGCCGAATTTGAACTCAGATCCTTCTGAATCCAAGGCTGGGGCTTTATCCACTGCACCACCTGGCTGCCCCACTCTGGCTCAGATTTTAAAACAGTCTTTCACTTCAGCCACCTTCCTCTCTTGCTCCTTCTATTCTCTGGCACTAATCACCCCAGGCTGACTCACCCTACTCCATGATGCCCATGCATCCCTGGTCATCCTTTTTAACACTGGATTTGTCTTCTCTCATCCCCCTGACTCACTACTTCCAGTAGGAGAGTTGTAATATTCCTTGCTTTCTCTAACTCTCCCTATTGCCACCACTCAGCAACCTCCTCTTTGGCATTCATTCTATCCAACTTTATCGCTCAATCCAGATATAAGAACCTCGAAGGAGACACCGAAGGCACATGTGTGAGGCAAATCAAACCTTCAACATCACCTAGTCATCACCTGGGCCACCATCTGATCTCAGACCCCAATGAAAATAGCCTAGAACCCTGAACCCAAGAGCCTTGAGAATAGCAGTGCTCCCAACCACCAATGAGCGAAGCTATCACTGAGGAGAAAAGAATCCACCCTTCCTCATCACCCTCACCACCGACTGTAGACCAATCCCCAAACCCCTGGAATGGTAGGACCCTCACTCTTGCTTCCAGCCCAACCTCTGCATTGTTCATCATACATCCCTACAGAGACGACCTGGCAACTGCTTCTGTGTGTGTTGTAGCCTTGCCTCTTCAGCATCTACAACTCCTGATGCAGAGGCAAACAAATCTCCCATCACAAAGTCCCTGGCAACATCAAGTGGTTCAATATCAGAAACAGATGATGATTTTATCAGAAGAAATGGCATTAAAGAAGAGGTATTACCACCTCCTTTGCCACAGTACTCTGAGGACAATGGGATCTTTCCACTTGATTTGCAGTTGATACCTCTCCCCATTAGAATGGGAACTCCCTGAGAGTAAGGATAGTCTCACATTTCTCTGTGAACCAGCAGTACTTTTTTTGTGGGGCAATGAGGGTTAAGTGACTTGCCCAGGGTCACATAGCTAGTAAGTGTCAAGTGTCTCAGGCTGGATTTGAACTCAGGTCCTCCTGAATCCAGGGCTGGTGCTTTATCTACTGCGCCACCTAGCTGCCCCAACCAGCAGTACTTTGTACATAATTAAACATTTGGGTGTTTGTTTTTTTTTCACTCATTCATTTTGCTGACCATTATCTACCAATCCCCAAGACACTTTCCCTCCTTTCTTTTTTTTTTTAAAATTGTGTGTGTGTGTGTGTGTGTGTGTGTGTGTGTGTGGCAATTGGGGTTAAGTGACTTGCCCAGGGTCACACAGCTAGTAAGTGTCAAGTGTCTCAGGCTGGATTTGAACTCAGGTCCTCCTGAATCCAGAGCTGGTGCTTTATCCACTGCGCCACCTAGCTGCCCCCCTCCTTCCTTAATGAGTTCAGTGTCTGGCTCATCATTTCCTCTCCACCCCAACTCCTGCTCTCATACGTAGGAAGTTCAACATACACATTCATGTTCTCTCACCCTGACTTCTAGTTCTTCAAACAATTCAACTACCATGACTTGTTTCTTCATTTCACCTGAGCTAAACACAGGGAAACTCAGCTTTCAAAGTGATCTTCCTAAAGATATCTATGTCTCTCTGTCTCCCCCCCGCCCACTGTCCCAACCCCCCCCCCCAAAAGTCCAGTATCTCCCTATCACTTCTAGGATCAAATAGAACATCTCTCTGTTTCATTTTTAAAGCCTTTCATAAAGGTTAGGGCCCTCTCCTACCTTTCCAATATTTTTACACATTACTCCACCTCCTGACTTTAGGAATTTTCACTAACCCCCTCCATGGCTGTAGTTTTCTCCCTCCTTGTCCCCATTACCTGGCTTTCTTCAAAGCTCACTTAAAATCCCACCTCCTGCAATGAGCCTTTCCCCTTAATGATGCTAGTGTCTTCCATCTGTTGATGATTTCCAATTCATTTTTCACACAGCTTATCTGTATACAGTTTCTGCATGTCATCTCCCTCAATGGACTGTGAGCTCCTTGAGGGGAGGAACTGTTTTTGCCTTTCTTTGTATCCTCAGCATTTAACACAGTGCCTGGCACAAATAATAAATACTCAATGATTTGAACTGCTGACTTGAAGAATTTCTTATATCAATGAAATCGCAGCTCCAATCCCTATCCCACTCCTAATGTGTTTTTTTTTTAAAGATTTATTAAAGCCCTATTTTATTTATTTATTTATTTGTTGGGCAATGAGGGTTCAGTGACTTGCCCAGGGTCACACAGCTAGTAAGTGTCAAGTATCTGAGGCTGGATTTGAACTCAGGTCCTCCTGAATCCACAGCCAGTGCTTTATCCACTGCTCCACCTAACTGCCCCCCACTCCTAATCTTTTATCAGTTCACCTCTTCTGAGGCTTTATTACTCCTAAATCTATTCTTTGTCTGAAGAACGACTTTCTGTTTTGTTTTGGGTTTGTTTGTTTGGTTTTTTGAACCATGACTTTCAATCCCTCTATGAGTCCATGCTTTCCCAGGCCATCACTGCTGCTCTAGCTAACCTCTCCTCCCTTCCCAATCTTGACACCCGGGTGAATCAATTCAACTCTGTATTATCCTTTATTCTCAAATTCTAGCTCTGATGTTCCACTGAGGCTCATACGCTGCCAAACTCCCAGCCTGCATTACTCCCACCACCTACCTCCTTTGCTCCTACTTGCATTTTGCTGAACAGAGCACAAGTCACAAAACCATCCTTTACAAATTTATATTATCTATCCTAACTGAGCCCTCATTATAGCAAAGCAATTCTACTCCTACCTGACTCTATCCCACTCATCACAACAGCTGCTCAAACCTTCTGCTTTCTCTTTAAGCCTTCCACACACACTCCTTGGCTGAGGAGCTCACTTGCTAGTTCACTGAAAAAACTGAGGTCATTTGACTGGAGGTTCTTGCCTCACATCTCCTTGAAAGGTCACCCCCCAGCTCCTCCTTTACTCCAGTCTCTGATGATGACGTGGCTCTTCTCTTTACTTGGGATAACACCTCCTCATGTACCCTGACTCTATCCCATCTCGTCTCCAAGAAACTGACCCCGCTACTATACTCTTCTTTCCTTCTTTCTTTTTTCCTTGCTGCTTTTAAGCACACCTAAGTCTCCCCTTCTCTTTAAAAACAAACCTCACTCGCTCCTACCATCCCGGACCACCTTTCATCCTATAGCTCCTTCTCTCTTTCTCAGATAAACTTGAAAAAGTCATCTGTACTTGGTACTCCCACTTACTAAGCTCTCAACTCTTTTCTAGACCCACTGCAATCTGGCTTCTGAATCATCATTCAACTGAAAATACTCTCTTCTAATTGCTCAAACCAGGGGCCTCCTCCTCAATCCTTACCTTTTTTTTACCACCTGCAACATTTGGTCCTGCTGACCACCTTCTCCCCCTGAATCTCTCCCCTTGCTAGGTCTTTACACCATTGTACTCGCTTGGCTTTCCTCCTACTGTCTGACAACTCACTGAACTCTTCTGATGGATCTTCCATGTCATACCCACTAACTCTAAGTGTCCTTCAAGGCTCTGACCTGGCCCTCTTCTCCTTTCTCTCTATACTGTCGTTCCTGATGATGTCATCAGTTAGCAGGGGTTCAATTACCACCTCTATGCATATGAGTCTCAGATTCATAGAGGCAGCCCTTCTTTCTCCCGACCTCTAGTTTTGCATCACCAAATGCTTACAGGACATTTCAAATGTAATATATCCAAAAAAGAAATTCTCATTTCCCCTCCTGCCTCTCTATTCCCAGATTCTCTACTGCTGTTGAGGGCACTACCAATTCCCTGGCTACCAAGCTTCATCACCTCATTTGCATTCTTGATTCCTTACCCTCACTCATCCCACAAATCCAATCAGCTGCCAAACCTTGCTTCTACCTTTACAGCATCTCTGGTATACAACTACCCTCCACTTTACTCAGGTAGTTACTATCCTGTATCAGGCCTTCATCAGCTCTTGCCTAAATGATTGATTGCAATAATCTTCTAACTGGCCTTCTTACCTCAAATTTTGCCCCATATCAGTCTATCCTCCACAGCATCACCAAAGTGCCTAAAGTGTAGATCTGATGAACATACCTTCCCCTCTCCTCTGGCCCCACCAACACCAAAGGCTCCCTATTACTATACTTTTTTTTTTTGGTGAGGCAATTGGGGTTAAGTGACTTGCCCAGGGTTACACAGCTAGTAAGTGTCAAGGGTCTGAGGCCAGATTTGAACTCAGGTCCTCCTGAATTCAGGGTCAGTGCTCTATCCACTGCACCACCCAGCTGCCCAGTACTATACTTCTAGGATAAAACAGAAACACATTTGTCATTTAAAGTTCTTCCTATCCTAGTCTCTTTCTATCCTCCAGTCTTTTTCCACACTACTCCCTACCACACACTCTATGGTCCAGACATACTGGCTTACTTGCTGTTCATCACACATTACAATCCATTCCTCTGCCTTTATGCCTTCATGCTTACTCTCCCTCATGCCTAGCACTTTTTCCTCTCACCTTCTGCCTCTTAGAACCCCTTGCTTCCTTCCTTTGAGACTTGGATCAAAGCCCACCTTGTGCACGAGGTCTCCCTGTCCCTCTACCCTCTGCTGCTAGGATCTGTAAGGTTACCTTGTATCTATTCTGTATATAACTTGTGGTTTTTACTTATATGTATATATGTGTTTGTTATAATATCATCTATTTTATATATATACATATACACACACACACATATATATATATATGAATGTATTTATATGTCCCTATATATGTCTATGATGTTTCTCCTAATAGAATGTAAACTTCTTGGGCCTAGCAAAGAAAGTGTTTGATAAATTCAAGATTGATTGGCAAGCATTTAAATGCTACTGGATATATCAATTGTCCCATGTTAAGTAGTTCAGGCAGAGAAATAAGGATGAGGAAATACTAGAATGGAAGTTAGGAAGACATTAGACTGTGACGGGCAAAGTACTCTACACTAGGTAAGGGGTTAGAGGGCAATGGGTGTTTTGTTTAGCTCAAGTTATATGTCACGAAAGAAAAGGATGGCAAGCTGGGGCTCCTGTAGCAAAAAAAAAAAAAAGCCCGCTAAGATACATATAATGAGAAAGCAGGGCTGGTTGGAGGAGAAGCAAGAGGCTGCCATCTTGGCACACAAAGCATACGTGTAGATCCAGGTATGCAGTTAAGTGAATCAGCTACTTCTGCAATTCAGCTCTGCATCCTCATTCAAGCTAAAAGCCGTTGTTGAAGACAAAGGAATATATATATATATATATAGTAACATGAGAAATGAGGTAATTTATTTGTTGACCAAGTTGCACATGGTATACAATTTTAACAGGGCCTGTTACCTGGTAACAAGTGAAGATTTACTTCCTTTTCTGTTGCTTCCTTTTCATTTGTGTGTATTTCCTAGAAAGAAGAGAGGGGGGGAAAAAGTCATTAAAATACATTTTTTTTTTTCAAGTTTGAAAAGAATAACACGAAGCAGAGCTGTCAAGATACTGTACAGGGGGCAGCTAGGTGGCGCAGTGGATAGAGCACTGGCCCTAGATTCAGGAGGACCTGAGTTCAAATCCGGCCTCAGACCCTTGACACTTACTAGTTGTGGGACCCTGGGCAAGTCACTTAACCCCAATTGCCTCACAAAAAACCCCCCAAAACAAAACAAAACAAAAAAAAGATACTGTACACAACATGGCAAATAACATATTGCACTACTCCATTGCTTTGTTCATTAGGCTATGGTAATTTCAGTTGATAAGTGTCAGACAAAAGACTGAAAAACCTAAACCTGCCCCAATGTATTAAAACTATTTATTTTGAACTGAAAAATTTTTAACATCTATCTCTCTACAATATTGTGAGTTTAATAAATATAAATGCAAAATTTCTTAAGAAAGGCATCATACCAAAACAAAAAAGAAGGCCTGTTATTCAGGAGCCCCTATGTTCAAATCCGGCCTCAGACACTTTACACTAGCTGTGTGACCTTGGGCAAGTCACTTAACACTCACTGGCCCACCCAGAAAGAAAGGAAGGAAGGAAGGAAGGAAGGAAGGAAGGAAGGAAGGAAGGAAGGAAGGAAGGAAGGAGGGAAGGAAGGCAGGCGGGCATCAAACTTAAACCCCAAAATCCAAGGTTTTAGAACAAAAACATTTGACAAAAATTGCAAAACAGTACAGCAGAAACTAGGTATAGACTAACCTCTCACATTGTATACTAAAATAAGGTCAAAATGGGTACATGATTTACACATAAAGGGTGATGGTGATACCATAAGCAAATTAAGAGAGCATGGAAAAGTTTATCTGTCAGATTTATGGACAGAGAAAGAATTTAGGACCAAAGAAGATATAGAGAGCAATACAAAATGTAAAATACATAATTTTGATTATATAAAATTAAAAAGCTTTTGCACAAACAAAACTAATGTAACCAAGATTATAAGGAAAGCAGAAAACTAGGAAAGAATTTTTGATACGAATATCTCTGATAAAGTCCTTATTTCTTAACCATATAGAAAATTGAGTCAAATTTATAAAAATACAAGTCATTCCCCAATTGATAAATGGTCAAAGCTATCTGTAGTCATATGAAAAAATGCTCTAAATCACTACTGATCAGAGAAATGAATGCAAATTAAAACAACTCTGAGGTATCACCTCACACCCATCAGAGTGGCAAATACAAAAAACCCCGAAAACATCAGATGTTGGAGGGGATGTGGGAAAACTGGGATGCTAATGCATTATTACTGGAGTTGTGAATGGATCCAACCATTCTGGAGAGCAATTTAGAACTATGTCCAAAGAACTGTGAATGACTTACCTATTCTCAGCAATACAATGATCCAAGACAATCCCAAAGGACTAATGATAAAGCATACTATCCACCTCCAAAGAAAGAACTGATATTGATGGAACACAGACTGAAGCATGCTATTTTTCACTCTTTCATTTTTTCTTTTATTCAAGTTTTCTAGTACAAAATGACTAATATGGTCATGTTTTACATAATTACACATGTATAACCCATATTTGATTGCTTAGTGCCTTAGGGAGGGGGGAGAGGGGGAAGGGAAGGAGGGATAGGATTTGGAAGTCAAAACTTTAAATTAAAATGTTTATTTATTTTTTTTAAAGAAAGGCATCAAACCTAACCCAACTAATATGGAATGGTTCTAGATGAAAAATCATTGTTTTGAGTGCATGGTGGGGTAAGGTCTAAGGAATAAAAGGTGCTCTTTGAAAGTAAAAAAAAAAAAACAAACCCAAACAAACATGTCACCAAGAACATGAAAACAAATTAATACAGTAGGGGGAAAGCTGATGTTTCTAAGAGTACATGTGGCCATACCATAACTAATAAATTTACCAATTAATATCTTTTCTCAATGACATCGTCTTAAAAAGTCCTGCCTTTACAGGTCTAGGAGGAACAAAAGGAGCTATTCAAAACTAAAGACAATGACAATGGAGAATATATAATTTTGGAGATGGAAAGGATTTAGAACTCAAAGAGCTCTCTGAGATCATCCAATCTAATATCCTCATTTTGTAGACAAGGAAACACAGTACGTTAGTAGTGAAACTGGGATTAGAACTCGGGTTGTCTCCAGGCTCCTGGTCTAATGTTCTTTGTGCAGTGAAAATAAAAGAACTTGGCAGGGGTATAGGGGGAGTAAACATTAATCTACTCTAGTCTACTATATGTCAGACATCGTGCTAAGGGCTTTTCAAATATCATGTAATTTTATCCTAACAGCAACCCTGGGAAGTGAGTGCTGTTAATTTACAATTTACAATTAGGGGAACCTGAGGCAAAGAGGGAGTGAGTGACTTGCCTAAAATCACACGACCTGTAAATGTCCAGTGGATTTGAATTCAGGTCTTCCTGACTAAAAGCCTAGTGCTCTATCTACTGTCCCACTTAGCTTCCCTCATTAAGAAGGGGAGCAGTAGGGGGCAACTAGGTGGCGCAGTGGATAGAGCACTGACCCTGGAGTCAGGAGGACCTGAGTTCAAATCCATCCTCAGACACTTAACACTTGCTAGCTGTGTGACCCTGGGAAAGTCACTTAACCCCAATTGCCTCACCAAAAAAAAAAAAAAGATTTAAAGAAGGGGAGCAGTAGTCATTTGTACTTCAATACATTATAGCCCTTCAAGGTATAAGGAACATCTTCACTTCAGTAAAGGAAGGACTTCAAGAATTGATAAGAACTTTGTGTAAACATCAGGCATGAATACTAAGAGTGTGTGTTAAGGTAAGCCAAACAGTCTGAGAGTCTGTCTCCTCCTCACAGATCCTTGAAGATGTAACTCTACCAATTGCTTTATTTTTCTTCTCTTTCCTGCATATGCCATGAGCAAACTGGGGCAAAGTTAGAAGAATGGAGGTAAGTCAACAAGGAGGAACCTGTGGTCCATCCTTTATGTATGTGATACAGAAACCATAGATGTTTCTTTTTTCTTTCTTTTCTTTTCTTTTTTTAAGAAACCATAGATGTTTTAAAAAGTACTAGAAAATCATTGGACAAAGAGAAGGTGATTTTCCATAGAACAATAAAGCCCCCTGAAAGAAAGCTGATTTAGTGGAGTTATTAATTTAGCAGGAAATCAGTCATATCCTTTAGCACAAAGGTTACACAGTTGCCTGCTACTCATATTTCATTCTACTTTTGAGAATGAGACAAATGAGCAAAAAGAAAACTGTTGGCAAGGACAAGAAAGTAAATATTGGAGTCACTGCAGTAATCATTCGTCTTTTGAGATTATAGATTTACACTGGTAACAGTCCTAATGGGGGGGGGGGAACCCTACAGCTCAGACTTGATTAGAGTTCCCAGGGGCATTTATTAAGTGCTTACTATGTACAAGTTACTGAGGACACAAAAAGAACCAAAAGACAGTCCCTCCCCTCAAGAAGGTTACAATATAATATGGGAGATGACATGCAAAAAAAAAAAATAGATACAATCGAGCTATATACAGAATAAGTAGTAAATAATTAAGAGAGGAAAAGTACTAGAATTCGGAGGGGTTGGAGAAGGCTTCCTGTAAAAGGTGGGGTTTAAAGGAAACCAGGGAGGTCAGTAATTGGAATAGAGGAGGTAAAGCATTCCAGGCATTGGGGACAGCAAGAAAAAATGCCAGAATCAAGAGATGGAGTGTTCTTTGTGGAACAGCTGGGAGGCCAATGTTACTGGGTCAAGGAGTACACGGTGGAGAGTAAGATGTAAGAAGACTGCAAAAACAGAGGGGGCTTGGCTATGAAAGGTTCTGAATGCCAAACAGGATTCTGTATTTGATCCCGGAGACAAAAGGAAGCCACTAGAGTTTATAGGGTAGGGGGTGATGTGGTTGGACCTATGTTTTAGTGGCTAAAGAGAAGATGGACTGGAGTGAGGAGAGACTTGAGGTAAGGGAAAAATAATAAATTCTGTTTTGAACAAATGGAGCTTAAGATGTCAATGGGACATCCAGTTTGAAGTGTCTGAATGGCAGATTTGAGAATCATCAGCATAGAGATGGTAATTAAATTCATGGGAGCTGATGATATTACCAAGTACAGTAGTATACCAGGGCTTCTTAAACATCTTCTACTTGTGACCCCTTTTTGTCCAAGAAATTTTTATGCGACCCTGGGTATATGGGTATATAAGATAAGTATACACAATCTTTTACTGTTGTCAATTTTTTTGCATCCCCCTTCAGTTATGCAACCCCATGTGGCATCACTTTCCACCATTTAAGAAGCTTTGGATAGAGGGAGAAGAGAAGAGGGTCCAGGACAGAACCCTGAGGGACATCTATGGTTAGAGAGCAGTGTGATCTGGAGGAGGAGCTGGCAAAGGAGACAGAGAAGCAGTGGCCAGATAGTTAAAAGGAGAACCAGGAGGAGACTGGTGTCCTGAAAATCTAGAGTAGAGAGTTATCAAGGAGAGAGTGGTCAACAACAGAAACTGGATTTAAATGTAGATGTTCTGACTTCAAATTCAGGCTTCTTTCTACTTACCATGCTGTCTCAATGCCCCACACCATTATATGCATACCCAGCTAGGTGGCAAAAGGAGTAAGAATGCTACACTTGAGGAGTCAGGAATATATGAGCTCAAATTCTGCCTCAGACATTTATGAGCTATGTAACCTTAGGGAAGTCACTTAACCATGCTCTCAGCCTCAGTTTCCTCACCTGCAAAATGGAGACAATAATAGCACCCATCTCACTGTGAAGATCCAGTGAAATAACAAATGTATAGCACTTGGTAAACCTATATAAACCTATATAAAGTGCTATATAAATACTAATTATCATCATCATTATATTTATTTCTATACTGCATCTTCAGTTCATCAAAGTAACTGTTCCACAAAATTGCCATGATGATGACGGATGATGGTCTCTGTTCAAACAAAAAGTTAGATTAAGTTCATATACTCTGTTTTAAAAGGTAATGAAACATAAAAAATACATTACAGGAAATTAAAATTATTATTAAAGCCAGTTCAAGAACCTGGCACTTGTGAGCCTTTTTACTGTCTGGAAAGCTCAACCCAGGAGAGTTCATTGCCAGAGCTCCAGATTACCTCTCCAATTCAACTCAGCACAATAAGCATGGTTTTATGCATCTACTATGTAAAAGCTGCTGGAGATACAGTCAAAATGGAAAAAAAAAAAGGCTGAAGATAAGCAGAAAGTAAATGTGTTAGAGTGTCTTGGACTGGGAAGTAGCACTTCAGGTGAGATTATGAATTGTCCCCCTTTTTGGACAGGCACGAGCAACCACAACCTTCAGCCTGGCTCGGGTTTGTTTCTATGTATAATTCTTTCCAACTAGTTTACAGTCAATCAACATGCATTTATTAAGCATGTATCATGTGCCATGCACTGGGCTAATTGCTACAGACACAAAGAAAGGCAAAAACAGATCCTTGTCTCAAGAAGCTCAGTCTAATGGGAGGAATAACAGCAACAACTATGTAGAAACTTAAGATGTATAGGGTGGATAGAAGGGTAATCTCAGAGGGAAAGTCACTGAGACCTTAAAAAAGCCAAAGTGTGTGCATTGATAGTGCAGGCCAACTAGATAATACTTTGGTGGGTGGAAAATGCAGAAAGTGATGGTTCCAAACCTTGAATGGCACCAACACTCATCTGAGTAACTGCATCCCACACATATGTTAGATATTGATAAAAACAAAGATCACTAACAAGCCTTTAAACGGACAAGCCTGTCCTAGAAAGCTTTCTAACTCTAAGCAGGAGGCCGGCCCTTCCCCCAAGAACATAACCCAGTTTATATGTAAGAAAATTAAAATACAATAATTTTTCAAAAGGCCAGAAAATAGGAAGGATGGGACTTGTACTCCTGCTCTCCAGATAGCATTAAAGTTATTACTATTCATCATGTGATAGTAACATCCACTCTTCTCAAATTACTCTATCTCTGCCTGAGCAGAAGTAGTTCAAATCAGCAGATATACAGGCAAAAGCTGAAGTGGTCAAGAGGTAGAACAGGACATTTTGTTACATTTTAATCCTGAAGAAATGTTTAATTGAGGCAAAGAGGGTGGTGATATTAAGACTAAATCCTAAGTATTGCTGAAAGGAAAAAAAAAGGGATCTGTACAAATATATTCACTGGAGTTTTATTCACAACAAAAACTGGAAACAACCTAGATGTCCAAAGATTGGAGAACAGCTGAACAAATTGTGACATATGAACATAATACTTGACTTCGCCATAAGAAATAACAAATGTGGAAGACAAAAAGGAACATGGGAGGACTTAAATGAAGTGACCGAGTGAAGAAAACAATCAAAATGCACATCATAATAATCACTAGCCTTATATAGCACTTTAAGTTGTGAAAAGTGCTTTACAAATATTATTTCATAACATCCTAACAACAACCCTGAGATGTAGGTGTTAGTATCTCCATTTTACTAATAAGGAAACTGAGGCAGAGGTTACATGACTTACTCAGGGTCATACAGGTATCAGAGTATCAGAGGCTGGATTTCAACTCACATTTTCCTGACTCCCAGACAAGTGCCCCATCTATTTTTGTAGCCACTAGGCAACTGTTGACTGCAACTATGTAAATAATAGGAGCAGCCAAAAAGTATTTGGGAAAAAACATGGAAATAAAAGTTCAGAAGGAGACCCAGAAACAATCAGGACAATTTCGTTATCACTTTGTTAAAGGTAATATGCAATTTTAAAAAAAAAATCTACTGTTGATACTAAGTTTATGGTCTCATGTAAAATCTGTTTTGTTGACTTCTGTTGTTTGTGTCCACAAAAGTACTACTCACTACTCCGCTGCCTCTTTGAGGCACAAGGATAACCCTGGGTTCTCAAAGACTAAGCCACTGGAACAAACCCTGGCATGGTCTTCCAAACTGGGGGACCACAAGGACATCTTTTGAGGCTGACTAGCTGTGATCACTGTGCAAGCTCAAAGGGACTCAATACCAGGCTGGAGGGTGACAAGATTCCTTTTTTTAAAAATGGGGCAATGAGGGTTAAGTGACTTGCCCAGGGTCACACAGCTAGTAAGTGTCAAGTGTCTGAGGCTGGATTTGAACTCGGGTCCTCCTGAATCCAGGGCTGCTGCTTTAGCCACTATGCCACCTAGCCGCCCCCAAGATTCTTGATCATCTGTAATTTATGGAGAGGGTCTGATCAACTTCAGGGGATTGTCGAACCTTTGGAATACAAATGTTAAGTTCTTATCCAGTTAATGTAACATGGCCCTGAATCTAAGATTTGAAAAAGCACTTTTATAGAAACCATATTGCTCATTCAGTATCACTTAGTCGTAGCTATAAACTAGGTCAGCAAAGAGAGGGGAGGAACCTTGCTAAAGGGACACAATACCTTGGAAAACAATCTATAGCAGCATTAAGTAAGTATTAGCAATTAGAAAATGTCTGAAAGAGCTCAGAGTTCACCCTGGATAAAATCTAGGGTCTCAGTAGAAATGACATATTTTCAAGTTACCAGCTTACTCTAGCCTGAAAACAGACTTTGAAGTTGGTGTCAAGCTGTGGAACAAAGGTATCTGTCAATCAGGAAAAGGAGGGGAACCCAGTAGGTCAGCCAGGAACCATGTACTTCACAAGAGGAAGACTGATCTCAACATCAGGATAAGATAGAAGGGCCATCAAATCCGTGCAGTGGCTAACTTCCTACTGTAATTCTTGCATTCATCAGACTTCCTTCAGTACTGTAGCTGTAGGAAAAACCTGAGTTCATAAGAACAAGACCTTAAGTGCCAAAATGCAGCGTTAAGGAAAATGGTCATCTAGCCAAGAGAAGAATAGTTACACCCAACAAATATTACTTGGCAAAATAAAATAAGACCTCACCTATCTGGAAGTCAACTATCCCTCAACCTCCCCTATCTATGACATAGCTGAGAACCAGGAAGGAAACCAGAGCACTCAGAGCAGCTGACATCATCAATGTCCATGTCTTAAAGCCCAGGTACTTTACTTACATGAACGTTCCTCAGGAAGAATCTATTTGCTATTACACGTAATTCTAACAAGCTTAGCAATATGGTTTACCAGCCAAAAGGGGGAATAAGCATTTATTAAACACCTACCAAGTGCCAGGCACTGTGCTAAAAAGTGCTTTACAAATATTACAACTCTGGGAGGTAGATGCTATTATCACCCTCATTTTACACATCAGGAAACGGAGGCATACAGGGAATGATTTTCAGGGACACACAACTAGTAAGCATCTGAGATGGCATTTGAACTTAAATATTACTGACTCCCGGTTCATCCCTCTATTTACTGTCGCTCCAGCTGCCCCATGTCAAAAAGCATAGCACAAGCAATATGCAACACTCTCCATTTTTCAGAAGAAGTTAGGTTCTCAGGGAAGCCAGGTGGCACAGTGGACAAAGAACCAGCCCTGGATTCAGGAGGATCTGAGTTCAAATCCAACCTCAGACATTTGACACTTACTAGCTGTGTGACCCTGGGCAAGTCACTTAACCCTCATTGCCCTGCAAAAAAAAAAGTTAGGTTTTCTCTGTGAGAAATAGCGAAAAAGAAATGAGAAAGAACACTGTCTATGCTTTAAGTAGTAATTTTGTTGTTTTTTTTTTTGAGGGGCAATTGGGGTTAAGTGACTTGCCCAGGGTCACACAGCTAGTAAGTGTTGTGTCTGAGGCCGGATTTGAACTCAGGTACTCCTGAATCCAGGGCCGGTGCTCTATCCACTGCACCATCTAGCTGCCCCTTTAAGTAGTAATTTTTTAAAAAAGAACTTATTACTCAGGGATGAGTTAGCTATTATAATTGGGTACTGAATTTAGTTCTGAACTTCCCAGAAGCTAACACAAAAAGAGGAAACACTTCTGGTTATGTTGGATACAAATTTATCTCGAGTAACTCTTTGTGGCATAAGGTTACAGGAAGAACTTACTGTATATAAGTATAAGCAACACAGGATTTCTTCCTCCATTCCTAATCTTGACCATGTAGCCAGTCAGTTCAATGACACAGTATCCTACTCTGGAATTCCTGCCCTCCCTTGTCCTGTCCCCGGCTCACGCTCTGACAAACCCAACTCTGGATTATTCCTGCAGACTACTGACTTGCTGATAAATGGGGAGCTGGAGGAAGGCAAACATGTAAACATGTAAAGCTCACTTCATGCCCTACAAATTAATTGATCTAATCTCGACTGCACAATCACGGCAACAAGAAAATCCTTTCTTCCTTAATTGAGTCTCTAAGCCACTGCCCCACTTGATATTCCAAAATTCTCTCCTCTCAAGCTACCCACAGGAAATCATCTCATCCCTATCTTCTCAGCACCCCAATCCTCTACATCTCTAAACTCCTCCACACTCTCCCTCCCGCCTCTCCTGCTTTAACTAGTCTCTGATGAAGATGTAGCCGTTTTCCTCACTAAAGCCAACCCCTTGATCCCATCCCCTCCTGCCTGCTCCACATTTAATTACCTGCCCACCCCCAATCTTAAATCTCCCCCATCTGCTGACTCCTTTGCTGCTGATACAAACACTCTCAGGTCTTCTACCTCCATCTAGAACTCCACACTTGACCAAAACATCCATCCCTTCAGGCTATAATCCTCTAGCTTATTGGCCATGCACAAACTTTAGGAAAAGATCTACTTTCTCTACCCTCCCCTCTTACTGCTCATGCTTTGAAACTTTTGGACCTCACTCCACTGAAACTGCTCTCTTCAAAGTTACTAAACATCTCTCAGCTGCCAAATCCAAAAGCCCTCTGCCAATCCTTATCCTTCTGGACCTCTCCGCAGCCTGTCACTGCTGACCACATGCTTCCTTTGGGTTACTCTCCCTGGTTTTCTATACTGTTCTCTTCCCCTTGGATCACACCTTCCTGGATCCTTATCCACAGCCTGCCCTGCTATTCTTTTTTCTTTAGTGAGGCAATTGGGGTTAAGTGACTTGCCCAGGGTCACACAGCTAGTAAGTGTTAAGTGTCTGAGGTCAAATTTGAACTCAGGTCCTCCTGACTCCAGGACCGGTGCTCTATCCACTGTGCCACCTAGCTGCCCCTGCCCTGCTATTCTTATACTAGGAGGTCAGTCCTCATCTTCCTTGCCTTCCCTTATTTAAGAATAAACTTTGTTTTTAATTATGACTTTGGCAAACCCTATATTCCATGTCAAACTTTAAGAGCTGACTTTGTGCCATACAACCTGATGTTATCTAATCTCAACTGGTATCCCAAGTAGTGTCTGCTTGTTAGTTGTTGTGGTTATTATTTCTGTATATACACTAATGCTCCCAATCAGGCTGCTTTGCTTCAATTCGGGCCTAATGATAGTGCGTGCTGCTGCTAGTTAGCTTTACTTTGCTAGCTGTGCTTTGATTTATGATTAATTGTTGTGTAAGATGGCTACATTCATAGTCTCAAGCTGTACATGTAGTCTGCCCTTTATGTAATTTAGTTAATGAAGTATCCTGTCAGGTAATGCTCTATTTAATGCCAGGCCAACTGTACTGTGTTATCTAAATTATTTGGGGACTTGCTGACGCCCACATGGGCCTGGCAAAATTATAATGATTGGAAGCCTGCCCTCACTAGGCTTCCAATCATTATAATTTTGCCAGGCCCATGTAGGCGCCCGCGAGTGGTGATGACGTGAGGTGCCAGCGCGACCAGTGGGTGGAGCACCATGTGGTTTTCGGAGCCCCAGGCCAGTGTGAGCTGAGGCATAAAAACCTCAAATAACAATTAATTCTTTACATGACTAAGATTATTGTTGCTGCTATATTAATTGGTATTTATATAATGGCTATTGCACCAGTTTTGGCAGTAAGCATTTATTATTAATTAATATCACCTACTATTAAAGTATTGAGTGTGTGTCTCCCTGACTTCCCCAGTAGCCACAGGCTTACAGGCCTAAGCAATGACATACATACCCAATGTATTGAGCCAAGAGGGCAAGCATTGAGAGAGTGAGAGTGAGAGCGAGAGCGAGAGCGAGAGTGAGGTTGGGAGGGAGGGAGGGGGGGAGAGAGGGGGAGGGAGAGAGAGAGAGACAAAGAGACAGAGACAGAGACAGACAGAGAGGCACAGAGGGAAGGAGGAGAGGGCGGGTGGAGAGTTCTAGAAAAAGCAAGCTTCTCCTGGCCCAGTCTTTTTATCTTCTTTTGGTAGAGGAGGGTCACTATACATTGATCTAAGCTAATTGGTTAGCATCATTCAGCTCCATTGATTGACATGAATTGAGGTGTGGTCTTAGAGAGTATAAGTTCCTGCTCTAGGTATGTCTTTCTTCTCCTAGCTAATCAAAAGAATCAATCTGCATTCCTTTGGTTAAGGTAAACCCATTCCAGGCAGGTTTCTGGTGTGAGGGGGAGAGAGCAGCAAAAACTAATGTCTGGGTTTCTCCTAGAAATCCATTATTAATTATTTTCTCACAGTATGTACTAGGCAGCTAGGTGACTGAATGGAGACAGTGCTGGATTTAGGGTCATAAAGAGCCAAGTTAAAATCCTACCTCAGACACTTATTAGCTGTGTGATACTGGGCAAGTCACTTAACCTCTCTGTGCCTCAGTTTTCTCATTTGCAAAATGAGGACAAAAACAGCATTTACCTCTCAGGGTGTTGTGAGGATCAAACAAGATAATTTTTGCAAAGTATTTTGTCAACTTTAAAGCACTATAGGAATGCTGGCTATTATCATTAATCCACATTTATTTTCTTCTAGTTTTCAATAGCACAGTAGGAGAGTTCATTGGGACCCCAGAAAAACCACCCTTTAAGTTTTTAAAGCACTAGTATTTGTGTTAATGCTGAATATATATTTCAAGATTTCGGTAACTACAAAAAGTTTCTGCTCCAGGAGAACTAAGTGACATCCTCATTCCGGGTGGGCTTGGGGCAGTCCCCAAAGGAAGTCTCTGTGATGCTGAATCCATGAGGCAGATATGGATCTCGAAGGGCAGAAAGACGTTTGAGAGAGAAGGAAAGAGGTCAGGTGCAAAATGTGAATGGCAGATGGGAGAACTTCTTGGTACCTCAGGTACCCCCACATGCCTGAGGTTCCAGAGCTTCCTGTGAGCCATTTAAAAGTTCTGGTCTCTCTCACCTCATCTCTCCTAAATGACACTTCTCTCCTTCTCTGCAGTCTCCAGTCACAAGCTCAGAGGTCCCTCAGACAAGCAGGTATTATATCCCTTCATATATGTGCACTATCACAGGGCTGTCCTTCAAGGATCCGCCCCTACCTGCCAGGGCAGGGACATGACACTCCTATCCAGGGTGTCTTAAAAAGTTTGGTGCATTTTAAGCTCACAGGGCTTGAGAAAGCTACCAAAACTTAAAGCTGCCAAAAGACTATAGGGACAGGGGCAGCTAGGTGGCGAACGAAGTGGATAGAGCACCGGCCCTGGAGTCAGGAGTACCTGGGTTCAAATCCGGCCTCAGACACTTGACACTTACTAGCTGTGTGACCCTGGGCAAGTCCCTTAACCCCAATTGCCTCACTTAAAAAAAAAAAAAAGACTATGGGGACATCCTGTATGTCAGGCACTGTGTAAGGCACCAGGTCTTCAGAGACAAAAAGGAAAAGTCTCTGCCTTCATGGGGCTTACATCCAAGGGGGAGGGGGAGGAGGAGGGGGAAGAGGAAGAAGACAACAGGTACACAGATAAATAGAAACGACAAAGTATTTCGGAAAAGGGGCCCCAACAGCGGGGGCTACCAGGAAAGTCTCTTGAAGCTCGAGATTCTGAGGGGTAGCTGTGAGGAAGGAAAACACTCCAGGAGTGTGGAACAGCCTGCACCCAGGAAAGGAGGCAGGACGGATGGTTTGTTTACAGAACAGCACAGTAGGCTCATCTGGCTGCCACATGGAGAAAGCAAGGCTGAATGATGGGAAATCAGCCTAGAAAGGTAGGCTGAAGCCAGACTCTGAAGGACTTGAAATGTCAAGCAGAGGAGCCTTCATTTTATTCTAGAGACAACAGGGAACCCCTGTAGCTTTTTGGGCAGCAAAGTGACACTACAAGGTTTGTGTGCTTAGGAATATCAATTTGACAGCTGTATGGAATATGGATTGGAGAGGAGAAAAACTGAAATATGGAAGACTAGTTAGGTGGCTAGGCTATTGAATGAAAAGGGATGCCATTAGTTCTTTAAACCTCACAAGTTATCTGTGGAACTGGAGAGACCCTTTCCAATACTGATTGAAATGTATCCAATACCTGAGAATTAACCTACCAAGATATGCATAAGACCTAAACAGTGACAGATATAAAGTAATTTTTAACACAAAGTAATAATAAATAATTGGATGGGGGCAGCTAGGTGGGGCAGTGGATAGAGCACCAGCCCTGGAGTCAGGAGGACCTGTGTTCAAATATGACCTCAGACACTTGACACTTACTAGCTGTGTGACCCTGGGCAAGTCACTTAACCCCAACTGCCTCACAAAACAAAGAAATCAATAATTGGATGTGCCAATGCACAGTTAAATTAAACTAATATACAATAAAAATACCATTTAATTTACAGATTTAAGATCAAAATTTATAATGGAAAAACAAACAGGCAAGAGTAACCAGGGAGAATTGTAAAAATAATAATTTTTAAAAGAATTTTTAAAAGGGACTTGCTTTTATGGTATTTCAATTTATCCTATAAAGCAATAACTATCAAAACTATCTGGTTTAAACATAGAATAACTAGTATAATAGAATAAAAAATCCAAAATTATAACCAGGGACATACAAAAAGGTTTTAATCTTCAGTTTAACAAAATACTAAACAATATGGAATGGAATTCAATAAAAATCCTTGAGACAACAGGATAGTAAAATGGTAAATGAATCAATTATCCAAATACTTTAAGAACTGGGAGGAAAAGGAATGACATTTATTTTATTTTATTTATTTATTTTTTAGTGAGGTAATTAGGGTTAAGTGACTTGCCCAGGGTCACTTGTAGTAAGTGTTAAGTGTCTGAGGCCGGATTTGAACTCAGGTCCTCCTGAATCCAGGGCCAGTGCTTTATCCACTGCGCCACCTAGCTGCCCCGATTTATTTTAATTATAGAAAGAAAAGTCTTAGCCAATAAAAGAAATTATTGGAGACAAGATATTTAAAAAAGAAATCTTCCCAATCGAGCCTATAGTGGAGAGCCTCATTAACTCTCCACCCTCTGGCTAGCAAGCTCCTATTCCCCCCCCCCCCCAATAGAGTCTGTCTGACAATTCTCTTCCCCTGCTACTAACCCCACTCCTACCCCCTCAGTCATGCATACCTCAGCCCCGCCATTCTGTCCTCTTTCATTCCTTTCCTGAAACTTCCATTCTAGCATTAACCAATTTCCTTTCATCTTCCTCTCTCCATTAAAAAAAAAAAATTTTTTTCTCCACAGAAGCCCAGCTCCTTTTTCTGTACCACCAGAAGCCACTGTACCCCTAATCACCTTTCTCCAGCTCTGGGACTTCTTTCATGTTTGTTGTTGTTCAGTTTTGTTCGACTCTTTGTGACCCCATTTGGGGTTTTCTTGACAAAGATACTGGAGGGGTTTGCCATTTCCTTCTCCAGCTCATTTTGCAGGTGAGGAAACTGAGGCAAGCAGGATTAAGTGACTTGCCCAGGGTCACTCAGCTAGTGTCAGAGGTTGGATTCCTAACCCTAGGCCCAGTGCTTTACACATTGTGCCACCTAGCCAGCCTACTTCTTTCTTTTATGTGTCTCCTGACAAACAGGGCCAGAGAGAGGAATAAGCACATTCCTAAGTCCTCACTGCCATTTCCAGACTCTGCTACCAATATTCAGGAACCTTTCTCCTTTTCAAAGAATTAAATGGCTCTCAACAGTCTTCCTCCGCTCTATCCCTCCCTGCCTCCCCTTCTGCTTTGGGGCTTCAACACAATGATAATCGATCAAACACCTTGACCTTTCAGTTCATTTACTTTCTTTTTTTGTTTGTTTGTTTTGCAGGGCAATGAGGGTTAAGTGACTTGCCCAGGGTCACACAGCTAGTAAGTATCAATTGTCTGAGGCTGGATTTGAACTCATGTCCTCCTGAATCCAGGGTCGGTGCTTTATCCACTGCGCCACTTAGCTGCCCCTGTTCATCTACTTTCTCAGCGCCAGTAACCTAGCTCAATCACACACAGGAATGTAAGTGAACCCCGTGGGGAGAGAGGCTGTTGTCTTTGCATCCCCAGTGTTTACCATAAGTTCTAGCACATTCCAGGCACTCAATAAATGCTTGTTAAATTTCATTTTTTTTTTACATATAAGGTATTTTATTTTTTCCGTTACATGTAAAGATAGTTCTCAACTTTTGTTTATACAAGCTTTACAATTTCAGATTTTTCTCCCTCCCTCCCCTCCCTTCCCCCCTCCCCTAGACAGCAGGTAATCTGATATAGGTTATATCTATATATCTATATATCATATCCATACATATAGATAGATAGATAGATACACACACATATATATACACACATAATAACATTAATCCTATTTCTGTATTAATCCTGTTACAAGAGAAAAAATCAGAGCAGTGATGCAAAACCTCAAAATAGAAAAAAAAAAACCAACAGCACCCAAAACAAAAGAAATAGTATGGTTCAATCAGCATCTATACTCCACAGTTCTTTTTTTTTTTTCTTGGATTTGGAGATCCTCTTCTATCATGAGTTCCCTGGAACTCTTCTGTACCACTGCATTGGTGAGAAGAATATAGTCCATCACAGTAGGTCAACACTCAATGTTGATGATACTGTGTACAATGTTCTTCTGGTTCTGCTCATCTCACTCATCATCAGCTCACGTAAGACCCTCCATGTTTCTCTGAACTCCTGCTGCTCATCATTTCTTACAGCACAATAGTATTCCATTGTATTCATATACCACAACTTGTCCAGCCCAATTGATGGGCACCCCCTCAACTTCCAATTCCTTGCTACCACATAAAGAGCAGCTATATTTTTGTATATGTGGGTCCCTTTCCCCCTTCCATGATTTCTTTGGGAAAAAGACCTAAAAGTGGAATTGCTGGGTCAAAGGGTATGCACAGCTTTATCACCCTTTGGGCATAATTCCAAATTGCTCTCCAGAATGGCCGGATCAGTTCACAGCTCCACCAACAATGCACTAGTGTTCCAATTTTCCCACAGCTTCTCCAACATTTATTATCTTCCTTTTTTGTCATTTTAGCCAATCTGATAGGTGTCAGGTGGTACCTCAGAGTTGTTTTAATTTGCATCTCTCTAATCACTAGAGATTTAGAGCATTTTTTCATATGGGAATAGATAGCTTTGGTTTCTTCATCAGAAAACTGCCTGTTCATATCCTTTGACCATTTCTCAATTGGGGAATGACTTGGATTCTTATAAATTTGATTTAATTCCCTATATATTTTAGAGATGAGGCCTTTATTAAATTTCATTTAATAGACATATTCTTGATCTCATCCCTCATAACTGTTCTAGATCCAGGGTTCAGAGAACTGAAATTCTTCTCTTTGATCATAAACTCCCATTCTTTCAATTCTCCTGCTTCATGCCTGTTCTTCATAACAAATAGGACCACATGTCCTTTACTTAACTAGTCTACCACCTTTGCTCTATCTTTACTTTCCTCCCTTCAGAGTCTTGACTATATGCTTAACAAGACTGACTACAGCTTGTTTTCTCTCTTTTAATTCCTACCCTATCACCACTAAAGCCTTGTTGAACCCCTAGCCCGAGTTATCCCCAACATCTACCTTTTCTCCATCTACTTATGTATTACACTGCTCATGCTACACAAGCCATATAACTGTATCAACTGACCTAATTTCAACTGGACCTCTCCTACTACATTGTTCTCCTTTATTTCTTCCTTGACTGAGTCTCAGTTGCACTGCTCATAATGGATGTTGTAATTCTCCTCTTTTTTCCCTTAAGCCACCTATAGTATCCCTTCCTAAGAGGCAGAATGGTACTGAAGACAGGGCACTGGATTTGGAATCATGAAGACCCTGGTAGGAACCTTGCTCCTGACACTTAACTTACTGTGGGACCCTGCACAAATCACGTGACCTTTGTTACTTCATCTGTAAGAGGGGTGGTCAATGGCCTCTAGGGTCCCTTCTAATTCTTAATCTATGATCCTATGATCTTGCCTCCTACTCTGAAGAAACTCAAAGCTACCTTTCTTCTACCTTACTTCAAAACCCTCTTACATCATCCCCCATCCTCTCCTTTACTCATGTCTCAGAAAGATGTGGCCCTTCTCCTTGCCTGAGCTAATTCCCCTATTTGCGCCTTTAATCCCCTCCTCTGTCATCTTTTCTAGGAACTTTCTTCCCAATTATGTTCTCTCATTTTCAATCTTTTTTGTACTGTAGCTCTTTCCCCATAGCCTAAAAATACTTATCTTTCCCATTCTTTAAGTCTTTACTTGATTTTGCCATCACCTCTAGGTATCTTCTTATTACTCTTTCCCCTTTTTACTCCTTATCTCCATTTCTACATCGTTCACTTCTCAATCCATTACAATCAGGCTAAAATGACCTCATGGTTACCAAGCATCCTGCTGACCACAGAAGACTGTGTGTCTTTCACACTCTTTTCTGGTTCTCCTCCTACCTGACTGGTCCTTCTCTGGGTCCTTTGCTGAACCATCATCGCTTGTCTCCTACCTGTGACTGACTCTTTCTCTCAAAGGATCTACTTTGGACCTTTTCTCTATATATACTATTTCTCTGTGATCACATCAGCTCCCACAAGTTCAGTCATTATCTCTATTCAGATGACTTTCTGTTGAATTCCAGTTTTACATCATCTGCCCACTCCCTGGATGCATCAGTAACATCTCAAAATCATCATATCCAAAAGAGAACTAAAACTAGGAATTTTTACACATGAGGCACAGACTGTTACGTAAGGTACCCTGAGAACGAGCACAAAGACCTTCAGTCACCCACACAAAGCATGGTGTGGAGGAAGGGACCAAATGAAGATTACATGGTAGCTTGTTACCTAATTATACTCACTAAGGAATAGAGTCCATCTCTTACAAGGATCCTTCAATGAAGGGCATGGGGAGGGAGGGTATAATATTTTCCTCCACCTATCACCACCATGATACTGGGATCTATTTCCCCTTCTTCAAGCTGATGGTGAGTGAGGCCTGACGAGATAAGAAGTTAGCAGGATCAGAGGTAAGCAGTTACTTTCATGGAGGGGTGATGGCAGAAGGGAATACATTGTCATGGATGCACATATTTTACTTGTCACCCCCAAAGTGACATCTCCTCCTTCCCTCTCTTGGGAGACCTATAGCAGGGGGAAATGGGATAAACCAAGAGGCAGAATGGGAAGGAAACTATAGAAACATGAAGTGAAATTCGTATCTTGTGCCCCATCAGAGTAAGATGCTGAGGGTACTACTGTTCAGCTGGGAGAGGGGAAAGAGGTGCCCCACACATGGGTCCCAGACTCTCCTTAAGTGTATAATGCTCAGGGTCTTGGGGCCACAGCAGGATACTGGGAAAAAGAAATGCCTTTCATCAACTTTCCCAGAACCTAGTAGAGAAGTGAGGGCTCAAGGTAGTGCTGGCACACAACAAATGAATGATGTTTCCCTCCCATATGTGGACCTACAGCCATTCTCTCCATGCCTGGTAGGATGAGCTGGCACCTTCAAGTTCAGTGGAGTCTGGAGAAAAGCTTCAGTTGTTCTTGTTCTGCCCAGACTACAGCTCTGAAAATGAGAATTGTTATTCTCTCCCCTTGACCTGCTCCTCCTCTAAAACTTCCCTACTCTTGCAGAGGAAACCACTTTCTTTTCAGTTACCAGGTTCATCATCTCAAAATTATCCCAGACTCCTTCATCTTTTTAAACCTCTGTATCCGAATGAGTTACCAAGCCTCCTTGATTACATCTCTATGATACTCTCAAATCCCCTGCCTTCTTTTTCCTTACAAGATTAGCCCTGATGGTCTCTTGCCTGGACTATAGGCTCCTAAGTACATTTCCCTGCTTCTAGGACCTCTCCTCTCCAGTTCTTTGTTCACAGTTGCCAAAAATAATCTTAAAATAAAAGTAGGACCATTGGACTGCCCTGATCAAAAAGCTTCAGGGGTTCTCTGTTGCCTTGAAAAAAAATACAAACAATTTGGCATTTAAAGTCCCTCAAAATCTGGCTTCAGGTGACCTTCCCAGGCTTATTTCATATTGCTTCCCTTTCATGTACTGTATTATCTAGCCAAATTGGCCCATAGAACTGCCTTCTGCCTTCTGTCTCCATGTCTTTGCCCAGGTTTTTCCCATGCCTGAAATATACTTCACACTCACCCACCTCTATATCTTCAGAACTCTCACCTCAGATACCACCTCCCATTAGACACCATGAAAAATGTCATCAAATATGCTGAATACCAAATATGCTACATCTGTGTCACTTTCCTGATTTCGTAACCCTAACCAAAAAAATGAAACAGGCTTAACTTAATATTATTTGTTCTTGAGGAACACATGAAAACGTCTAGTGCTCAATATTTCTTTTCTTAGGTGTTAATAAACTATTCATTTAACAACCCTTTGTGGAATTGTCAGTCGGTCAACAAGCATTTATTAAGC
Organism: Dromiciops gliroides; assembly: GCF_019393635.1. Lineage (NCBI taxonomy): Eukaryota > Metazoa > Chordata > Mammalia > Microbiotheria > Microbiotheriidae > Dromiciops > Dromiciops gliroides. The sequence goes on along the minus strand of NC_057861.1, from coordinate 422,624,156 downwards.
ACCCACTATGAGCCAGGTGCTGTGGTAAGCCTTTTTGGGGCTACAAAGAAAGGGGAAAAACAATCCTAAACTTCAAACCTAAAGAAAAACCCTTACAAGCAGTCACTGTCAAAGGAGTCTACAGTTTAATGGGGGAGACAATATGCGGGCCATTGTGTTCTAACAAGATACAAATAACAGCTAAACTGGGAATAATATCAGAAAGTACTAAGATTAAAGTGAACTGGGAAGGGTTTCCTGCAGAAGGTGGGATTTAGCCAAGATGTAAAGGAAAATTGGGAAATCTAGGAGGCAGAGATGAAAAGGAAGATAGTTCTAAACTTGTGGGATAGCCAGTAAAAAATGCCCAGAATCAAGAGGTAGAGAGAGGGAGAGAGGGGGAGAGAGAGGGGGAGAGAGAGAGAGAGAGAGAGAGAGAGAGAGAGAGAGAGAAGCCAGTGTCATTGACTCACAGAGTACAAGGTGGGGAGTTAGGTATAAGAAGACTGGAAAGGTAGGGAAAGGCCATGTTTGAAAGACCTGAAAACACAAAGGATTTTCTATTTGATGGTAGAGGTCATTGGGAGTCACTGGACTTTACTGAGTAGGTGTCCTTTATGAAGATCAATTTGACAGGTGAGTAGAGGATAGAATGGAATGGGGAGAGACCTAAGGTAGAGAGATCAACCATCAACCTATTGATATGGTCCATGAAAGATCTCCATGTGAGATCATGGTCTTCCCTGCACCTGTGTGTCATAGGAGATTAGTTACCAAGGTAGAAATGACAGGATTTGATAAAAGAATGAATGGGGATCAGGGTAAGAGTGAGGAGTCAAGAATGACCCTTGGGTTTACAGGCTAGGTGACCAGGAGGGTGGTAGTACCCTGGACAGTAACAGGGAAGTTAGAAAGAGGGGATAGCTGAAGGGGAGTGGACCAGGGGAAAATGATGAATCAGCATGCTGAGTGAAATAAGAACAACTAGGAGAACAATTCATACTATAACAAGGCTGTAAAAAACAATTTTGATCAATGCAAAGGCCAATTATAATTCCAGAGAACTAATGATGAAGTATGTTACCCACCTCTTGATAGAAAGGTTATGGAAGCAGGGTGCAGAATGAGACTTTTTTTGGCCATGGCCAGTGAAGGAATTTGTTTTCCTTGACTATAAATATTTGATAAAAGGATTTTGTTTTTCTTTCTTCCAATTGTAGGGTAAGTGGGAGACAAAGAAAATTGAGTTCTGTTGATTCAAAGAAAAAAAAAGAATTCTTTCAGTGTTTGATGTGAAGATCAGAACTCTATAGGTTCAATAACAACCAAAATAAAGGCTATAGTTTCCATGCTTGACCTCCTTCCCTTTTCTGAAAATCAGGGAGAGAGAGAGAGACAGACAGACAGACAGACAGACAGACACACACACACACACACACAAGAGAAAATCAGCACAATTTTCTTAAAATTTTTTAAGTGAGGCAATTGGGGTTAAGTGACTTGCCCAGGGTCACACAGCTAGTAAGTGTCAAGTGTCTGAAGCCAGATTTGAACTCAGGTCCTCCTGAATCCAGGACCTGTGCTCTATCTACTGTGCCACCTAACTGCCCCAACAATTTCCTTTTCCTTTTCTTTTTTTATAAAGTTGACAACTCTCAAACGACAATCTTTAAATACACAAAAGGTACATAAAATCATAAAGCTTCCCTTTTATAATTATAAAAATATGTAAAATGACTAACAAACATTAACCTCATCTGATTTATTTACTGCCCTCAACCATCCATAATTTCCTATACATTTTAAATTTCTGTTACCATTATTTATGATCACAATCAGCACATCTACTGTCTGATTCTGGACTGCTGCCATCAAACTCCCAATTGATCTCCCTAGCTCACATGTCTACTCACTTCATTCCAGGAAGCTTAGTGCAAAGTGGACAGAATGCTGGACGTGGATTCAAAAACTGCTTTAGATGCTTGCTGGCTGTGACTTGGGCAAGTCATTTAACCTTTCCTAACTTCAGTTTCCTCATCTGCATAATGAGGGCAGTTCTGTAGTTCACTACAGATTTTCCCAGGGGGACTTTTGGCTTAAGAGTATTATATTTTTAGTATAATGCTCACAACAGACAATTGTGAGAGAGGTTATGCCTTTTAACTCATCTTTTGAATGTATTTGTTAATGTCAGAACACAGAAATGTTTTTAATATTTTAAAAGGAATTTAAGTAAGTCATTTTGTAAAAACAACTAGTAATAATAGCAGCAGCAGCAGCACCTACTTCATAAGGTTGTGGGGAAGAACAAATAAGATAACACATATAAGCTACAGTATAAACCTTAGAGTGCAGCATAAATATTATTAATATAACCATCTCAGCTGGTTAGAGCATTGAGAAATCACAAAAGTGCAGATTCTGATCACACAGCCAGTGTGTATAAGAGGTAGGGCTTGAGGGGCGGCTAGGTGGCACAGTGGATAAAGCACCGGCCCTGGATTCAGGAGTTCCTGAGTTCAAATCCGACCTCAGACACTTAACACTTACTAGCTGTGTGACCCTGGGCAAGTCACTTAACCCCATTGCCCCATTAAAAAAAAAAAAAGAAAGAAAGAAAGAAAAAAAAAGAGGTAGGGCTTGAGATAGATGAAGCCAACCTTCTATGCACTGTGGAACACTGTCCCTCAGATCTTTTGGGGGGGGGGGAGGTGAGAGCCAAAAGTATATTTTACTGGATTTGACTTGGGGGGGGGAGAGAGAAAAGACAGTCAGTCTCCAGTGTTTACAATATGGGATATCTAGTGGACTGTTCCCAATCAAAATAAACTTTTAGAAGTAGAGAAAGAGTAAAAAAAGAAAAAGTAAAAATAAGATTAAACAAAAAAGTTCTCATATAGCAAAAAAAATTACAAGGCCTAACAAAGGCTTCTGCATAAATTTAAAAGGGTAAATGTTAACACGAACCCTGGGATACTAAGGAAGCTGTTTTTCCCAGGAGAGAATACTTCCTAAGGGTCTGGGTGACAAGCCAAATCCTCATACCAGAAAGTTATATGAAGAATGCCTTAAGCTAAGGCCCTAGACTTTTCCATTATCTATCCAACCAAGAAGAAAAGAGGAAGATGAGAAAGGCTGAAATACAGTAGTAGGTTCAGCTAATCCCATTTTGGTCACCTGTAAAACCTAAACAGATGGCCTCAGGCAAGAATTAATATAGTTTAATGAAAATATTTAAACTTTTAAAAATCCAAAAATCTCAATTTTCAAGAGAGAAGTATGAGGACCAAAGGAGATATTCTGTTTTAAATTAAAGTCTGGTCTTACCCTTGTCTTTCTCACTTCCTCTGTGTCTGTGGATGGTATACAAAGATATAGCATAGTCACTGAGTAAATGTTAATGAAATTATTGTGTAAATATTTTTCTTTTGTTCTTTGTCTCTCAATTATTCCTGATTTTCAGCCACCTTTCTTTATACTTTTTCTTTTCCCTTGTCCATTTTAACTCCCCATAACAGAAAATACATATATTGTGTTATATTTACCGAAACCCCTGTGTTCTTAGTTAGAAAGCAGAAATGGATCTTGAACCCAGGTCTTCCTGATTCTCTATTCCCTACATCATACTATCTTTCATTTTATTTATATATTAAACTTTTATTCCCCCCACCCACCCCAACTAACAAGCATCTTTTCCCTTTCCTCCCCATTGGAAAAGAAAAAGGAAAAAAAAAACCCTCTTGCAACAAATATGCATAGTCAAACAAAATAAATTCCTGCACTGGCTATGTCCAAAAATATGTCTCATTCTACATCTTGATTCAGTAACTCTGTCAAGAGGTGGATGGAAAAATAAATAAATAAATAAATAAAAAGAAAAAAAAAAAGAAAAAAATTAGGGGCAGCTAGGTGGCGCAGTGGATAAAGCACTGGCCCTGGATTCAGGAGTACCTGAGTTCAAATCCGATTTCAGACACTTGACACTTACTAGCTGTGTGACCCTGGGCAAGTCACTTTACCCCCATTGCCCTGCAAAAAAAAACAAAAAGAGGTGGATGGCATGGTGCAACAGTGGAAGCATGGTTGGCTGTGACATTAATCAAAATTCTTAAGTCTTCCAAAGTTGGTTGTTCACAGTGTTGGTGCCTTTCTATAAACTGTTCTTTTGGTTCTGCTCACTTCACTATCATCTATCAGTTCATACGAGTTTTATCCAGTTTCTCTGAAACAGCCACTTTTATCATTTCTTACTGCACAATAGTATTCCACTACATTCATCCACCATCATTTGTCCAGTCGTTCCTTTGATAGGCACCCCCTTAAGGTTTTTGTATTTATGAGTCAAATTCCTCTTTGTTTAATGTTCTGGGATATAAGCCTTTATTCCCCTCCTTTGCTAGTGTTGGAGGATGATGTAGTACTTGTCAACTTAAACCTCAATCCCATCTCCTCCAGGCACTTGCCCCTTCACCTATCTCCTCTCTCTTCCTAATTTTGAACATTTCTTCATGTTAGCTGCCATGCTGCCTTAAAACATGCAAAGCCGGGGCAGCTAGGTGGCGCAGTGGATAAAAGCACTGGCCTTGGATTCAGGAGGACCTGAGTTCAAATCCAGCCTCAGACACTTGACACTTAAGTAGCTGTGTGACCCTGGGCAAGTCACTTAACCCCAATTGCCCTGAAAAAAACAACAAAAACAAAAAAAAACAAAACAAAAATAAAACATGCAAAGCCTCTTTATTATTAGAAAAGCCCTTACTTTATCCTATCATCCCTTTATAAAATTGGTATTATTCTATACCAATCTCCTCTTTTCACAGCCAAACTACTAGAAGGAATTATTTACACTGGCTGTCTCCACTTTCTCGTCTCTAACTAACTCACTTCTCAAACCCTTACAATCTGGCTCCTATTCCCCCCACTCACTCCAATGTCACTAGCCCAATGTCCCTCTTTATTGCTAAATTCAAAGGCTTTGTCCAAGTCTTCGTCTTCCTTGAATTTGCTGTTGCTCTGTGATGTTCTCAACCACATCCTCCTGCTGGAGACTTCTTCTTGGGCTCTGAAGGCAAAGCTTTGTCATGGTTCTCTTCCTACCTGTCTAACCAATCCTTTTCAGTTTTCTCTGCAGGTTCATCATCCATATCCCACTTGCTATAGTCTCTCCTTCTCCTCTCCACTCTCTTGGAGATACAATCAACTATCATCTCTAAGCAGACGACTTCCAAATACAGCTCTCATCTCTCCTGAGCTCCCTATGTCTACTGGATATCTTTATCTTTATGTGGCTGTCCCACAGGTATCTCAAAACCAACATGGTGCCATGTCTGGTCATTCTATTTCCTTAAAATCTTTCAAATCCATTACCTCTCTACTCATACCACAATCGCCCCAACCATGCCTTCATCGCTTCTCATTTGGACTCATTCAAGTCTGCCAATTAATCTCCCCTCTCTAATGTATTCTCAACACAAGAGCCAAACTGATTTTTTCTAAAACACACCTCTGACCAAGTCACTCTTTTGAGTAAAAAGCTGCAGTGCCTCCTTATATTATATTGTCTTTACAATAAAACACAAATTCCTTTGCTTGTCACTTGAAGCCCTTCGTAATCTGGCTCCCAAAAGATTTCACACTTCTGTCTTTTACATATGGCATGCTCCAGCCAAACTGGACATGACACATCCCATTCCCTAACTTCAAACCTTGGCACAAATTGTCCCCTATTCATAAAATGCTCTCCCTTTTCATCTGTCTTTCGGAACTCTCAGTCCCCTTCAAATCTTGGCTCAAGTGCCAGGTCCTCCAAGAGGCCTTTCCTGCTTCCCCAAGTTGTTAGTGTCCCTGATTACTTTTATTTGTGTCCTTAGCAACTAGCCCAGTGACTTCCAGAGAGTGGGTATTGATAAATGTTACCTTGCAAAATGAGAAACAGGGTTAGAATAAGCATTACGGAATCTTCTACCAGGAAAGAAGTTTTGAAGAAACATGACAAACTATGAAAGGTTGCCCCTTATTCAGTATCAACCAAGCAAGCTGGAAATCATGATGTCTGTTAAGCAAGCCTTCCAGGAAGTTCAGGAATGGAACAGCTGTTAACTGGAATATTACCAAGCTTTCCCCAACCCATTCAACATGTTCAATAAAGCAGTAGCTGCCACACCACTGCCTAGAAATCAATGGCTTTGCAAACATCTCCTATATTCCAGCTCTAAAGAGAAAAGCTCAGGCTCTCCCATTAACCCACAGCTTTTTTCTGCAACGCTACCTGTTAAGTTTCCTCATCAGCAAATGGGTGGAAATCCTACTGCCACAACTGAGTAATCGACAGCTAAAATACTGCTTTCACACGCCCCTCCGAATCAACTGCCGTGTTCAATGTGTAGACAAGGTTAGGAAGGCTGTTGCAGTGCTTTAATACTGAGCCTAACAGGTTTTACTGATTGCAAAACATCTAATCCAGTGTTTCCTTATTATTCCCAAATCTTAAAAGTAAAAGCACTGAAAAGCAATTCATTTGCCAATTAGACATTTTTGCCCAATATATCAGTTATATAGCTGTCCTATATATGTTAAATGTATTACCATTTATGGCTATAGTGGGGTACAGTCAAAAGTTTGCTATTTTAGCCCAAGACAATAGTAAATGCTGCTCTGAGGCCAGAGGATGTCCTGATTTTTCACGCCAGGAAACTGTTATCAAACTTCCCCAATCCAAGTGGCTCAAATTCAGTTAGGATAGGAGCACGAATACCAGGTCTTCTAATTTCCCCAAGCTTAATTCTTTATAGATGAAAAATGGGACTTGGGCAGTTTACCACTGTGTTAAATTTGAATTATGTGGAAAAAGAAATCCCAAAGCTTTACTTGGTGTGGAAAAAAAGTTTTTATAACAGCAGTTTGGTGTTTCATGGATAGGGTTTTATATGATACCCAGTGTTTCACACAATTTCCTTTTCCATTTTTTCCAATGAAATATTTCATGGGTATATTTTTATTATTTTATTTTACTTATAGTTGTACTGAAACTGAACTATGAAAGTTCACCAGGCCTTGAGCAAGCTTAGGACTCCAAGACAATACACCAGTTAGGACTTATAGACTAAGTCTGTTCAACAATACAAAGGTTACAGGCAACGTGGTGCCAGGGGAAGTGTTGAGGTTAGAGTCAAAGGACCTGAGTATGAATCCTAGCTCATCACACAGTATTGTTCATATGACCTTGGACAAATCACTTAACCTCTCTTGGCCTCAGTTTCCTTATCTGTAAATGGAAGGGAGTGAATTTAGATCACTTTTGAGGTTCCTTCCAGTTCTAAATTTATAACCCTAAAAAACAGTCATCTGTGCAAACAATAATCCAAATCTTATCAAAACTACATAAATATATAGATAAATATATTATCAGTAAATATATAGATATATAGATAAATATATAAATATATAGATAAATTTGGAGGACTAGAATGAAAATAAGATGTGAAACTAGTGGACTTCTTCTCAAACTGAATGCTTGGCTCTTAATAACAGACTTCCTCTCCTGCCTCCTTGCAACATCAAGGTAACCCTGGCTTCTTAAGGCTGAGCCAGCAGGACACAAGCTTTGACACATTTTATCAAGCTAAGACAGGTGGGGCAGGCTGCTCAAGACTCAGGCTAAGGGGGCAGCTAGGTGGTGCAGTGGATAAAGCACCAGCCCTGGATTCAAGAGGACCTGAGTTCAAATCCAGCCTCAGACACTGGACACTAACTAGCTGTGTGACCCTGGACAAATAACTTAACCCTCGTTGCCCAGCAAAAAAATAAACAAATAAATTAAACTAAATTTAAAAAAAAAGACTCAGGATAAGTACTCTGTGGCTGGTCACAACAACTTATGAAACAAAGAAAAATCTTCCAGTAAAAATATATCAAATGTAACAGAAGGACATTAAGGGCACAGGTCTACTCCTGTAGTATCACTTCCATGTAATTTTCCAAACCATGCTAGCTGTACTCCAGCCATCTTCCTAAATACCCTCCTACTGAAACCTGAAATCTGCTTCTGGGACCCTGGGCTCTGAGGTAAAGCCTGTCTTATTTGCTTTTGTCTTCCCAGTCCTTAGCACAGTGTCTGGCACATATTAAATACTTAAAAAATGTGTTTTCATTCATTCATGAACAAGTGACATTTTTACCTGACCATTCATGAAATAGTAACCCTACAAGGTTTCAATGGAATGCAGCATTCACAAGCACTATAAACTCAATTATCTAGAGGTAAATTATTTACTTTCTTTAAAAATACTCCTTCTAGTCAAACTGCACTGGCTTTCTCATCACACTTCAAATCTCAGGATTACTGGGGGGTTTTTACAACTAGGTCTATACATACAAACTTACAATCTTTTAGTAACATTACTAGAAGAATCTGAGACACAGGGTTATGCTGATCTGTATCCAATTATCTGCCAAGCGTCTGATTAATTGTCTGTATTCCTTTTATTCAGGTTAGCTTTCAACAAATAAATTCAAAGAGTGGGTTGCTCTCAGGTAAGACCATCCTTGCTCTCAAAGATCTTAAAATTGATTAGGAATGGGGGGTTGGTGGTAAGAAAATATAAAACAGGTGGGCAGCTAGGTGGTGCAGTGGATAGAGCACCGGCCCTGGAGTCAGGAGTACCTGAGTTCAAATCCAGCCTCAGACACTTAACACTTACTAGCTGTGTGACCCTGGGCAAGTCACTTAACCCCAACTGCCTCACTAAAAAAGAAAGAAAGAAAGAAAGAAAATATAAAATAATATTAATACAAGTCATACTGATAAGTAAATAGACGAGGTCCAGAGCAGCATGAGATTCAATATGAGAAAGATGGTTGGGGGAGGGAAAATGAGGCAGGAGTTTGAGGAAATAGAACATGATTTGGACCTAAAAGGAAGACAAAGATTTTAATAGGCAGAGAAATATTTTCCTGAAAAGGAGGAAAAACTATTCCTAAGACTATAAGTTTTGAGCTAGAACAGTCCCTGTAAGAGGTCATCTAATACAGTCCTGTCCTTTTACAGATGAAGAACTGAGACCCACATAAGCTAAACAACTTGCCCAAGAACACACAGGTTAAAATAAGTGGCAGAGGGGCAGCTAGGTGGCGCAGTGGATAAAGCACCGGCCCTGGAGTCAGGAGTACCTGAGTTCAAATCCGGCCTCAGACACTTAACACTAGCTGTATGACCCTGGGCAAGTCACTTAACCCCAATTGCCTCACTAAAAAAAAAAAAGTCTAAAAAAAAAAATAAATAAGTGGCAGAACAAGATTCTCTTTTCAGGATATTACGGTATCCCTGAATAAAGTCAGAAAAGGGAAGGATAATACTGGAGAACCCCAGGTAATTCTGTTTGGCTGGATCACAGATTGCAAAAGGGAAATCAAAATGCAATCAGGATGGAAAGATAGGCTTGGAATCAGATTGTTGACAGCTCTTGAACACCGGGCTAATTCTGTGTCAATAAGGAATAGAGAACCACTAAAGGGCTTCGAGTTGAGAAATGACAAAGTGAGACGTATAACAGAAAGCAGGAACATGAAGGAAGTACTGGAAGGAGAGAGAGTAAAGACAGAAATACTTGTTATTAACAGCAGCCTAAAACAAGAGGCAATGAAAGCTATGAGTGTTAGGAGATAGTACTGTGTGATTTTAAAAAATCACAAATGGTTAGTTTCAGAGGAAACTGGAGAGACCTTTGTGAAATGATGCAGAGCAAAGTCAGCAGAACTCTGAGAACAGCTTAAACAAAGATAAGAGTATAGTGAAAAACAGCTTTAAGAAGGTCTACAACTGGAGGCAGCTAGGTGGCACAATGGATAAAGCACAGGCCCTGGATTCAGGAGGACCTGAGTTTAAAATCCGACTTCAGACACTTGATACTTACTAGCTGTGTGACCCTGGGCAAGTCATTTAACCCCATTGCTCTGCCCCCCCCCCAAATTTTTTTTTAAAAAGAAACTCTACAACTAAGAACAACCTAATAATAAAGCACATGTCCAGTGAGGTGAGGAGTAGGAGAATGAACAGATTAATTTTTAAAATGCTTATCCGTTAAAAAGTAAAAATAATAAACTTTTTAAATCATAAAAGTATTTTATTATTTTCTAGTTACATGTAGAGATAGTTTCCAACATTCGTTTTTATAAGATTTCTAGTTCCAAATTTTTCTCTCTTCTTCCCTTCCCTCTCCCCTCCCCAAGACAGCAAGCAATCTGATATAGGTCATATATGTACAATAACATTAAACATATTTCTGCATTAGTTATGTTGTGAAGGAAGAATCAGAACAAAAGGAGAAAGCCTCAAAAAACCAAAAAAGTAGAAACAGTATGGTTCAATCTGCATCTAGATTCCACAGTTCTTTTTTCTGGATGTGGAGAGCATTTTCCATCATGAGTCCTTTGGAATTATGGTGGATCACTGTATTGCTGAGAAAAGTTAAGTCTATCACAGTTAGTTGATCATCACACAATGTTGTTGATACTGTATACAATGTTCTGCTAATCTCACTCAGGATCAGTTCATGTAAGTCAAAAATAATAAATCTTTTTTTAAAAAATGAGGCAATAAGGGCTTGAACTGGGTCAGTGAGTACAAAAGAGGAGCGATCCAAGAGATGTTTCAAAGGCAGAAGACAGCAATTGATTAAATGTCAGTGTAGGGCAATTGAGGAAGAATTTAAAATGACAAACTTTAAGCCTGAATTACTAAACTAGCAGAACCAACAGAAATAGAGAAGTTGGGAGGACCAAGGCGTGGGGTTTTTTTTGGGGGGGGAGGGATTGGGGGAGAAGGGAGGAAAAGTAGAAGAGATGAGTTCAATTTTGGATATGTTGAGTTTGAGGCTATAGTAGGGCACGCTATATACAAGAGACAATTAGAGACATAGTAATGAAAAGTGTGTGTGTGTGTGTATCTTTATATCCAAATATATCTGATCTGGTAATCATTTGCACAAGTGATGCTGAAGTCATCGGAGAAAACAAGGCCAACAAAAGAGGGAGTTTTGAGAGATTAATGAGAAGAACTAAGTTATTCACATGTCATCTCCTCCACTAGACCAGGGCTTCTTAAACTTTTCCACTTGCAACCCCTTTTCACCTGAGAAATTTTTATATGCAACCATGGATATATAGGTATATAAAATAGGTATGCATAACCTTTCACTGTTGCAAAATTTTTGGAGACCCCTCCACAGTCAGACCCATAGTTTAAGAAGCGAGGCACTAGACTATAGCAGAGCCTTGGGAAGTTGTGATGAATAAGCGTTGCAGTACCAAGATGAGTAACTAAGGGAAGAGAGCAGAAAGCAGGTCTTGATAAAAGAAGATTCAGGAGTCTTAAAGACTGATACTCTCTTCTTCTTCTTTTTTTTTTTGGTGGGGCAATGAGGGTTAAGTGACTTGCCCAGGATCACATGGCTAGTAAGTGTCAAGTGTTTGAGGCTGGATTTGAACTCAGTGCTTTATCCACTGTGCCACCTAGCTGCCTCTGATACTCTCTTCTAAAAGTAGTCCTTGAAATTTAATATAACCCTATGGTACAAAATCAGTATTAAAGAGTCTTTTGGGGGGGGGTGAGGCAATTGGGGTTAAGTGACTTGCCCAGGATCACACAGCTAGTAAGTGTTAAGTGTCTGAGGCCGAATTTGAACTCAGGTCCTGAATCCAGGGCCGGTGCTCTATCCACTGCACAACCTAGGTGCCCCAAAACATTTGTTTTTATAAGATTACTAGTTCCAAATTTTTCTACCTCTCCCTTCCCCAAGATGGCAATCTGATATAGGTTATATATGTACAATAACATTAAACATATTTCTGTATTAGTTATGTTGTGAAAGAAAAATCAGAACAAAAGGGAAAAACCTCAAAAAACAACAACAAAAAAAGTAGAAACAGTATGGTTCAATCTGCATCTAGATCCTAGTTCCTTTTTCTGGGTGTAGAGAGCATTTTTCATTATGAGTTCTTTGGAATCATGTTGGATCATATATCCTAAAAGAAGCTTTTTTGGAAAGAATAAATGATATAGTAAGGAAAATAGAATCTTATTTACATTAAAATGGTTTGCTGGTCTTTTTTTTAATAGTCAAATTTAAAAATCTTCAAAGGTGAGTTAATGGAACAAAAAAGACTAAGGGTTGCATAGAAATGCTCCACTAATTTTAATTTTTAAGTGACTAGAACTGTATAAACAGGAGGGAAGGAATTTCTAGGAGACAGTCAAGGCTATAACTCCTTTTGAGGACAAACAATTAGATGCACTTCCCAAGTGTCTAGACTCTGAGATCATGACCAGTTGTCTGTGAAGCCTGACCACATATCTCCTCTACACACTGTCTTGGCAATGTAAAGGAAAGATTACTCCTATGACCAATTAAAAGAACAGTACCAGACACCTGGGAAGCAGATACACAGAACTGAGATAACCAGTAATCAGATGTCTGGTCAAAAGACATGTTCCAGTTTTCTGAAAGTAAGCAAATCACACAAAGTCCCAGCCCCAGTTCCTAATCTTTAAATCTCTTGATTTCTCTACTCTTTCATTACACAAAATTAGTACTTGTTTCCAGTCATTTTCTTAGACCTCTAAGTGTTTTAGTCCTACTCACTAAGAACAAGTTAGATTGACCCCTACCACTTTCTTTTAAAAACACCACATAACAATTAAACAACCACCATACTGTCTATACCATCGTTGCTAAAAAGTCCTTATTTATAATGAACAATCTAAGTTCACAATTTTGAACTTAGTCTCTCTTCTGCTGACTTAAGAGTTGGGGGGGGGGGAGAAGGGAAACAGCGGCTCAACAAGAGCTACAACAAAACTCCTTCCTATGCTTAGACAGTTCATCTTTTATTCAACTGCAATGAAACCCTCATTCATACTTGTATTAGCAAGAAAAGAACACAAATTCAAATTTGAACATGTTGCATGTGAGGTGAGAGTCATATAAGGTATAATACCGTATACCTCTACTTTGGTCTAAACCCTCCACTAGCAGTAGAAGGACATCTAAAGAAGAGGCCTTCAGATAAGCAAAAACACAATACTGGGTCTCATCCAGAGCTTAGTAGGCTAAAACTGGTAAAAACTGACCAGAAAATTTACAGAAGCTCTTAAGGAAATTATATTTCAGGAAAGTGTAAGGAGGGTGATTCCACTGCTGGTACATTCTATCCCCTCTTCTGAATGTCTTTCCACTTTAAATACTTAGCCTTTATGTAAATAACTCTATACAATTGTAATTGCCTATGTTTATGTATTTGTCACTTGGGCTCAGTAACAGAAGCCCAAACAACTGCATTTCTCTAGTTTCCCTTCACACAATAGGGATTCAAATGTTAACTAGCAACGAAGGGCCAGGTAAGCCAAAGAAAAAATTTCTCCAAGGACAATGGTAATGTAAAGAGAAAGTCATTGAGGAGGCTATAATTTCAGCACAGGCAAGAAAAGGCTGGGGGTGGGTACAGGGGAGCAAATCCTACTTTTGGAACACAGAACTGCCAAACAATGTTGTCTCAACCCAGGATCCTCTGTGAGATAAAGACATAAGTGCTTCCGGTTGCCAAGTGACTGATCCACAGTTAACTGGGCCCTAGATTTTCTTCTTTAAGTACTGCTGTCCATAACACTGTGTACTGGTCCAAAGGGAGAAGTGGTTTTCATAACAGTTTGGAACATACAGGAAGAACATATTAGTAATTAAGATTAAAGGGAAGGGGGGAAGATGGTGTGCCAAAAGAGACAGAGAAATAAATTATTTATCATGAGTCCAGCAACAATTCACAAATTTCACTTGAGAGGTTAAAGGAGAGAAACAATTCCTCTATTTGAAGATAAGATTAAGTACATATGTTCTTCACCTAGTAAGAAACTGAGACACATCAAGACCTAAAACTGGTTGCCTTCAGGGTAAGCAAAGGGATTTTAGGGTGTTTAAAAGAAAATTCCTTATAAGTCCTAGAAGCAAGGATGAGAAAAAGGGTTGGCAAGCAATTTCATTTTTGCCAGAGTTCACTCTTTAGATGAGTGGGTGTTGTGGTCAGGGTTGACCTTAATTAAAACTGAAATCGACAAGATTTGCTGCCTTCTTTCCATATCCAGGGCCTCCTTATTCCACTGAGAAGAATGAATGAATATTTGGCATGCTGCCTCTGAAATGTTACAGACCCCTCTTCTGTAAGATGAATGTTGCATTTAATTGAAGCAATATAAATAAAATTTCAGAATAAGCACTATTAAAGAAATTAAGAGGGAAGGCTTTTACAAATAAAATTATATGAAAAACACGTTCTCCAAGAATTTATTTTATTTTTTAAAACTTTCCTCAAATATCAATGAATCACTGAACTGATGTAATCAGGCAACTGGATGTAAAAGTTGGTCTCCATAAAAAAGATCATTTAAAAAGGGGTGTGGTGAAGAGGAAAAAGCCCACAGAATGAAATGTTACCAAAATGCCAGAGGTCAGCCATTAATTAAAAAAAAAATTCGTTCATTAGTTTGGAATTCTAAATATGTTCAACATATTTCCATGTGTATGACAGAATAGAGAAAAGAGGAAAAGGAAATGAAAGTGACAAAAACATGGCATCCCTTTTTATTTATAACTCACCTAGGAAAAAAAATCTCAATATAAGATTATATAATTAAAAACCAAATAGCTATGATCAAGTTGAAGATATATGAATAACTACCTGGATTCTGAAGGTTTGTTTCAAACTTCCTACAGTTTCTCCTCTTAAAGCAGAGCTTGAAGTAATAAATGTTTGCTGAACTATGTTCTCCAACTTCTATATAGATAACAAAAGTTTCCTAATATTCCTCTTCCCTCTTTCCATTCAAATGGTCACATGACTGGGGACTGACTGTTAAGAACCACAGCAATTTCCTCCCTTACATCTCCAAGATCTCTCTTTTTTTCTTGGTATTATTTTATTTTATTTTCCAATTATATGTAAAGACTGTTTTCAACATTCATTTTTGTAAGATTTTGAGTTCCAAATTTTTCTCCCTTCCTCCTTTCCCTCCCCTCTCCCAAAGACAGCAAAGCAATCTGATATAGATTTATACACACACACACACACACACAAAATCATGTTATACATATTTCCATATTAGTCATGCTGTAAAAGAAGAATCAGAACAAAAGGGAAAAATCACAACAAATAAAGTGAAAATAGTATACTTTGAGCCAAAATCCCTTCAAAGGCAATCTTGTCCCCCCCCCAATGCTATTTCACAGAATAGATGTACCCCAATAGTTAGAAAATGGGGTTCAGTTTGGTTTTTTTCTTAATGTTTGTTTGAATCTGTAAAAAACAAAAATAAATCCTTTGTGCATCCTGTTAAATTTTTTCTTGGTTCTCTAATTGTTCATACACAGCTAGCTCAGTTGGTTGGAACTAATGAGGCCAAGGTTTCAAGGTTCATTCTGTGTACCAGCTGGTTACCTTCACTACAGTCACAGGCTGTAACCCTAACAACTAGTTAATCACAAAAAATGTACTTCAATGGTTACAAGGGGACTGCACGAGAACCTGGCAATAGCTTGGGGGCAAATTCGCCTTCCCTATTGGAAAAAAATAACTTTCAAATTATGCTCCACTCATCAGGCTTGTGGAGGCTCTCTCTCAGCTGTAGTCTGGGTCATTTGGAAAAATTTTGTAGAAACTAAGATGGAGATGGCTGACCCCTTTCTCTAATTTAATTGAAACACTGATTAAGTATCTATAACAAGTAAGGGACTATGATAAGGAAGGTATAAAGATGAAGTAAAACAATGTCTTCCCTCAAGGAGCTTACAATACGAACAGAGGAATTCACAAGGAATCCTAAAAAAGCAAAGTACTTTGGTCTTCCCAAACCACTCATACACTTGGGGTTCCACTTTTATCATGGGTATTGGTGCACATATTACACCCCTTACTAAAAAATACTCTCTATGAGGGTTGGTGCCATCTCTAATTGGAGGAGGTTTTGCAGAAGTTCGTTGAATTATATCAGCGTCATGTGAATTCAGTTTTCAGTATTTCCTAGTTTCATCAAGGACAAATCAGGCCAAACTAGATTTATTTCTTTTTCTGACAGAAGTTACTACACTGGTTGGAGAAAAGGTCCTAACCTGCCCTTGCAGAAGATTACTTAGCTAGAAATTCCCTATGCCATTGAAATCACAGGCCCAATCCCAATCTCTGAGCTACTAGATTTGTAGATTAGGAAAATCATGTAAACATAATACAGTGTGTCCCAAAAGTCTTAATGAGTTTTTAAGCTTTAATAATTTCAGCAGTATAAACGCTACAAACTTACAAAAAAGTTTCAAAGGTTTAATTATTTAAAATTTTAAAATATTGATATTTCCTATTAAAATTCAATGTAACATCCATCTTGTCAATGTTCGAACTTTGTAAAAACTTTCACCATCTGCTGCTTGATGACTGGAAGAATCGCATTTGTAATCCTAGCCTTAATATCATCCAAAGAACACAGATGCATACACAGCAGTTTTGACATGATTCCACAAGAAAAACTCTAACGGATACAGATGAGGTGACTGAGATGGCCAAGATCTACTCCACTGATCCACTTGTTTGAGAGAGTGTTATTCATAAACTCTTTGTTCAAATTAAGATGAACAATTTATTATTCAAGAAATAAATTTAAGTGTAAATAAAATAAACATAAAATAAATTTAAATAATCCAACCTTCAAATTATTTGGGGGGTAAATTTGTAGAATTTATACTTCTGATGTTATAAAAGTTTTGAACTGTATTAAGACTTCTGGGACACGAAGTATACCTGTATTTCTACAAACCATTTGAGGAAGTTTCTCACGAAAGCCTTACAGATAAGATAGAAAGTGGCAGTCTAGGAGACGGGTGGCTTCAGAACTGGTGGGACAACTGGGCCCAAAGAGTAGTCATTAATGAGTCAAATGGTATTTTAGAAAGAGAGATCTAATTGATGTGCCCCAATTGGTGAGACCTGAGCTATTCAACCTTCTTCTTTTTTGAAATCAATGCCACAGAAAAAGACAAAGACCTTACTTTGTATCAGATTTGTAGAGTACACAGAGCTGAAAGGGGGAGGGCTAATGCACTGGACAACAGGGCCAGGATCCAAAAAGACACTGACAGGCTGGTGAGAATTATGGGTTGAATGAATATAAATAATATGGGGAAACTTAGGAGGTATATAAATGTAAAGATCTATGCCTAGGGTTCAAAACAATCTACAAGCTAATACAGGATGGAGGAGGTATAGCAAGGCTAATGTTTTTATAAAAAGGACCTGGGAGTTTAGTAGACAACAAACTCAATAAATCAAGAAAGCTAATACATCTTTTGGGCTGTGTCTTGAGAAGCACAGCATCCAGAACCAGGGTGATGGTCCCACTCTACTATGATTGGGTCAAACCACATCTGGTGAGAGCGTTTAGTGCTAGGTGACATATTTCAAGAAGGATACTGATAAGCTGGAGAGTGTCCAGAAATTAATGACCAAGATGGTGAAAGGGCTAGAGACCAAGGCATACAGGGGTTAGCTGGAGGAACCAGGCATTCCTGGCTTGTAGAAGATATAGGGTGTGGGCAGGGAGAGAGACATCCATGATAAGCTGTCTTTGGGTATCCGAAGGGATGTCAAAAGGATTAGCTTTGTTCTATTTTGCCACAGAAATCAAAGCTAGAAACACAAGATAGAAGTAATAGGTGGGTATATTTTAGCTCAATGTAAAGAAAAATTTCCTAACAATTCAACCTGTCCAAAAGCATAATGGACTACCTCATAAAGTAATGGGTTGCCCCCTCACTATATGTTGTCAAGCAGAGCCCACATAACAATGTGTCCAGCATATGGTAGAAGGGAGTCCTCCTCAGTTTGGGGTTAGACTAGATAATTTATAAAAGAAAAAGCAATTTAACCCCAGTAATATTATTATTTTTATTTAAGGCCCTAAAAACTCAGCTTCCATGATTATAGGATCATGGTTTTAGAGAGAAGAGAAGGAAATAAGCATGATATTATATAAGGCTTACTATGCCAAGCACTGTCCTAAGCACCTATGAATATTACCTCACTGGAGATCTAGAAAAGGCCCCTAAAGGTTTTCAAGTCCAAAGCAATACAACGGGCTCAAATGCTTATATATTAAGTTTACAGAATTTCATTATTTATATAACTGTTTGTCATTATATGAGCTTATTGATATAGGAAGTATGACAGCATAAACTCTCCCCAAAATGCTAAAAGCTGGCGATGGGCAGTCAGTATTAAAAAACCTAGATTTCTGGGATAATTCCCTCATCTCCAAAATACCATCTGAGTATGTAAATCTTCCAAATGCATAATCCGTTTCAGTATGCAAAAGAAAGTGCAGAATTGCAAGATAAGTTGCAGATCTGTCATGCCAAAAATTCTGATGCTGGCTGCAATTTTACCAGAGGGAATGCACAGGAGCTAAATAAGGAGAAAGAGAGCAGAAGAAAAGCCTCAGACTCAGTTCACTTCTGCAACAGCTCTCTAGTTTATTCAGACTTTAGGAAGTATTTACAAAGGCTATTCAGCCTTATGACATCTTCCACTGCTGTCTACACAGGAAAAACTTATGTAGCACTGTACTTAACCCAGAGAGATGCTCCAGGAACCACATGCAGAAGCATGAAAAAGCAGAAGCTCTAGGGAGATCATCAAGCAAAAGCCGCAAATAAGAAAGTGATCCTTTGGATAGAGACTTTCATCTTGAACTTAAATGGAAATCATTACTGATAACTATTGATACTCTTAAAGTATTAAAAAAAAAGACGTTAGATTAGTACAAAAACAATATTGTATTGGGAGAAAAATGAAGATAACTACTTTGGGGTTATATTACTTTAACTCCTGCCCCCTTCTTAATAGTACTTTATTTTTTAAAAATTACATGTAAATATAGTTTCCACATTCATTTTTGAATTGAGTTCCAATTTTTTCTCCTCCCCCAAGACAGCAGGCAATATAAGTTATACAATACAATCATGTTAAACATATTTCCATATTAGTCATATTGTGAAAGAAGCATCAGAACAAAAGGAAAAAGCCATGAGAAAGAAAAAACAAAAAAAGGAAAAATAGTATGCTTAGATCTGCATTCAGACTCCATGGTTCTTTTCTTGGATGTGGAAAACATCATGAGTCTTTTGAAATTGTCTTGGATCACTTTTACTTTTTAAATGTACATATACTATTCCAATCATGGACTCACCCTCAGTGTAATCCTCACCTCCTCATTCCCATTCACCCCCTATATCCTATCTGTTGCAAAATTTTGTTTCTACCTTAATAACACTTCTTGTATAGTTCCCCTTCTCTCCACAACCCCAGATGTTACTCTAGTATGGACGATCATTACCTCTTGCCTGACCCACTACAACAGCCTCAATGTTCTCTGGCTTCTTTCCATCTTTCACTTAGCTGCCAAGGTGATTTTCCCTAAAACTCTGGTCTGACCATGTCGCTCAACTTTGAGACAAGCTGTTACCTTCAGAATCAAATCTAAAGTCCTCTTCTTGGATTTAAAGCCCCCTTATCAGACAATCCATCTTCCACCCTCATACCTCTGCACCAATTGGCCCTAATGCCTAGAATACTCAACCCCATTCCTTTGGCCTTTTTTTTAAGCTTCTCTGGCTTTCAAGATCAGGTCAAATCCCAACATCTGCAGGCCTTTCCTGGCGCTCCTCTCTCCTAATGTCTTCCCCCTGAGATTACATTGTACCTAATCTTTACATAGTTTGTATATACAGCGTTTTTTGCATATGAATGTGATGGAATATTATTGTGCTTGAAGAAGTGACAGATATGAGGAATTCAGAGAAACTGAGGATGACTTGTATGAGCTGCAGCAGAGTGAAACCAGGAAAGCAACAAGATGACTACAAAACCCAAAGAAAAACAACAGCAAAAGGCTTCAAAACTGCAATCAAGAGAAGCACCGACTGCCACTACAGAAAACTGATGGCAAAGCACACCACTCAGAGAGGTGGTGAACAAGGGGACATAGACAGTGTTCACCGTGGCCATTTAGTCTGGTAAGCCATGCTTGTAAACAGGTTTCTGTTTCTACCACTTGACTTAAAACTTGTCTCTAGGGGGCAGCTAGATGGCGCAATGGATAAAGCACCAGCCCTGGATTCCGGAGGACCTGAGTTCAAATCCAACCTCGGATATTTGACACTTACTAGCTGTGTGACCCTGGGCAAGTCACTTAACCCTCATTGCCTCGCCAAAAAAAAAAAAATTTTTTCTCTAAGGATACTGATAGTTTTTTCATTGTTATATTCAGTGACCTTTTCTCAATACTCACCTTTCTGAACTCTGTCATAACCAACAATGCTGTCCACTCCCTCCTGCATGCTCTCCTGTATCTTAGTTTGTATGACATTGCTTTGCCAGGCTTCTTTTCATACTTGTTGGGTCAATACTCAAATACCTTTGCTGGGGCATCAGCCATGTTTCCCTTCCCATGAATGAGTTGTACCCCATGATAGCCCTAGGGTCCTGGGTCCTCCCTTTTTTCTTTCTTGATGATCCTGTCAGTTCCCATGAATTTACCAGTCTCTATGTTGGTGACTCCCCAAAATAGATATCTAGTCCTTATCTCTCTCATGAGTTCCTGTCCAGCTTTTCCAAATGTCTGCTGCACATCTCCAGCAGATGTCCCACAGGCATCTCAAACACAACATTTCCAAAACAGATCTCATTATCTTCCCCTCTAAATCCACCCTTCCTCTTCCTCTTCTAACTTCCCTATTTTTGTGGAGAACATCAACATTCTCCCAGTCACTCTGGTTTGCAAACTAGGAGTCATTCTTTACTCTTTCACTACACCCCATTATCTTATCAATTCCTAACTGTTGTCAAGTTCACCTTATCAGAATCTCTTGAAATTACCCCCTTCTCTCTATTCAACTCACATCCAGGTTCTCACAATATTTTACCTGCGCTACTATAAAAGCCTCCCAAATGGCTTCTTTGCCTTTAGTCTCTCCCCTCTATAAACCACTCTCCACGCAGCTGCCAAATTGATATTCCTGAAGCACAAATGAACATGCTTCTCCCTGGTTCAGAAAGCTTCAGGAGCTCACTATTGCCTCCAGGAAAAATATTAAACTTTCTCTAGCACTTAAATCTCATGATAATTTGGCTCCATACTATCTTCCCATGCTGATTCTATATTATTCTTTCTCATGTACTCTGTGCTCCAGCCAAACTGGCCAACTCACCAACAAGCCAGCCTAAGGGAGAGATGGACGACATGTGTCAGACAACTCAAACCACCAATACCACCAACTAACACTTCTCAGACTCTGATTTCAATATTCCAGAATCCTGAACCCAAGAGCCATGAGATTAGCAATGCCTCTCAAATGACTGAACCTGCTTCTGACTCTCGAGTCTTCAAGGAGGGGAGCAGTCACTGTAGAGAAGTCACACCGATCACCTCCTCCACTACCAATTGCTTACAAATTATGTAAGTCAAAGAGTGGCAGAGCACCCCCCTAACCACTAGTCTTGCTTCCAGCTTGGCCCCTTCAGCCATCATCCTAGGAATCAGCCCCTGTGGAAATGAGACAAGGCAACTCCTTCTGTAGGTGCTACCACAGCACCTCTTCAGCAACCATAGCTACTGAAGAGGGGGAAAAGAAAGTTCCCATGACCGAAGACCCTGGCATGGTCAGGAGGCTCAACCTCAGTAATATCTATAATTTTATCAGTAGATATGTTCTATATATGACATTATATATTTAGTGTACATATACACACACATAGATGTATGTATATGTGTGTACACATATAGACACAAATAAAAAATTTTATCAGTATAAATTATACATTATCATCTGCTCTATTATTGCCCCTAAGAACAATGGGACCTACCCCTCTGACTTATATCTGCCCTCTCTTACATGTGAATTATTTCCCATTAGAATGGGAGCTCTTTTGTGTGTGTGAGGCAATTGGGGTTAAGTGACTTGCCCAGCTAGTAAGTGTTAAGTGTCTGAGGTCAGATTTGAACTCAGGTCCTCCTGACTCCAGGGCCAGTACTCTATCCACTGTGCCACCTAGCTGCCCTAGAATGGGAGCTTCTTGATAGCAAGGAATGTCTTGTTTTTCTCTTTGGATCCTGCAACTTAGAACAGTGCCTGCACATTGTAAGTGACTAGTAAATAGATTTCATTTATTCATACTTGCTGTCCCTCACATACATCCCATCTCCTGGTTCCATGCCTTGGTTCCCTATGCCTGGCATACTTTACCTTCTAGAGACTGTTAGTGAGAGGGAGCTGTTGGTTTTCAACAAAATATCAAAAAAATAGTTCCCATGGCATCCTATTGGTTCATAGGTATTTTAAGCCTCTATTTTCACCAATTAATGCGCATTAAGGATGTGCACAGATATGGCATGGTGTCATCCTATGATTAGATAAAAGTTTTGGTCCCAGGGGCAGGACTACAAACTGAAAGGAATCTCTTTGCAGGATTAGTACATTCACAATATTACACAGAGTAAGAGCTGAAAGAGAAAACTTTTACTCAGATAAAGGAATTTGTAAAGCCAAGGTCACATAAGTAGTACCTGGCAGATAATGGCCTTGTGATTACAAACCAGGATATCACTGGGCAGTGACGATGATGTTTTAAAAAGATGGACAATAAAGCATTAAAAAGGGGCAGCTAGGTGGTGAAGTGGATAACTCACCGGCCTTGGATTCAGAAGGACCTGAGTTCAAATCCAGCCTCAGACACTTACCACTTACTAGCTGTGTGGCCCTGGGCAAGTCACTTAACCCCAATTGCCTCACCCAAAAATAAATAAAATAAAATAAAGCATTAAAAAAACCCCAGAGAACAGGCCATTTTAATATTATTGTTCTACTCTACTAGCCTTTTTTCTGCTCCATGCCCTCAACATCGAGGGCAGGTGTATATTCTTGTTAAGCAGCATTATAAACTCCTTAGAGGAAAGATTCTGTCTTATCTATCCCCCAGGAACCTAGCACATGATCTCTCCCTCTCCCTCCCTCCCTCCCTCCCTTCCTCCCTCCTTCTCCCTTCCCCCCTCCTCCCTCTCTCTCATTCAATTGAAGGCATGGCTTTACCCCTTTGGCTACACACTCATCCAACTACCTTAGCATCCAACTAAGATAAGCATTAACATCCTAGCTCCCAAATACTCCCTTCAGGGGCAGCTAGGTGGCGCAGTGGATAGAGCACCGGCCCTGGAGTCAGGAGTACCTGAGTTCAAATCCTGCCTCAGACACTTAACACTTACTAGTGTGTGACCCTGGGCAAGTCACTTAACCCCAATTGTCTCACCAAAAAAAAAATACTCCCATCAATGTTCCTTTCCTCAGTTATGATGTTCTGTGCTATGGTACAGAAAAAAAGTTTAAAGAAGGGAATATAAAGCCTACTCTCATAACTCATATTCTAAGCTCTTGGGTTTTTTTCAGGCGGCCACCCAGGCACCAATTCTTCCAACACATAAACCATCTGTTTCCCACTTTTCTGAACAACTGATTTTCTACTGAGGGGGAATTTGCTACTAAAAATGACTGAAGGCTCTAAATCACAGTTCGGGATTTAAAAACTTTTATATCCATTAATATGGGACAAGAAGACCTCTTGGGCTACTGACTCTAAGCCTTTTAAACAGCCAGTCATTTAAGTATGGCCAAATCTTGTTAAAAGGACAAAAACCAAATTCCATCCCACCTGACTAGGTCCAATGCCAATAGTGTCAGGGCAAAAGAAAAACAAACTCAATATGAAAAGCATCTTCTTCAAGCATTCTGGTCAGTTCAGTGAGTCTACTTTTATTAACATATGGTTCTTAAAAACCAAATGCACAACTTCAGAAACAGTGTGGTGGTAGAGAAAGTCACTGGACATGAAGAAAGGAGAAAACCGGGTTTAAATTCAGCTTTGACACTTAGTATATTTATGATCAAATCACTTAGGTTGTCTTAAGCTACTAATTTCCCTTATCTGAAAATGGGGGCAACATCTACAGCACCTCCCTCATTCTGTTGTTGCTAGGCTCAAAAAAGAATCCTGTAAAATATTTTAACCTTAACTTTAAACATCCAATATGACAGCAGTACCACCAATTTCCAGCTCTATGATCTTTTTAGGCAAGTCACAACCTCACTGGACTTTAGTTTCTTTATCTGCAAAATTAGAGTGTATTGGACTATTTCCAAGATACCTTTCAGTATGATATTCTGTGAAAAGGCTAAGTGTAGTTACTGAAAAGCACCTTCTGAGGTCTCAAATTATTTCTGCACTAATAGCAAGTATCTTTAAATCGAAAGATGCCAATGTTGTTCTGGCACCTCTGAGCTACTAGAACCTTCTCATCCCCCAGTTTCCCAACTGATAAAAAGTAATGCATATTTGAAGGGATAATGATAGAAAAAAGCACAAGGCCACTAATGTAAGAGCTTTCAGAAAAATACTTTGAAGCAGTTCTTATATTACTAAGCAATTTAAGGTCCTTGGCAGACAAACTATTGCCATCCTCAGAGCCACACAAGCTTTATCTGAATCTCATCTGAATTTCTGATAGCGTGACCAATAAAAAGGACTTAAAAATGGAAGAGAGGCCACAATTTTGACTGAATTATCACCACTGACATTTCTTTAGTTTAAAAGGTACTGGGGGCGGGGGGGGGGGGGAGTTTGCTAGGTAGTTTACTACTATCATCTAAATTATTTTGGTCCAGGAAAAACAAGTCATCTGAAACAAATTGGGAGTGGGGGAAAGTTATTAGCTCTGGTGTATTCTTGTGCTTAACTACTCCCCTTTCCTAAACTTCTCCCAAGGGAAAAAAAAATTAGCCTGTGGGCAGAGTTAATACAAACCCAATTAATGAAAAGGAGTGCACATATACCTGGACGGTTCAGGGATTCCTGGTCTCTGCTACATTTCTCAGTGGACTTTACAATCGAACTTTTGACTTTTCTTGAGTAGCAAATTAAAAGACCAACAACTGCTCTTTGAAGAGCACTTAACCAAAAATAGAAGCGGAGAAAAACCAAAACTATTTTACTTATATATCAGAGTGTCTTTGTTCAAAGTTTGAGAGGATGCTGACCCATTCTAAGTGTTTACGGAGGAAGTGGTTGTTTTTAATTTCAAAAAATAAGATCTAAAAATAAGACTTTTTTTTTAGCTATTCTACACGCCACCTAACAACATAAAGTATTCAATGTACCTTAAGAAAACTATACATATTAAATTTCTGGTCTTGCTTGGGGCTAGAAGTGAGGCCCCTGGCAAGACCATACCTATCCAATCATACAATGCCACTCTAACATTCAAGCTGCTTTCATGTGACTCCAGATCACTCAAATAGAATTCATGTGTGTAGTGCTACTTCAGCTACATGGGAGGAATAACAGAATGGGTCGTGAATAACAAAGAGAGAATCGAGGACAGGAAACTTCACAAATCTAAAGCAAGACTGCAACTACTAGAATTTGTCTTTGAGGTTCAATATAGTAAGGATGCATGGTTACAATAGTGAAAGAGTCCCCCATTTACAGACCCCAAACCATCCACATCTTTGCATGCAAGAGATGCAGTGGTCAAAAACAAAAAAACTCGTATGAAACCTAATTTAGCTAGAAGCTGGTCCTTAGACAATAGACCATTCAACCAAGGGAGGAACATGAATTAAGTATCTGATGTGTGCAAGGTACTTTTTGCTGGGCTGTGGAGATACAAAGATGCTCTCTTAGAGCCAACTGTTTGTTCACCAAGGGCTGAGGGGTGGGAGGCAGGCATAATAATTTCAAGCATTTATATAGCACACTAAGATTTGCAAGGTCCTCTATCTCCTTTGATCCTCAAAACAACCCTAAGAGGAAGTACTATTATTATCCCTATTTCAAAGACAAGGGAGCCTAGAGACGCTAAGTGACTTGCCTAAGGTCACAGGGCTGGGAATTATCTGAGGCAGGATGTGAAGTAGGGTCTTTCCTATTCGTAGGTGAGTAGGGCAAGTACACTGATAGTCCATCTCCTGGGCAGTGCCTGATTCAAAACCTATTCACCTTGGCAAAACCTATCAGAGTGTGAGCTCCACGGGATTGGCCTTCAAGAACCTAGGGTCACTTCCAAAGTCTCTCTGGTTCGTTTCCTGTATAATGAAACCCTGGATTATGCCTATGCTCTCTAGAAATGGGACTTTTTATAAAACTTGTGCTTTGAGAGGGGCAAACAAGAAAAGAAATGAATGGATGTTTTAGGAGATAAATGATTGGGGAAGGGTGTGAACTGTGAGGCAACAAGCATTTATTAAGCCCTTACAGCGTAGCAGGGAATATAAAGAAGGCAAAAACAGGATAGAGAAAGGCACACAGCAAGGGATGGCCAAGGGGACCAGGCGAAGCTAGGCCATAGCAAGAGGCTCGTTCTACAGACAGGGCAGGCGGCGGGGAGTTAATCCTCCACAACACACTTGAAACTGAAAACACCGGAGCTTGAAGTGAAGTGTGCCAGGTCTAAGAAACTCTG
Organism: Dromiciops gliroides; assembly: GCF_019393635.1. Classification (NCBI taxonomy): domain Eukaryota; kingdom Metazoa; phylum Chordata; class Mammalia; order Microbiotheria; family Microbiotheriidae; genus Dromiciops; species Dromiciops gliroides. Next base: position 422,597,581 of record NC_057861.1, on the reverse strand, counting down.
GAGGCAACGTAGAAACGCCCCAAAGTGCGGGCAGACTCCGTGCCCTAACAGGGGCAGAAAGCACGGGCCACCCGTGTCCTCCTCCTCCTCAGGAGCCAGGCACTCAGTGAACGAGCAGAAAGGTCCTAGGCCACAGTCACCGCTCCCGGCCGCAGGGCCGCCCTCTCCCGCCGGGGGCTCGGGTCGAGCCCGAGCTCCTCCAGCCCGACACCTGCGGCCCCGCACCGACGCCCCCTCCTCACCCCGGGAGCCCGCCCGCATTCCGGCTCCGAGGCGCCGCGCCCCGGGACGCCTCGGCTGGCAGGGAGCGTCTCCAGGCTCCCGCACCCCCGCCCTCCCCAAACGCGAGCGAAGGGGAGAAGGTGGCGGAGGGACCGCTCCGCTCCCGGCGCCCCCCGCCCCACCCCGCGCAGGGGCGCCCTCTGCCCGGGCCCGGCCGCTCACCTCGGGGCGCACGTAGGATACGAAGGAGGGCTTGGGGGCTTTGGAGCCGCCGCCGCCGCCCACTCCTTTCCCCAGCATCTCACCGCCCTCGGGAGCTGGGCCCCGCGAGGGAAGCAGCAGCAGCAACAGCAGCGGCGGCTCGTCCCCGGAGCTCCGGCTTCTCCAGCAGCGACGGCCACCAGCACCAAGCAGCGGCGCTGGCGGCGGCTCCGCCCATCCCCAGGGCCCCGGCGCCTGTATCCGGCTCCCGCGGCTGACTCCGTTCACCCCGCCCACCGAGCTGTGGGCTCGCCCACCACCCGGCTACGCCCACTCCCTCCCCCGCTTTAGGAACCCGTCCCAAGCGCAGAGACCAAAGACCACGCCCCATCCCTGAGAGCCACGCCCCTTTTGGAGAGATCCAGCTTTCCAGATAGGGTCTGTCTTGCCTCCTTCCGACAGTCCCTCCCTCAGAACCATCTCTGGTTGGTTAGAAACCTCTTCTCTTTTTGAACGCCTACTTTAGTGAGCTTGAAGAGATGTCTCCACGGACCAATCATCGAGCTATACTCTTTGAGGCCTCTTCTGATTAGCCAACTTTCGGTCTCCAAGCGGGCGTTCGCTAAGTTGTAGCTAGCTCCTTTTCTGCTGAATTCCGGCTCCACTCTGCTGCTGCTTTTGCTTCTTTTACTGCTTTTTGGCGTTTGCTGCTGCTGCTGCTTTTGCTGCTCTTTGGTATTTGCTGCTGCTGCTGGGTACTGCAGCTGCTTCCCGTTTTTTTCAAGTAGGGTGCAAAGTAAGTTTCGCAATGAATGCCAAAGATAGGGGGAGCCGCCAGGTGTGCATGTGTGTATTGCCTTGTATTCAGTATACTTAATTTTTGTGCTGTAAATAGCCCATACCGTAGTGGTAGCAGTAGTAGTGTTCTAACGAAGCAAGCATTCCTCCACTTTATGGATTATATTCATGATGGTTAGGTTATTTTTTAAAAATCTTTTATTTTACTTTATTTTTCAATTAACAAACTTCCCATCCCCGTCCCATTTTGCCCCCATTAAAAAGACAAGGAAAGGGGCAGCTAGGTGGCGCAGTAGTAAAGCACCGGCCCTGGAGTCAGGAAGACCTGAGTTCAAATCCGCCCTCAGACACTTAACACTAGCTGTGTGACCCTGGGCAAGTCACTTAACCTCAATTGCCTCAAATCCCGCCCCCCCAAAAAAAAAGACAAGGAAAGGGAGGAAACCCTTTGTAACAAACATGTATAGCCAAGCAAAACAAATTCCCATATTTCCACGACTTGAATCCATCTTGTTTCTTGAATTCTGCATCTTGAATCAAAGTATCACTTTGTCAGGATGTAGGTCACACGCATCATCCATCACCTGTCCTTTAAAATTTTGGTTGATCATTGCATTGCTTAGAGTTCTTAAGTCTATTAAAGTTTTGTCTCTGTGTAATTTGTTTTCCTTTGGGTTTTTTTTTCACATTCTCATATAAGTTTTTTTCCAGGTTTCTCTGAAACTATCCCTCTTGGTCATTTCTTACGGCACAATACTATTCATTATGTCCCATATTCCATTATAATTCAGATTCTGCCTTAGACATTTACTACCTGCTAGACTGATTAAAATGGAGGTTGTTGTAAAGACCAAATGAGATAACAGGTGAATGTTTGCAAACTTTAAAGCATTATAATAAATTTGAACTACATTACATTAATGGACAGCCCCCTAATCTCCACTTCTTTATTACTAAATGGGTAGTTAATTTAGACAAAAAAAAAAAAGACTGGAAAGCAGACATGGTTGTAAATCACTTAAAGCCCATCAAATGCTACCTTCTTCATAATTGCTTAATTCAGTAAAAGCACCTCCCTCCCTCCACTGCACATAGCTCTTAAGTTTTGTGCCTCTGATGCATTTATCATACAATATTGCTTATTATAGTTACTGCATTTCTTTTTTTTTTTTTTTTGGTGGGTCAATTGGGGTTAAGTGACTTGCCCAGGGTCACACAGCTAGTAAGTGTCAAGTATCTGAGGCTGGATTTGAACTCAGGTCCTCCTGAATCCAGGGCCAATACTTTTTCCACTGCACCACCTAGCTGCCCCTAGTTACTGCATTTCTGATGCATCCCCCTCCTAGTCTAGTATAAATTCCACTAGATATGACTATATTTTATCTAGTTTCTTTTATTTATACCAACACTTAGCACAATGCCATTCACACAGTAGGTGATTTAAAATTTGTGGAATGAATGAATGAATGAATCACTTAAAGATCAGTATTAAGTTGAACTGTTTTATTCACAACAGTTGGCATTTAAATTAAATACCTTCAAAGATGCCAGGTACTTTGCTAACCTATGGGGGAAAAAAGGAAAGGTAAAAATGGGTTCCTGCACTCGAGGAACTCATAATCCATGCTGATCCTAGTTGACTTCTCTCTTTTAAAAAATTCAGTCTTTCTAATGCAGATATGATGAATGTGATTGTACATAGATAACCTATATAAGATTGCTTGCTGTCTTGGGGATGGGGGAGAGAAGGCAGGGAAAGAGATAAATTTGGAACTAGAAATCTTATAAAAACAAATGTTAAAAACTATCTCTACATGTAACTGGACAATAATAAAATAATTTTTTGATTTAAGAAGAAAAAAATTCAGTATTTAATGTTTTCTGTTTATAAAGGGTATGACATGCCCCCCCAGGATCTCCTAACCAGAAGGAAAACAAAAAAGGAAAAAAAACACCACTATTTCCAGTTAGTACTGTTTATGTCTGTCTCTTTTTTTTTTCCTACCAGAAAAATTGTGTGTGTATGTGGGGGAGGGATAAGAATAAAATCTCCCCCCCCCCTTAAAGTTGTCCTGGTTTGGAGGTGACCTTGAGTTCTCAAAAATCCAGCCTAGGAGTGGCTCTGAGAGTTCCTGCCAAACAGAAACAACTCCAGCACATCCTGACAAGAGACTGTGACTAGCCTAACGAGTTTGGAGAGGCTTGGCACTCAGTTGACCACAGGATGATGAGTTTTACAATTACAGAGAGGAACATTCAACAGGATTTATTTTAGTGATGAAATCATTAAAAAATGTTTTTGAAAATTGAAATAAGTAACAACATATCATTGTAATATACTTTATACCTTTCAAAGTGCTAGCATAATCATTATTTTGTTTATAGAATAACTCTGTGATATAGATAGGGCAGGTATTTTACCCATTTTATGAATAAAAAAATTGAAATAGGTTACAGGTGAAAATCACATGTTTACTCTGAGGAGGAGTTAGGGTTAAAACATTTTCATAGTACAGTTCTACCATAGGATAGCTATCCCATTTAAACCTTGTGAAGGTCAGTCCTTTATAATGGTAACCAAGACAGGCTCATAACTTATTTATCTTTCCAAATAAATTAGCACTGTGTGCCATATGGTAGGCCCTAATATATGTTGAACTGATTCAACATCCATTTATGGCAAGGTTGGGTCAATGGTTATGGAACTCTTAGCATATCAACCACAGCCAAAATAACAAAACTACAGTCTGGTGGATAGAGTGCTGGGCCTGGAGTCAGGAAGACTCATCTTTCGGAGTTAGGAAGACTCATCTTTCGGAGTTCAAATCCGGCCTGGACACTGACTAGCTATGTGACCCTGGGCAAATCACTTAACCCTGTTTACCTCAGTTTCTTCATCTGTAAAATGAGAGGGAGAAGGAAATGGCAAACCACTGCAGTATATTAGCCAAGAAAACCACAAATGGGGTCACGAAGAGTTGCACATGACTGAACAAATGCATAACAGCTATGTTGTTTTTTGGTTTTGTTTTGTTTTCAGGGCAATGGGAGTTAAGTGACTTGCCCAGGGTCACACAGCTAGTAAGCGTCAAGTGTCTGAGGCCGGATTTGAACTCAGGTACTCCTGAATCCAGGGCCAGTGCTTTCTCCACTGTTCCACCTAGCTGCCCATGTACAACAACTATGAAGAAAATCTTTTTTTTTTGGTGGAGCAATGGGGGTTAAGTGACTTGCCCAAGGTCACACAGCTAGTAAGTATCAAGTGTCTGAGGCTGGATTTGAACTCAGGTCCTCCTGAATCCAGGGCCAGTGCTTTATCCACTGCGCCACCTAGCTGCCCCCTATGAAGAAAATCTTGAAGAACACACTGATACAACTAGAAAGTTAACAAATCCAGCACCATTATTATATGGAAGTTGAGGAAATCAAAGCTTAGAGTATAATAAAAATTTTCATTTATATAGTATGTTTTAAATCAATGAGCAATATTGGACTGAAATTCTGCCAGCCTTGGAATCAAGAATACTGTAAGGAGAGGCATCATGGTATAGTGGAAAAAACGTTGAATTTGGAGTTACTTAAAATCCCAGCTCGATCCCTTTTATCTATGTGACCTTGGACAAGTCATATGACTTTTCTGAGCCTCAGTTTTATCATCTTTAAAATGAAGGATGTACTAGATAATAATAAAGAGCTAATATTTATATAGGACCTACTATGTCCTAGGTATTGGGCTTTACATTATTATCTCATTTGATCCTCACAACAACCCTGTGAAGTAGCTGTTCTTATTACCCCCGGTTTATAGATGAGGAAACTGAGACAAACAGAGGTTGTGATTTGCCAGGGGTCATATAGCTAGTATAGGGTTGAGACTGAATTTGAAATCTCATCTTGATGTCAGGCTCAGAGCTCTGTGCATTAGGGTGCCACCTAGTTGCCTAGATGTATCTTAAAGATAACCTGTATCCTATATTTCAGCTCCAACTTTATGATTCTATGATAAAGCTTGACACATACTAGCTTTGAACAATGGAAGTCTCTTGGTCTATCAGTACACTAGGTATCTCTTTAAGACTGAGTTGCGGGGGCAGCTAGGTGGCGCAGTAGATAAAGCACCTGCCCTGGATTCAGGAGGATCGGAGTTCAAGTCCAGATCTAGACGCTTGACATTAGCTGTGTGACCCTGGGCAAGTCACTTAACCCTCATTACCCTGTGCAAAAAACAAACAAACAAACAAACAAAACCGAACCAAAACAAAAAAAGACTGAGTTGCAGACAATCTTTGTAACCCCATGCATCACAGTAAGCTAGGCCTTTCTATCCTTCACTATCTCCCAAAGTCAATCCAAGCTTATGTTTATTGCTTCTGACACTATCCATCTCAGCCTCTGCCATCCCCTTTTCCTTTTATCTTCAATCTTTTCCAACATCAGGGCTTTTACTAATGAGTCCTGTCTTCTCATTGTGTGGTCAAATAATATAAGCTTCTGCTTCAGTATTTGAGCTTCCAGAGAATAGTCTGAGTTGATTTCTTTAAGTATTGACCCTCCTTTCTATCCAAAGAACTCTCAGAAGTCTTCTTCAGTAGCACAATTCAAAAGTGCCAATTCTAAGCAGCTAAGTTGTGCTTATAGTCCAAGTTTCACAGCCAGACATTACTACTGGAAAAACTGTAGCTTTGACTATATAGACCTTTATCAGCAAGAGGATGTCTGCTTTTTAGTATGCTGTCTGGATTTGCCATTGTTTTCCTTCCAAGGTTGTTATTGAATTTGTTCAGTGGTGTCCAGTTCTCTGTGGCCCCATTTGGGTTTTTCCTTACAAAGATACTAGAGTGGTTTGCCATTTCCTTCTCTGGTGGATCACCTTTTGTCAGAACTCTACACTGTGACCTGTCCATCTTGGGTAACCTAACGTGGCACCACACATAGTTTCAATGAGCTACACAAGCTTTTCCATCAAGACAAGGCTTATATTATGAAATAATAGAATAGGAAATATATGTTTCATATATATAAAATGTTAAAGTAATATATCTGTGTGTATATGTACATATACATATAACTTTACAAACGTCAGGCAGTCAACAAATATTTATTTTAAAAATATTTTCCTTTTCCCCAATTACACATAAAGACAATTTTTAACATTCATTAAAAGAAATTGAGTTCCAAATTTTCTCTCTCCCTCCATCACCTCTCCCTTCCCTGAGACAATAAGCAATTTTATATAGGTTATACATGCTCAGTCATGCAAAGCATATTACCATATTAGTCATAAATTAAATATTTGTCAAGTTTTTATCAAGGACTTTCATTGTATACCAGACTCGGTGGCGAATGGTAAGGATATAAAGAAAAGCAAACACTGTCCCTGACCTCCAGGAGCACACAGTTGATCGGGGAAAACAAAGTGCAAACCACTAACTATCTCTAGCTTTATATGTATGGATAGGTATCGTTATCTATCTATGCATAAAAGTATCTCTGTTTTGCTCTCCATATATTTGTATAGATATCTATATCTATCTATATATAGAGATATTTTGTGTGTAATAGAAGCCTTTCCTATGTATATGTGTCTATATACATTCCCTGGTCTCTCCTCCTTCCCCCACCCCTGGGATGAACCAGGAAAGGCCTCAAACAGAAACAAAGCACTTTGCCCATAACAATCTTCTGAGATAGATAGGTATTGCAGGTGACATCCTTATTTTGCACATAAGAAAACTATGTCACTGGACCAAGGCCACACAACTTGTATGAGAACTAAGACCACGGCCATCATCTTGGTCTCCTTGTTCTCATTCCCACTTATTCTCCTATATTACTTTGCCCTACCCTCCATGCCAAAATACATTAGTCAACCAGGGATTGAAGGAATTTAAGGCCAAATTTTATGCTTCTGTAGACAGATCTAATTCTAGATTAGTGGTCTCAAAAGTGAGCCTAAGGATACTTCTGGCCTGACCCCAATGTGTTCTAGGATTAACCAAGTGGAGTGGAGGAATGTGAGTCATGCTCCAGCCTTAGTGAGATAGTGGATTGTGGCACTTGTCTCTAACATCACCATAAGAATCCTTATTCCCCACAGTTCCTCAATCCATCTCGTCCCATCCTTATGTCTCTCCAGAGCTGGGCATCTGACCCTCAGAGAAGTTATCTTCTACCTGTTCCCCAGGCACTATAAACATACCCACCCACTGCCCCTCAGATCACATCTGCTGTAGGAGGTATCCCTTAGAGGGTGGGCCTGTACCTGAGAGCACTGTATGGTAAGAACCCGGTTTTCCTCTTTGTGGGTGGGACAGAGCGAGTCACATTGTGGATGGCTCCTGCTCTGCATCAAAGAGCTCATTACATCTTTTCCCTCCCAAACCCATACTTGCTCAAAAGTTCTCTATTCCTACTGAGGGTGACACCATCCTTCCAGTCCCCAGGTTCTTCCCCTCAGTATCCTATTCAATTCCTTACCCTGTCTTACCTCACATCACAATTCAGTAACCAAGTTTCATCATTTGCACCTCTACATCTCTCACATCTTTCCTTTTCTCTCTACTCACACTGCTTTCCACCTAGTTCAGGCCTTTATCATTTTTCGTCCGGACTATTGCAGTAGTTTCCTAGATGGTCACATTGCCTCTGGTCTCTTCTCCAACCCTCCCTCCATTGGGCTGCTAAAGTGATTTTCCTGAAATCTAGGTCACACTCTGTCATCCCCCTACTTGTTAAATTCCAGTGGCTTCCTGTTGTCTCTAGAATCAAATATTACTTCATCATTATCTCATCTTTTTTTTTTTTTTTTTTTTTGCAGGGCAGTGAGGGTTAAGTGACTTTTCCAGGGTCACACAGCTAGTGTCAAGTGTCTGAGGTCACATTTGAACTCAGGTCCTCTTGAATCCAGGGCCGGTGCTTTATCCACTGTGCCACCTAACTACCCCCATCTCATCACTTTTAAATTTATATTTTTTGTGTACATAATTATTAGAAAACTATATGCTTAGAATTAATAAGTAAATATACACATATTGGAAGTATATGTTCAAAATTACTCTTACAAATAGGAATATGTAGTCAGAAAAGTTTGCAGAATACTGATCTAGACTGTTCAATGGCACTTATTTTAGGAAAATGTATAGAGAACTAGCGAAATTAGGGTATTAGAATGAAAATGTGACCTTATCCTTTTCTTAGGATACCATCAGAATATCCATTCTTGTTTCCCTTTTGTGTTAGTCAGCTCCCTTGGAGAATTTTCCTGTTATGTCAAGATCAAAGAATTCATCTATTAATAAACACTGCTGGTGGCTTTGAGATTGGGAAAATTTTAATTTGCACACAATAATAGTTTGGGAGAGATTTGCAGTCACTGAATCTTTTTGATGCTGTTCTAGGGTTTTCTTTGTGAAGTATAAACACCACAAAAGGAAGACTATAAAGACAGTCTTCACTCCCATTGGAACAAGTTACCAACCTAAGGCAGTACAGTATTCCATTTCTTCTCACAGTTAACAAATCTAAAAGGCAATAGTGGCTATTCAGATCGGGAGACACCTTATTTCTGATGCCCATTTCTTTGGCTACCCTCCCAAACTAATGAATTCTGGTGAGTTTTTATAGGTTTCTTACCAGGATCTAGAAGGACCAAGCATTGGGGAAAGGGAACAAGGAGTCTAGACCTGGGAACTGAGGCTAACTAATGCTAGTGGGGGAGATGGGGGGGGGAGGAAGGGAAGACTCCTAGGGAACTGACAAGTTGACATTCAAATTCCCCTCTGGGAATTTCTCTGGGGAAAAAAGGCTTTGGGCCTTTATTGCTGGTCTTACTATTGAAGATAAACTCAAGGGGCTTCATCTATGAGTGGGGAGACTATTACAACACCAGACTCCAATTCTTTGCATTAGAGCATTGAAATGGGTGAATTATTAGTAATATTTTTTGTACAATATGTATAGAAAGTTCCAAAGGCTTAAAAGAGTGATAGATTTTTTTTGTTTTGTTTTTGCGGGGAAACAAGGATTAAGTGACTTGCCCAGGATCACACAGCTAATAAGTGTCAAGTGTCTGAGTTGGATTTGAACTCAGGACCTCCTGACTCCAGGACCAGTGCTTTATCCACTGTACCACCTAGCTGCCTGAGTGATAGTTTTACTAAACTGATTCTCATAGCTGACTTTCTAGGTGGGGAAAAAAACCTGATGGGCCTTACCTGCTTTTTATATGATTTGTAACATATTTTCCCATGATATCTTAGTATTCTTTTCCTAAGGGGTAGGTTCAAGGAAACACATCCACACACACACAGTTCACATCAAAGCTTCTTAAACTATGGGTTGTGACTCCATATGGGGTTGCATAACTGAATGTGGGGTTCATGAAAAATTTGGCAACAGTAAGATGTTATGTATATCTATTTTATATGCCTATATACCCAGGTTGCCTACCCAGGCAAAATGTGGTCTTGAGTGAAAAAAATTTAAGAAGCTCTGGTCTACATTACTTAAAACTGTTTAATAATGGAAAGGATTTCATCAAATGAAGATAAAGGGTGAGGTTCAGTATAAAATTATAGGTGTGAATAACAGGAAGAGGAAAAGTGCAGAGATCATGTGTATGTTCTGGAGACGGTATTACAATTTGGCTGCAGCCTGATTGGAGAAAAGTAGTATTGGAAACGAAAATAAAGTCAATGAAACACCAGAAGAAGAAGAAGAAGAAGAAGAAGAAGAAGAAGAAGAAGAAGAAGAAGAAGAAGAAGAAGAAGAAGAAGAAGAAGAAGAAGAAGAAGAAGAAAGAAGAAGAAGAAAGTAGAAGGAAGTCCAGACAAGCAGAGCACTTTTGTTACTCTTGTATTAAATTTAATATTGAAATACTCACATATGAGCTCATAAATTTGGGAGTTTCCTCAGATGACGGAATGCAGACCATCCCTACCTGTTCATCTTGTATGCCTTTTGCACATCTCTTCTCAAACATTCACTAGGGTTGGCTATCCAGTGTGTCAGAGGACTCTGTTTCCTCATGGACTCTAGAGGATCCCAACGTTGCCTTCCAGCCATTATAAGGGGGCAGACGATCTTGTCCTAATTATGCCAATTGTAGGGTGCCATACGCCCCAACAGAATACTGAGATACCAAAGAAGGAGGGGCTCTTACCGACTTGATTATTAGTAGGTTTTATTAGGTTGATTGGGTTGTTTAAGGGAGTTTACTCACAAGAGGCCAGTTGTCCTGGGTGGCAGCAGGACAGAGTAATATCATGGATCCCTGCACCAACCCCAGGCCAGGTCAGGTATTATATAGAAACAGAACAAAGAAGGCATAGTGCTGGGATGGCCCAGAATCACCTGCAAGTTTTTCCATGGGTTGTTTGGAGCTCCTTTTACTGTTTACACTTACTCAACATAAACTTACGAACTCTAAGCAATAATGCTATGCAGCCACCATCAGTTATTGCTCAGTTTAGGTTCTCTCAGTACATTCATTTGAGGGACAATTCTCTATCCAGTCTTCAACATTTATCTCCTCTCAACATTTTGAGAGACTGTTTTATCCCACATGGGTTTATCAGTTTTCTTTACGCAAATATTCTTTTTCTGCCTCTCTAGCAACAAAACTGTTAATGGCAGTACCTTACACTAAGAAGCCTGGTTTCTATAGTTCTGTGGCAGAATCACAGAGACGAGACAGTATGGTAGATATTACAGCAGTTAACGTTTTGTTGTCTCTGCTACATAATGATATCTTAGATGGGTTTTTCTTCTTGGTGTGAGATTCAGTTCAACAAACATTCATTAAAGCATCTACTATGTGTAAGGCACTGTGCTAGCTCTGGTGATACATAAATGAATACATAAATGAAAAAAAAATCCCCTCACTCAAAGAGGTGACATTCTAATGAGGATAAGGAATTTAATGTATATATAAGTAAACTTAGAACACTAAAAACTGAAGGCAAGAACTCCAACAACCAGATTGGGAGAGCCAAGGAAGCCCTCAAGGATGGGGTTGTATCAGAGGACATCTCTGCACACTTAACTCAAGAAACACAACCCAGTGAAACAATAAAGACCAAACTTTGGTTGACTGCTGGGCAGTTTTGCCCCAATAGCAGAATATACATATACTTGTCACTTAAGTGGAGACAGAGTCAGCCCTTGCTTTAGGTGGGTTAGGCGGCTATTGGAGACTGATATAAAGGACCGGTCAATATACCAATTGTACAAAATATCCCCTGTTGGTTTCCTCTCCTACCTGACCTAACTTTCCTCCCATTAAAGGCTTCTGACATACAACTAACAAATAAAGGTAGTCAGTATATCCAGAAAGCCACTATTAAAATGCAAACCCTCCCATCAGTGGAATAGATTATGTGTACCACTTATAGCAACATGAAGTAAATGAAGATAGTGACATCGTATTTAATAAACCCAAAGACCAAAGCTGCTGGGGTCAGGATTCACTACTTGAAGGAGGAAGGGTATAAACATTTGTATGGAGACCAGGCACTGTGCTAAGCACTTTTTACAATTATTATCCCATTTGGTCCCCACAACTCTGCAGGCTGGATGCTATTATTGCCATTTTACAGTTGATTTGCCCGAGGCAGCAGAGGTTAAGTGACTTGCCCAGGGCCACACAATTAGTAAGTGTCTGAAGTCAGATCTGAACTCAAATCTTACCCATTTCAGGCCCAGACTTCTTTCCACTATGTTACCTAACTACCCATTTGATAAAAAAAGAAAACAAAAAATTACTGGGAAAACTGGAAATCTGTCTATAAGAAAGTAGCTATGGACAAACATCTCATGCTGTATATGAAGATTAGCTTCAAATGGATGTGATTTAGGCATAAAGGTAATAGCATAAATTAGAGAAGTAGCCTTTAGCCCCATTTATCATACATCCTTTAGTATGAATTCCTATTTCATTGACTTTTTGAAAGTCAGAGAGAAAGAACTTTTAAAATTATCAAAATATACTTTATTTTTAATTTATGGAATAAAAGAACCATTTCCATAACAGTATGATTTTTTAAAAAAGATGATTGCACATTATGTACAACTTGCTATTCCTTTAAAATATATAATTATTACATACATTTTTTCCCTTTTTTCTTCTCTCCCTGCCCTAGAGATGACTACCATTAGACACAAATGTGGATATTTATATGTATGAATATAAATCATTCTATACATACTTCGATTTATCAGTTCTTAGAGCTGTAGGATTGAGATATAGAGAAGTTGTTTCCATTTTTCTTCTACTCAACAGACATTTATTTCTTAAGTGCATATTATGTACAAGATACTGTGCTAGGTTCTAGGGATTCAAAAGCATAAAAACAATTATTGCAGAGGTTACTTTCCCTATGTCCATTTCTCTCCATTTATGTGACCACTTCCCTAATTCAAGCTCCCAGAACCTTTCACCAGAACTGTTGCAATAGCTTCCTCTTTGGTTTCTTTATTTCCATTCTTGAGCTACTTTAATCCATGCTCCAAGAAGTTTCCAAATTTATATTCCTTTTTTTTTTTTTTTTTTTTTTTGCAGGGCAATGGGGTTTAAGTGACTTGCCCAGGGTCACACAGCTAGTAAGTGTCTGAGGCTGGGTTTGAACTGAGGTCCTCCTGAATCCAAGGCTAGTGCCTTATCCATTGCGCCACCTAGCTGCCCCCCCCAAATTTATATTCCTAAAACAAAGGTAGGGAAGATAAATTTCAGTGGGAGAAAGTGTAGCAGCAACAAGCCCTGGGTTGCTTGAGACATCGACAAGAGACAACAGTCCAGTTGGGATATCCCACCTCAGGTTCTGAGCAACCAGGGATCCCATGAGGAGAACAGGCCAGGACAAGCTTTAGAGAGTACTAAAAGGGGAGAGAGTGTTGAAGTTGGGGAAGGCAGACCTTAGGAATAGTTTGTAAATTATGCTGTACACTTTTGATTGTAGAGTTTTTCCCTAATTCCCTTCAGTATCCTCATATTCCCTCCTAATCAAACCCAATCTCCAGAAAAGACTGAAAATTCTTCCACACAAAATGATGAGCAGTTAAAGTGCTTCCCCAATAAATGGTCAAAGGATATGAACAAACTGTTGTCAAAAGAAATTCAAAGTATTCATAACCACATGAAAAAATGCTCCAGATCACTAATAATTTATTAAGAGAAATGCAAATCAAAACAAACCAGAGGTTTCACTTCATACTCTACAAATGGGTACATATGACAAAAAATAGCAACAGTTAATGTTGAAGAGGTTGTGGAAAGACAGGCACACTAATTTGTTGTCTGTGAAACTGTGAAACAATACAACCATTTTGGAAAGCAATTTGGAATTATATAAATAAAGTGACTAAAATGTTTGCATACTTTGAACCAGACACCCCCATATCTGGGTTTATACCTGACTAAGCCATCTATAAGAAAACAGCCCCCATATACTCCACAAGATATTTGTAGCAGAACTTTTTGTGATAGATAAGAATATGAAACAAATCAGTTACCCATCAATTGGGAAATAGAAAAACAAAATATGGTACACAAATGTAATGGAATATTGTTGTTATTATTGTTGAGTTGTGCCTGACTCTTCATGATCCTATTTGGGGTTTTCTTGGCATTTCCTTCTCTAGCTCATTTTACAGATGGGGAAACTGAAGCAAACAGGGTTAAGTGACTTGCTCAGGGACACACAGTTAGTAAGGATCTGAGGCCATATTTGAACTCAAGTCTTCCTGACTACAGGCCCAGCACTCTATCCATTGCGCCACCTGGCTGCCCTACTGAAATAATACTATGCTGTAAGAAATTGTGTGTGATGAATATAGGGAAGCATGGAAAGACCTAGTACTTCTAGGTCCCCTTCCTGGTTTTTTTTTTTTCATTCCCCAATATTCTCAAACTTTTGTTCCAACAGATGAATTTTGTTATTATTTTTTCTAGCTTTGTGAGGTAATTGTTTAGTAGTTTGATCGGTATGGCACTGAATAAATTACTTTAGGCATTATGATCATTTTTATTATATTGGCTCGGCCTACCCATGAGTGATTAATATTTCTTCAGTTATTTAGATCTGTTGTTCTTTGTGTGAGGAGTGTTTTATAATTTTGTTCTTATGGTTCCTGGATATGTCTTGACAAGTAGACTCAAGTCTTTTATACTGTCTGCAGTTCTTTTAAATGGAATTTCTCTTTCTATCTTTTCTTGCTGGATTTTGTTGGTGACATATAGAAATGCTGACGATCTGTGTGGGTTTATTTTCTAACCTGCAACTTTGCTGAATTTTTAAATTGTCTTGACTAGTTTTTTATTCTATTCTCTAGAGTTCTCTAAGTATACTATAGTATCATCTACAAAAGGTGATAGTTTTGTTTCCTCGGTTGCCTATGTTTATTCCTTCAATTTCTTTTTCTTGTCTTATTGCTATAGCTAGTGTTTCTAGTGTAATATTGAATAGTAATGGTAACATCGGACATTTTTGCTTTACCCCTCATCTTTTGGAAAGACTTGGAGTTTATCTCCATTACAGATTATACTTACTCTTGGTTTTAGATATATACTACTTATCATTTTAAGAAAAGCTCCATTAATTCTTATGTTTTCCAGTGTTTTCAATAGGAATGGATAATTTATTTTGTTAAAAAAAAACTTTCTGCATCTATGGAAATAACCTGGATTTTACCAATGTATTGATCAGTTGTGCTGACTTTTTTTCCTCTTAAAAAATACTATTTGTCCTATAGGAAGGGAAAAGACACTTGGGATAACTATAATGATGTAAGAAACAGAAAATAATAAAAATGATTTTTTAAAAAAGTTAAAGTGTTGGGGGGCAGCTAGGTGGCGCAGTGGGTAAAGCACTGGCCCTGGAGTCAGGAATACCTGAGTTCAAATCCATCCTCAGACACTTAACACTTACTAGCTGTGTGACCCTAGGCAAGTCACTTAACCCCAATTGCCTCACCAAAAAAAAAAAAAGTTAAAGTGTTTTGCATTGGAAGAGGGATCAAGCCTTAAATCTGGGATGAAATCTCTAGTTGAAATCTTAGGCTCGGGGCAGCTAGGTGGCAGGGGCAGCTAGGTGGCACAGTATATAGAGCATCAACCCTGGAGTCAGGAGGACCTGAGTTCAAATCTGACCACAGACACATGACACTTACTAGCTATGTGACCCTGGGCAAGTCACTTAATCCCAATTGCTTCACCAAAGAAACAAAAACAAAAACAACAAAAAAGAAATCTTAGGCTCATTTAGCAAGGGATGACATACTAAAATCTGCCTAGAGCAAGGGGAAGAAGGCATAGAAGAGGAAATTTACAAGTTTGTCTTTGGTTGGCCCTGAGTATAGAACAACCAGCAACAAAAGAGTGGGAAGTGCTCTTTCCGTCACCATTGTGCCCAAGCTCATGCAGTTGTTTCCTATTGATCTCTTTTTTGTTTGTTTGTTTTGGTTTTGGTGAGGCAATTGGGGTTAAGCGACTTGCCCAGGGTCACACAGCTAGTAAGTGTCAAGGGTCTGAGGCTGGATTTGAACTCAGGTCTTCCTGAATCCAGAGCCGGTGCTCTATCCACTGTGCCACCTAGCTGCCCCATCCTATTGATCTCAAAGTAGAAAACTGGACTGTTGCTTTCATTGTTGCTGTAAAAACAAGTTTCATGATAGCATTCCCCAAGAAATTTAAAGAGCAAGCTATGCCATCATTGCTGAGGAATGTGATCTTTGCACTTAGTGCAGTTTGACCAGTTCTTGGCTTGAGGTCTACCCTGTTCACTGAGAACCGAAAAGGTTTATTGTTAAGATGGCTTTTAAAAACATAGACAGATAGACAAACACACACATGCATGCACACACAGGAACATCCCTACCCCAAGAAAAGACAGAAGTTGTGAAAGCCCTCTTATGTAGTTCTCAATCTAAAGATTAAAAAGCAACCAATCAGGGGCAGCTAGGTGGCGCAGTGGATAGAGCACCGGCCCTGGAGTCAGGAGTACCTGAGTTCAAATCCGGCCTCAGACACTTAACACTTACTAGCTGTGTGACCCTGGGCAAGTCACTTAACCCCAACTGCCTCACTAAAAAAAAAAAAAAGCAACCAATCCAAATCTGCTTCTCCACATGCCCAACCCTCCCACAATTTAGGGATGCATAGCAGTATCCAGGCAACCTCACCCCACCTATACAAGGAAACCTTTCTCATTGGACCCTGGGCAAAAGCTTCCTCATTTCTTCACCCACCTGCAGAATACTGGAATCTCTGCACCACCCACTTTTCTGTGATAGACTCCAAAGGAAGGCCAGTCAGGACCAAGCCAGACAACCTCAGTTCCATGAAGATTTCTTCAGAATGTTCAGCCTTGTTAACAAAGCGGAAGCTCTTCATGGTTCAGGTAAATTACAGAGGTAGAGGGGGAAAATATCTAACTATCCTTTCATTCTTTGTCTCCATCACCATCCCTACCATCAAGCAATACTGACAACACCTGCAGTGGTATGCTTCTTGATACATAACAGGGAATCCCCAAAAGAGAGAAAAGACCTATTTGTTTTTTTGTTTCTTTGTTTTGCGGGGCTATGGGGGTTAAGTGACTTGCCCAGGGTCACACAGCTAGTCAAGTGTCTAAGGCCAGATTTGAACTCAGGTACTCCTGAATCCAGGGCCGGTGCTTTAGCCACTGCGCCACCTAGCTGCCCCCGAAAATACCTATTTGTACAAAAATATTTATAGCAGCTCTTTTTGTGATAGCTAGGAATTGGAAATCAAAGGAATGTCCATCAATTGGGGAATGGCTAAACAAACTGTGGTAAATGATGGTGATGGAATCTTATTGTGCTATAAGAAATGACAAGCAGGATGATTTAAGAAAGGCCTGGAAAGACCCGTATGAACTATATGTAGTGAAGTGAGCAGAACCAAGAGAACATTGTGCACAGAGACAGCAATATTGTTTGATGAAGAATTGTGAATGACTTAACTCTTCTTAGCAATACAATGACCCAAGACAATCCCAAAGGATTATTGGAGAAACATACTATCCACCTCCAAAGAAAGAACTGATATTGATGGAACAGACTGAAGCATTCTATTTTTTACTTTCTTTCATTTTTTTCTTTTATTCAAGTTTTCTTGTACAAAATGACAAATATAGTAATGTTTTACATAATTGCACATGTGTAACCCATATCTGATTGCTTGCCACCTCAGGCAGAGGGGAGAGGAGGGATAAAAATTGGAACCCAAAACTATAAATAAAAATGTTTATTACTTTTTTTGGGGGGAGGGCAGGGCAATGAGGATTAAGTGACTTGCCCAGGGTTACACAGCTAGTAAGTGTCATGTGTCTGAGGCTGGATTTGAACTGAGGTCCTCCTGAATCCAGGGTCAGTGCTTTATCCACTGTGCCACCTAGCTGCCCCAAAAATGTTTATTACTTAAGAAAAAACAACAAAGAATCCCAAGACACATTCCCTGCCCACAAGTCACCATATTAACCTTGTATTAACCATGGGGTTATGCTCTTATTTTAAAGTGAAAATTGTTTTAACTTTTGTTTGTCTGGCTTCATCTCCAAAAGCTTCTTCCTCTTTCTTCATTTCCATTCCAAGAACTCCTTGTTAAGGAATGGTAATGATGCTCCTTCAGGAGAACCCTAGCTCTGGTAGGTCTTGGGGTAGGTAGGTAGTGTTAATGCAAAGCTCACAGAACTGCAAGGAACCTTTGAGTCTAATTTCCCATTTTACAGGTGAGATGCAAGGAGGCCAAATGAGGTAGTAGGCTACTAAGGTGGTGAATGGCACCTTAGACGTCCAGGGGTCTCACCTGAATGATCTAGTACTATTTGGAAAACTGGCTAGTTATGACTGGATATGGGCCACACCTGGCCTGCCCTGAGTGACATATGCTGCTGATGTCAGCAGGGGAACCACTGTCCACAGGCAGTTTGAAGAACCTCCCTTTTGGGGGAGGGAGAGTAAACGCTTGCTGAGGGGAGAGGTTTTTCCTGTCAGTTGGTCCTGTGGGCCTTGCTGGTTGGCTCTCCTATGGGCTTTGCCTATCTGCCCTGGCTGCATAGCTCATTCTCATTGAAACTACGGATCCCAGGTGGTGAGTTAATAAAACAGTCTGGCTCTTTGAATTAGCTGAGCTGGAAGCGAGTTTGGGGGATTGTATAGGCTTTTGTTAGAGTTAAGGAGATTATCCATTTTCCTCTTTCCCTATTCCCTTGTCCTTGACTTTATTAATTTCACCTTTGCTGTGTATTTTATTCTCATTAATAAAACCTGATTCATTTTTGGAAAAGAGGTTGTTATGCTCCTTTCTTATTGGCCTGGGAGAAATATCTAAAAAGGCAGTTCAGAGGGGAGGAAGTTTTGGACCTAGAGGTCCCTCATTATTTTCTGAACCCCAATATTATGGCGAGCCACCCAATTAACTCTCCACATATTAAATTTGGCCCCTACATGGGATTTGAACCCTGATCTTCTGAATCCAAATTCACTGTTCTGTCTTCTCTAAACCTCTACCTCTCTCATTGACCTTAATCATGTGTTTATTGCCATGTATTTGCTAGAAGGGCAGCCAGGTGCTACAGTGGTTAGAGTGTGAGGCCTGGGATCAGGAAGAACTGAGGTAAAATCTGACCTCAGATATTTACTAGCCGTGTGACCCTGGGCAAGTCACTTAACCCTGTTTGCCTCAGTTTTCTCATCTGTAAAATGAGCTGGAGAAGGAAATGGCAAACCACTCCAGTATCTTTGCTAAGAAAACCCCAAATGGGGTCAGGAAGAGTTGGACAGGACTGAACAACAGCAACAACATTTGCTAGAAGGAAAGACCTTAGGTGGGAGAGGTCATGGTCCAGTCACTGTAGGGATATCATTCTCATAGCTTGAGTAAAACTTCATCTTTCAGAATTCTTAGGAAAAAAGTTTACATAGCCACTGACCTGACAGATCTACTGGGTATAGGTATAGCTGTGAAGACCTCTCTGAGTCTCTCTCCTAAAGGAAAAAAATATGTAAGATATAAAAGAGAATACCAATTATAGGTGAAACTTTGGTTCTATATAACCGAATGTGGAACAGAAGCAAGGTCAATCTTGGGACAAATACCATATGTGAATGATTTTATTTTATTTTTCGGGGCAATGAGGGTTAAGTGACTTGCCCAGGGTCACACAGATAGTTAAGTGTCAAGTGTCTGAGACCTGATTTGAACTCAGGTCCTCCTGATTCCAGGGCTGGTACTTTATCCACTGCACCACCTAGCTGTCCCCAGATAGGAATTTTAACAGAGGAGTTGGAACATGGAAAAACCTTTAAAATAGTGTTGCTGTAATTTGATTTTGAAGTCATGTTTATTCATTCGGTGCCTCTACTAAAGTCCTCCTTTGGGGACTCATTGTGTTGGAATGTCGTACCAGGGACTTTGAAAGTAATGTCAGTATAGAATTGGATCTGGCAAGTCAGCCAAACTGAAATGACTTCAAGTATGAATCCATCAACAGATTCTTTCTGCTTTCTACGGACCAACTTAGCTAAGTTCAGATAGGCTCAACACCAAGAGCTGTTGAGTGATTTATTTTTTGACCACAGCATCTCTTGGAAATTACATACTAAGGCAGGGAAGGACAAAAATCTTCACTGGTGGAAGAACGTGCCAATAAACAAAGCCATGGTACTTCGATGTATAGAACTATATTTGTACAACTATTTTGGAGATAAACATCATTTAAAATATCCTGCCTTTGTTGACAATGCCATAACTAGGAAATCAGACACCTCAGGTAACTGCCACAAAGAAAAAAGACCTGGAAAGTACTTTAGACTTTGGGCCAAAAGGTGTTGTAGGGGAAAAATCCACAGACATTTGAAGGATGCTACCAGGAGGAGAGTGGGATGGGGGCAAGATGAAGAGAAGGCTCACCTGGAGCATAGTGGAGGAGGTATGACATTTGATAACTTATTTTAACTGTTTATTCCTGCTAGTGGGACAATAGAACCAAGGCCTCTTTATGTCTTATAAAATTAATAATTCATATTCTAACCATGTCCTAGATCTGGTATTTTTAGCCTTTGTGGACTCTCTTTTTGATCAGACTATATCTAGGTAGAGGTGTGCTTAATTTCTCAAAAAATTCATATCTAGTGATTAGATTAGAGGGAATGCCCTTTTGTTCACCAAACTGAGAGGATGAGTCACCTAGTACTGGATCAAGAGAAGAGATATCCCTTTAGTTCATCATAAACCCAACCAAAAGAGGGAGCACCTTTAGCAGAAAGGTATTTGCTAAGATTAACATTGCCTTTTAAATTTTTTTTAATTTCGTAAAAAACCCTAACTCAATTCTGCTATAACTCTTTTTTAAAGTAATTCTTTAAAAACCTTAACTCAGCAAATCAGTTCTATAACTTGATTTTTGCATCCCTAAAAATCAATAGGCCCTGCAAAATTATTCAATAAAAACTATAGAACTTATGGGGAAAATAGGGTAGGGGCACAACACTCAAAATGGTGGCACAGTTTTATACATGCTTAATGGTTAAGAAATATCTAAATACCATAATAAATAGCGGTGGTATCCTGGCCTCAGGCTACTGCTCAATCTGCACCTTAGTTCCCATGAGGTCCCAAACTGACAAAATTGTCACTGAAGGTGAGAGGCCAATCTGTAAACATTTTTTAAAAAGTAATATTTTGCCACTCTTCTTACTAAATTTGTCTTGGAAAATAGTTATTTTCATAAAATATATTATGTTAACATTTAATGTTTTTGTTATTTTTAATGAATTAATAAATATGTTTAAAATTCATCAATTTTTATTTAAATAATATAAATATTGACAGATAGACCTTACATAAACAAAATATCTTTGAGGTACTCCATATTTTTTAAGATGTTAAGGGTATTTTGAGGCCAAAACATTTGAGAAGTATTGTCCTAGAATGAAGAAGCATTGTGGGCATATTAGCTAGTGTTATGCTTACCTACAGTTATATGGGAATTGGTTGGTTGGTGGCACATGAGCAGTGAAGATTGATTGGCTCCCCTGCTGACATCAGCAGCATATGTCACTCAAGGCAGGCCAAGTGTGGCCCATATCCAATCATCCCTAGCCGGTTTCCCAAACAGTACTAAATCATTCAGGTAAGACCCCTGGGCGTCTGCTAAATTCCATTATTTTATCACATTGGTTATACAGTACAATCATGTTAAATATATTTCCACATTTATCATGTTGTGAAAGAAGAGTTAGAACAAAAGGGAAAAACCACAAAAACAAAAAAAAAGTGAAAATAATATGCTTTGATCTGCATTCAGACTCCATAGTTCTTTTTCTGGATGTGGAGAACATTTTCCATCTTGAGTTTTTTGGAATTGTCTTAGATCATTGTATTGCTGAGAAGAGCTAAGTCTATCATAGTTGATCATCACACAATGTTGCTGTTACTGTGTACAATATTCTTCTGGTTCTGCTCACTTCATTCAGCATCAGTTCATGTAAATCCAGGAATGGCTCTTATTCTAATGAATTTGCATCACTTACTTATATAGCTCAAAAATAAGAACTTTATCAGAGAAACTCACTGCAAAGATTTTCCCCAGTTAAATACTTTCCTTTTATTTAGTGCCAAACCAATAAACCTACCAAAGAATTATCTTATAGATCTAAAAATAATAATGGCAAAATTTATCTGGAACAGCAAAAGGTCAAGAATAGCAAGTAAATCAGTGAAAAAATATAAAGGAAAGCAGCCTAGTAGTACCAGATTTCAAATTATATTATAAAGAGATAATCATCAAAAACAATCTGGTACTGGCTAAGAAATATAGATTAGTGGATTAGTGGGATAGATTAGGTACACAGTACATAATAGTAGATGATCATAGTAACCTAGTATTTGATAAACCCAAAGATCCAAGCTTTGGGGGCAAAAACTCACTATATGACAAGAATTTCTGGGAAACTGGAAAGCAGTTTGGCAGAAACAAGGTATAGAACAACATCTCACACTATATACCAAGATAAGGTCAAAATAAGTTAATGATTTACACATAAAGAGTGATATCATAAGCAAATTAGGGGAGCATGAAAAATATACCTGTAAGATGTATGCATAAAGGAAGAGTTTATGACCAAACAAGATATGGTTCATTGGAAGCAAAATGGATAATTTCGATTACATGAAATTAAAAAGGGGTTTTTTTTGCACAAACAAAACCAAAACCATGTAGCCAACATTAGAAGGAAAGCAGGGAACTAAGAAAAAAAATTGCAGTCTTTCTGCTAAAGGTATTATTTCTCAAATATATAGGGAACTGACTTAAATTTATAAAAATAAGAGCCATTTCGAACTGATAAATGGTCAAAGGATATGAACAGATAGTTTGAAGAAGAAATAAAAACTATCTATAGTCATATGAAAAATGCTTTAAATCACTATTAATTATAGAAATGCAAATTAAAACAACTCTGAGATATGACCTCGTACCTATCAGTTTGGAATAACACAACAGAAAACGAAAGTGACAAATGCTGGAGGGGATGTGGAATAATTGGGACAATAACACACTGTTGGTGGAGTTGTAAACTGGTCCAATCCTTCTGGAGAACAATTTAGAATTATACCCTAAAGGCTATAAAATTGTGCATTGACCCCGCGATACCACTACCATGTCTGTATTCCAAAGAAAACAAAGAAAAAGGAAAAGGACCTCTATGTACAAAAATATTTATAGGAACTCTTTTTGTGGTGGCAAGGAATTGGAAATTGAGGGAATGCCCATCCATTTTGGAATGGCAGAACAAGTTGTGGTATATGATTGTAATGGAATATTATTGTGCTATAAGAAATGACAAGCAGGATGATTTCAGAAAAACCTGGGAAGATCTATATGAATTGATGTAGTGTGAAGTAAGGAGAACCAGGAGATCATTGTACTCAGCAACAGTAATGTTATAACAATGATCAGCTATGAAAGACTTTATTACTCTGATCAAGACAATGATCCATGACAATTCCAAAGGTCCCAGGATGAAAAAATGCTTTCTACCTCCACAGACTCATGAATTTCAACTGCAAATTGAAGCATAATTTTTCCACTTTATTTTTATTTCCTTTTTTGGTTATATGGCTAGTATGGAAATATGTTTTGCTTGTCTTCACATGTATAATTGAGACCATATTGCTTGCTTTCTCAGTGGATGGGGAGGGGCTGGAGGGAGAAAGAATTTGGAACTCAAAAAAAATTTTTTTTTAAAGTTTTTCCCTTCTACTTTTGTCTGTATTTGTTTTGATTATGCAATTTCAAAACATTTTTATGTAATCAAAATTGTCTGTTTTATCTTTTGTGATCTTCTCTATTCCTTATTTGGTCATGAACTCTTCCTCTATTTATACCCAAAATAATTTCTTTTGTTCTCTAATTTATCATGTTACCTTTTATATTTAAGCCATATATCCTTTTGGAGTTTATCTTGTACTTGGTGTTTCCAAATTCTTTATTAGATGAATTTACACAAATATTGAGGATATCATTGCTAAAGGAATGAGGTGGACATTTACAAATTACATTTTATAGCATATCACAACTTTACAATCACAAAACTGTCTGAAAGATGCACAGAATACACAATTGAATGTGATTTTTGTTTGTAGACAATAAATAAGCATTTTATTTAGTAATGTAAGGTGGAGTTTTAAAGGATCTTCTATACTCCCATACTCTGATACTTCAGTAGACCTGTGATCTCATCAGCGTATTTGGAACAATGAATCCATACATTCCCTTCCACTCTATACAACTCTTCCCCTGTTGTAATCAAACAAGAAATATTTATTTTTCACATCTGTAATTTTAAAATTCTGACCCTAAACACACAAATTGTGCATTTCCATACATAATAAAAACATATTTCTGCACCCAGCTTAGTGTGTGCTTATTCTTCCTTCCTTTGATCAGTTCTGATGAAAATGAGGTTCTATCTCATTTCCCATCTTTCCTCTTTGTATTGTAACCAAGTCATGTGAAATATTTTATTCAGTCTTTCCACTAGTGTCTTCCTTTTCTCTTTTCTTTCCTTTTTTCTTATAAGGTCATCAAAACATGAAAAAACAAAAAAATCCCACTCCTAAAACTTCTATATTATTAGATTTTCTCTCTGAATCCTGATATTGGTAAAGTTCTGAAGGGGCATATGTATCATCTCCCTTTATTAGAATGAAAGCAGCTCATCCTTGTTTAGTTTCTTTTAATTGCCCGCTCATTTCTACAAAGCTCTGACCTTTTCATTAGGACTGCTTGGAAGTCTTCTGTTACATTAAAGGTCCTTTTAAAAATTTGTGGTCCTGTAGAATTTTACTCAGTTTTGCTGGGTAAGTTATTGGTTGAAGGCTTTCTGGGATATAGTGTTCTAACACTCTGCTTCCTTATAGTGGTAGCTGCTAGTAGCACAACCATTTCTGAAGATGACTCCATCTGTCACCCAGTCATTCCATTCACCACCCCTCTCACTTCCCAGGTTAAATCATCCTTCCCTGGCCACCTCTTCCCCTATATTGTTGTTTCCATTTTAGGACATAGGCTTCTTGAGAAAAGATTTTGCTTGCTTGGTTTTATATTCCCAGTATTTAGCACAGTGTTTGGCAAATAGTAAGCACTTAATAATGATTTTTCATTCTTTCATTCAGTAAAGACAGGAACATGGGCTAGATGGGTGGAGAACAAAGACCATATCTCCTTAGCTTCCCTTTTGTTTTGGTTGAAATTCATTTGCATTGCATCCAAAATTAGAAGGGAGACAGAAAGCTGGGAAACAATTTTTATGGCCAGTACTTCTGATAAAGGCCTCATTTCTAAAATATATAGGGAACTAAATCAAATTTATAAGAATCCAAGTCATTTCCCAATTGAGAAATGGTCAAAGGATATGAACAGGCAGTTTTCTGATGAAGAAACCAAAGCTATCTATTCCCATATGAAAAAATGCTCTAAATCTCTAATGATTAGAGAGATGCAAATTAAAACAACTCTGAGGTACCACCTGACACCTATCAGATTGGCTAAAATGACAAAAAAGGAAAATAATAAATGTTGGAGAAGCTATGGAAAAATTGGAACACTAATGCATTGTTGGTGGAGCTGTGAACTGATTCAACCATTCTGGAGAGCAATTTGGAATTATGCCCAAAGGACGATAAAGCTGTTCATACCCTTTGACCCAGCAATACCACTTTTGGGTCTTTTTCCCAAAGAAATCATGGAAAGGGGAAAGAGACCCACATGTACAAAAATATTTATAGCTGCTCTTTACGTGATGGCAAGGAATTGGAAGTTGAGGGGGTGCCCATCAATTGGGGAATGGCTGGACAAGTTGTGGTATATGAATACAATGGAATACTATTGTGCTGTAAGAAACGATGAGCAGGAGGAGTTCAGAGAAACCTGGAGGGTCTTGCATGGGCTGATGATGAGTGAGATGAGCAGAACCAGAAGAATATTGTACACAGTATCATCAACATTGAGTGTTGATCTACTGTGATGGACTATATTCTTCTCACCAATGCAATGGTACAGAAGAGTTCCAGGGAACTCATGATAGAAGAGGATCTCCAAATCCAGGAAAAAAAAAAAAGAACTGTGGAGTATAGATGCTGAATGAACCATACTATTTCTTTTGTTTTTGGTGCTGATGTTTTTCTATTTTGAGGTTTTTCGTCATTGCTCTGATTTTTCTCTTGTAACATGACTAATGCAGAAATATGTTTAATGTTATTATGTGTGTGTATATATATATGTATGTATATATATAAATAACCTATATCAGATTACCTGCTGTCTAGGGGAGGGGGGGAGGGAGAAAAATCTGAAATTGGAAAGCTTGTATAAATAAAAGTTCAGAACTATATTTACATGTAACAGAAAAAAATACTTTATTAATTAAAAAAAAAAAAAAGAAATTCATTTGCATGGGGGCAGCTAGGTGGCGCACCGGCCCTGGAGTCAGGAGTACCTGAGTACAAATCCAGCCTCAGACACTTAACACTTACTAGCTGTGTGACCCTGGGCAAGTCACTTAACCCCAATTGCCTCACCAAAAAAGAAAAAAAAATTCATTTGCATGCTAAGCCAGAGAGGTATTTAGGATTGCCTAAGAGCAACCCTAAACTGGATGTAACAAGAAGGCTTTGATCTCTACCCAGGCCCAAAAGGATAATCCTGAAATAGTTAGGATGGTCCTTAAGAGCTGAGCCCAGGAGATACTAGCATGAAACAACTCTCAGCAAACACTATAAGGCCGACAGGAACCAACCAAGCAGTGCCTCCAGTGGTAGAGTCATGGGACCATGACATTACTGGACTCTCTATATGGCAGTCACCACAGGACCAGTGGAAAACCCAGTTCCCTAAATTTAAAAGAGTTTGACCTAATCACTGACATGAGAAAAGAACAAATGGACAAAGGATATCTATTGTGCAGGCAATAATATGCAGCTGGGCAGAGCTGGGCAATCAATAATAGACTACAGACACTACAAATGGGCAAGTAACTGGGGACAGAATCTAATAGGAGAAAAAAAGATTGCATTTGTGAAATTGAAAAGTGCTTTTGTTGACCTCCAAGTTTCTCCTCAAAACAAAAATCCCTTTTTTTGGACATCAGTTTTCTTACAGTGACACTCCCACCATTTTCATGTCATGTCACTTTGCTCCTTCCACCTCCTCCCCAGCACTACCTGAAGGTCCTGAACTTATATAGGGAAGCTTATATAGGGAAGTGGTGGCCAGGGAGAGATGTTTTGGATCGCTAAGTCATAGAGATGTTGGTGTCTATTGGAAAGAATAATGGACTGGGACTTTGGAACTGTGGCTTCTTGTTTAGGTTAAAATAACAACGCCAAGTATCATTTATGTAGCACTTTAAGGTTTGAAAATAACTTTACATTTGGTCTTTGCAACAACCCTGTAAGGTAGGTGCTATTATTATTTCCATTTTATAGTTGAGGAAACTCAGGCTGAGAGAGGTTAAATGACTTGCCCTGGGTCCCACAGCTAGTAAGTATCTAAGGCTAAATCTAGCACTCTAGCCATTTTGCCACTAACTGCCTTAGGTTCTGTTGTTAAGTGTCGCCTTACTTTATCTTTAGTTGTTAATAATACAATTATCCCTTCCACATCCACACTTTCCCTGTTGGAGGGAACGGATGGCAGGTCAGCATAAGAAATTAAGTGGGAATTTTGGGGGTGTTTTGTGGAAGCTGTAGATGACAGAAATAGTTTAGAAACTCAGAAATGCATAAAATACATGTATAGTATTGTACAATATCAACATATTTTATCTTTTCATACCATACTAATTCAGTCTTCTTCTCTGGTTGAAGGGAGGGCCAAATTTTTTTTATGTGGATTTTCCAGATCAAAGGGGGTGCTAGGCCTCTAACCCTCAAAATGTGGAAGGGGGTAACTACTTTTAATACTTCTGTCATCTGAAATACCATTTAAGCCTAGAATACAACAGCTAAGGCAAGGACTGGGACTTTGGGTTTTCCACTTATTGGGGCTAAAAGGTTACTCCTAGGGGCAGCTAGGTGGCACAGTGGATAAAGCACAGGCCCTGGATTCAGGAGGACCTGAGTTCAAATTTGGCCTCAGACATTTGACACTTATTAGCTGTGTGACCCTGGGCAAGTCACTTAACCCTCATTGCCCTGCCCCCCCAAGTTACTCCTAAAAAGGCTACGTGAAGTAAAGAAAAGGTAAATAATTTGTTGAAAATTGTCCTTAGGGCGGGGGGCAGCTCGGTGGCACAGTGAATAAAGCACCAGCCCTGGATTCAGGAGGACCTGAGTTCAAATCCGAACTCAGACACTTGATACTTACTAGCTGTGTGACCCTGGGCAAGTCACTTAAGCTCCATTGCCTTGGAAAGAAAGGACAGAAGGAAGGAAGGAAATTGTCCCTAGGGCAAACTTTGCTAAAGTTCAAAGTTGTATTCTTTATGCCCTGTACCATACCAATAATCCTGGAGGCTGGACATCTGAGCCAGAGTTATTTATTTATACTATGGGTGCTAGACTAGCATTCTTCCTTTAAGGTCCCTAAGCTCTAAATCTCTGTGCCCTTGAGCTTTACCCTCAGGAACCAGGGTCCATTTACCTAGAGCAGTGACCTATGAAAGAATCTGCACTTTTTTTCTTCCCACTCTTCCAGGAGAAAGGGAGAAATTGTAGGGCTTTCCTTGTCCTAGAAGTTCACCTTTAATGGCCTGGGATCATGAGAAATTTACCCAACTTGTTTTGTGGAGGTTGTCTGACTTGAACATGAACAAGGGAACTTGACCTTCCTAAAATTCATTTCTTGGAGTAATGCCTTTCATTGATCGTATCTTATTATGCCTTTGCCCTGGATTAGGGACATTTATAAAGATTTTCAGGACCTGAGAAATAATCATTGCATGCATTCTAAATGTTTCTACTGCCAGGGCAGGTGCTTTCCTCCTGGGGCTGGAGCTATATAAGGCTCCTGGGTTTTGTTTTTGCTTAGATGCTGACTGTAGCCCAATGTAGAAATGCAGGTGAAGCTTAGACTAACCTGAGGTTTAAGGCAAATGAAGACAATGTGAGCTTGCTAGGAGGCTTTGTTTAAGAGAAGACCAGGCTATGAACTGAAATGCAGAGATACAATTAGATGCCTGGATGCAAATTAAAATGATTATTTGTGGACTGGAGGTGACAAATAATGGTAGGAAATGGGAGGTAGGCTGGGTTTTTAAAAAAATACTCCCCCCCCCATTTACATGTAGAAACCATTTTAACATTCTTTTAAAAAAAGTTTTAAGTTCCAGATTCTCTCTCTCCTTCCCTCCCTTCTCTTCCCCCTCCCTGAGATGGTTAAGCAATCTGATATAGGTTATGCACGTGTAATCAAGTGAAACATATTTCCATACTAGTCATTTTGTGGAAGAAAACTTGAGCCAAAAAAAAAAAAGCAAAAAATAGTTTGCTTCAGTCTGTATTCAAACTCTATTAGTTCTTTCTCTGCAAGTGGATAGCATTTTTCATGGGTCTTTTGGGATTATTTTGGATTACTGTATTGCTGGGAATAGCTATGTCATTCATAGTCGATCATCATACAGTATTGCTGTTGTATACAATGTTCTGGTTCTTATTCTGTTTGTCAATTTTTATAGCATGATAATATTACATTACAATCATATACCATAACTCGTTTAGCCAATCCCCAATTGATGAGCATCCCTCAATTTCCAATTCTTAGCTACCACAAAAGCTGCTACATATTATATATATTTATGCAAATACATATATATATATACATAAACAAATAGATCCTTTTCCCTTTTTAAAAAGATCTCTTTGGGATATAGATCTAGTAGTGATACTGCTGGGTCAAAGTTAGTCACAAATTGCTCTCCAGAATGGTTGGATCAGTCCACAACTCGACCAACAGTGCATTAGTGTCCCAATTTTCCCATATCCCCTCCAACATTTATCATTTTCCTTTTATGTCATATTGGCTAATCTGAGAGGTGTGAAATGGTGAGGTAGGTGATTTTTTTTTCAGGGCAATGAGGGTTAAGTGACTTGCCCAGGGTCACACAAGATAGTAAGTGTCAAGTTTCTGAGGCTGGATTTGAACTCAGGTTCTCCTCAATCCAGGGCCAGTGCTTTATCCACTACACCACCCAGCTGTCCCCGGAAGGTGATTTTCAAGAACCTGATCATATACTTCCCAGGCTTCCTCGCCTTTTCTCATTCTGAAGTCAGGACATCTGGGTCCCTGTTAACCATTTACTGGCTACATGACCCTGGATAAGTCAGTTTCTTTCCTTGACTCTGTTTCTTTATCTGTAAAATGGGATAATACTAGCTATCTCAGAATTATCGTGAGGAAAGTCAGTTCAGTGAACATTTATTAAATACCTACTCTATCTGAGGCACTAAAGATGCAGAAGCAAAAAGAAAATCCTTTTCCTCAAGGTGCTTACATTTTATTGGGGCTGGGAAGTAGGTGAGAAAGATGTATCATGTAGTCAAATAAGTAAAAACAAGATAATTTGAGGAGAGTACTAACAACTGGAGGAAGGGGATCATGAAAGACTTCCAATAGAAAGTGGCACCTCTGCTGAGCCTTGAAGGAATCAAGGGAGTCTTAGAGGCAGAGATGAAGAGAGAGATAATTCCAGATGTGGGGGACAGCCTATGAAAAGGCAGACTGACAAGAGACAGATGCAGAGGAAAGGGAGCAACAGTTGGCTTAGATTATAGTGTACAAGAAGTCAAGTAGTTTCCAGTTAAGGGGGGGAGAGGAAGAGAAGAAAAAGAATGTGCTGATTGAGAATGTTATTATCCTTCCTTCAGCCAGTAATGTTAGGGTAGAAGCAAGATTTCAGGTGAACTGAATTGAAGTCTCCCCTGTCGGTCCTACCTGAGAATACCCTTTGAGGCACCCTTACAATTCTTGGAGCTGGGTGCTTCCCTTACCATTTGACCACCATTTCTCTGAATGCAAACAAAAAGATCTAGTCTAGGGAAGACATCCTTTACCCAAGATGACCTTGAGCAGCCACTGAGATTTCTCATTTAAGTTCAACAAACGAGTGCTTTGAAAAAAAATTGCTATGTAAATATGAGTTGTTGCTGGGCTGACATTTATACATCAAATAGAATTTATTTGGTCCAGGAAACAACTAATTATAATGGAGCAGCATGTTCTCTAGTCTGATCCTTGAGCAGTAAGACTAATATTATGCGTCAGCATTGGAACTGAAATGACTTATCTGCAGAGTAATAGCAGGGTTTTCTCTTCCCCACTTCACTTCCATATCAGCAAATATTCTTGCCATGTTCCTCCCTCCCTAAAATATATTTATCTTCCAACTCATTCCCCGGAGGCCCAAGGCTCAACTTATCTTACCTAATTTAGAGAGGACCTTGAAGATCATCCAGGCCAGGGGTTCTTAACTTTTTTTTGTGACCTGGATCCCTTTAACAATTTGATGAAACCTTTGGGCCCTTTCTCAGAAAAACGTCGTTATAAATTCATAAAGTAACGTGCATAGGATTATAAAGGAACCATTATACTTAATACAATTTTCACAGTATTAAAAAAATAAGTTCAATGACCCCTGGTTTTGAGCACTTGATGGGACAACCTCATTTTTTAGAAAAAAATATTGAGGTTCGCAGAAGTGAAGGGACTTGTTCAGGATCACGAGTGATAAATAGCAGAGCTAGGATTTAAAAAGAAACAAACTTTTTTATTTATAATTCTGAGTTCCAAGTTTTTTTCCCCCTCCCCTCTCCCTGAGGTGGTAAGCAATCAGATATAGGTTACACATGTGCAATTATGTAAAACAATACCATGTTAGTAATTTTGTACAAGAAAACTTGAATTAAAGAAAAAATGAAAGAAATTGGAAAATAGCACGTTTCAGCCTGTGTTCAATCAATATCCGTTCTTTCTTTGGAGGTGGATAGTATGCTTCACCATTAGTCCTTTGGGATCGTCTTGGATCATTGTATTGCTGAGAATATTTGTCATCCACAATATTGCTGTCTCTGTGCACAATGTTCTCATGGTTCTGCCCATTTCACTATATATCAGTTCACACAAATCTTTCCAGGCTTTTCTGAAGCATCCTGCTTGTCATTTCTTATAGCACAATAATATTCCATCACCATCATATACCACAGCTTGTTTAGCTATTCCCCAACTGATGGGCATTCCTTTGATTTCCAATTCTTACCACAAAAAGAGCTGCTATAAATATTTTTGTACAGATAGATCTTTTTCTCTTTTGGGGGATGTCTTGGTATATAAACCTAACAGTGGTATTGCTGGATCAGAGGCTAATGCACAGTTTTATAACCCTTTGGCACAGTTCCAAATTGCAGAGTTAGGATTTATATTTATTTATTTTTGCGGGGCACTGAGGGTTAAGTGATTTGCCCAGGGTCACACAACTAATAAGTGTCAAATGTCTGAGGCCGGATTTGAACTCAGGTCCTCCTGACTCCAGGGCTAGTGCTTTATCCACTGCACCACCTAGCTGCTGCCCCTCGACCCCCCAGAGCTAGGATTTAAAACTAGCTCCTCTGACTCCAAATCCTAATGTTCTTTCCACTTTAAATCTTTATTTAATGGCTTCTTATGTACCAGTATTCTAAATGATCTAGAACCATAAGCTTAGCACAGTGCCTGGCACTTAATAAACTTAATAAATGTTTAAAGACTGATTCATTTAGAAGCTCATTCATACCTGGAGATATCTTGTGTGACTTTTTAGCATGTGTTTCTGTAAGTGAGAGGGTCCACTGCACCTGCCTTTACATTCACTGGACATTGCCTGGCTACCACTAGAGGACATAGGTTGTCCATTGGTTACATCTTACTCTCACAGCATGGCTGATCCACCCATTTTTTTCCAGTCATACATTTCTTTGATCATATCCTTCACAATACTTCTTGTTGGTGACATATGGTGGCTTGCTCCAACCTATCCTCCTCTTCTCCATTTTTCTTTATGTCATTTTCCTCTTAGTTCTTCAGAGACTTTTGTGCTCCCATGACTTGCAGCACATGACAAAACCATTAAGTTGAGGGGCCTTGGGGCAGCTAGGTGGCGCAGTGGATAAAGCATTGGCCCTGGATTCAGGAGTACCTGAGTTCAAATCCAGCCACAGACACTTGACACTTACTAGCTGTGTGACCTTGGGCAAGTCACTTAACCCCCATTGCCCCCCCCCCCAAAAAAGATGATGGGCCTTTGTGTCAGAGAGAAGCTTGAGGTCATTAAAAGACCTTTGCAATTGCCCAGTGGCAATCTTGCCCTTAATCCCTCTTTTCAATATTTGTATTTATGTTGTATATATTTTTATGGAATATAAACACCTTTGCATCCTCCAAATGTGATGGGTCACAGGCAGCACATTTGGGTGACATAGAAGAGTGTAGGCAGTGTTAGGGAGGTGGGTAGGGGAGGTCTGGATAGAGTAAAAAGTTACAAGTTTCATAAATTCTGCCCAACCCTTTTTAGTCTTTCTCCTGAGTGGATTTGCACAGCAACTAGTAGCATTGCTGGGGTTGAAAATAATTTCCTTACCTCAACTCAACTCAGGTCTTTTTCATTTTTTAACTAAATAAAATCCCTGAGGTTATTTGAATGTGAGACACAGGGGAATGGTAAGGGTGAAATGGAATTTTGGACTTACTGCAACAAAGAGTTTGTTGTGAGAGAGTTTGGGCAACAGCCAAATAAAGGGAAGTTCACAATGTTTACAGACGTCTCTAGTTGGGAACTAGGCAGAGGTCTGCGGCCCAAAAGAGTTAAATTAGCTACTGGGGTTCTGAGCTGAGAGAGCTGATAAAACCCTCCTCTGTGGGCAAGAGGTTGCATAGCTACTGAAGAACAGCAGATGGCAGGAGAAATTAGTTCCGCAGACATAACCTAGCAGTGAGTGACTTGGAAGAAAACGGGTAAGAGGCTTTCAGCTCAATTGTAAAGTGGCTTGAAACTTGGTGATATCCCCAGAGGGAAGATACTGGAAACTCTGCAGGAGAGCATGTATCAGTAGTTGAGTTGTGAGTTGTTCTAGCCACTAGTATTCCCAGGCCACATGTGTTCCCTGTGGGTGTCCCCTCTGGTAACGTATAGGAAAGTATATTGATAGGATCTTATTATGTATTTTGTTATGTTGTTTAACTAAACAGCTCTTGCTTTGAACTAATGTGTTCTATAGTTGACTTAAACATTTCAAGTGTGTTCTGACTCGTAATGTGCCTTGAACTAAGGGTGACTTTCAGAAGGGATTATGGGAAAATGGTGCCAATGACATGTTGGGTTTATTATTGAAAGGGTTTGAAATGGACTTTCAGCAGCATAAAAATAAATGTTTCTCTTTTCCAGGCTCTACTTTCTTCATTTTCTGTATTGGATTACTTTTTTTTTTTTTTTTTTTTTAGTGAAGCAATTGGGGTTAAGTGACTTGCCCAGGGTCACACAGCTAGTAAGTGTTAAGTGTCTGAGGCTGGATTTGAACTCAGGCACTTCTTTCTGACTCCAGGGCCAGTGCTCCATCCACTGTGCCACCTAGCTACCCCAGGATTACTTTTTTTTTTAAACCAACATTTTTATTTAAAGTTTTGAGTCCCAAATTCTATCCCTACCTCCCCACTCCCTGAGGTGATAAGTGATCAGATGTAGATTATACATGTTCAATTATGGAAAACATTTCCATATTAGTCATCTTGTACAAAAAAGATTCAAATAATAGGAAAAAATGAAAGAAATAAAGTAAAAAATAGCATGCTTCAGTGTGTATTCAATCAATATCAGTTCTTTCTCTGGAGGTGAATAGTATGCTTCATCACTGGTTCTTTGGGATATTCTTGGATCATTGTATTGCTGAGAATAGCTAAGTCATCACAGTTAATCATTGAACAATAATGCTGTTACTGTGTACTACATTCTCCTGGTTCTGTTCACTTCACTATGTATCAGTACATAAAAGTCTTTCCAGGCTTTTCTGAAGTCATCCTGCTTGTCATTTCTTATAGCACAATAATATTCCATCACAACCATATATCACAGGGGCAGCTAGGTGGCACAATGAATAGAGCACTGGTCCTGGATTCAGGAGGACCTGAGTTCAAATCCAGCCTCAGACACTTGACACTAACTAGCTGTGTGACCCTGGGCAAGTCACTTAACCCCAATTGCCTTTCCAAAAAAAAACAACCCCAAATCAAAAAACAAACAACCATATATCACAGCTTGTTTAGCCATTCCCCAATTGATGGGCATTCCTTTGATTTCTAATTCTTAGCCACCACAAAGAGATCTGCTATAAATATTTTTGTACAAATAGGTCCTTTCCCCTTTTTCTGGATGTCTTTGGGATGTAAACCTAGCAGTGGTATTGCTGGATTAAAGGGTATGCACAGTTTTATAGCCCTTTGGACATAATTATTGGATTACTTATATTATGCTGCTTCAGAAATGTCTATTTTTCTTTTGGTCCTTGGTCCTTGTTTTATCTTTCAAATAATTTTCTATTTCTTTCCTTTAATAATCTATTAAACAGACTGACAAACAAATAAGAAGGAAGGCAGGCAGGCAGGCAGGCTACTATAATGTTACTATGGTGTTTCTAGAAAAGAAATGGCAAGGTTTGGAGCCCTTCTCATGTAAAAGTCAATTTCTAAGCTTCCAGATCAACACAGTTGGCTTGGGTTTCTGACCTTCTTCCCTGATACAGCTGAAACAGACAGCTACGCTTTGCTAGACTTCCTTCCCAGCTTTACCTTTAATCTGAGTTTTTGTTTCTTCCTCCCTGCAATTTAGAACCAAGTATCAGAGTAAGAGGGAATGTGGACTGGCTGATAAAAGAGGAAGGAAACACAAACCTTCCAGAACAATAGAAGAGTGTTAATAATAAATGAGAGAAACATGATCATAGAATCATGGAATTTTAGAAAAGGAAGTGACCCTAGTCATGATTTCGAACATTTTTAAGCTCCAAGAAGGTGAGGACCATGCTTATTTTTTATATCTACCCTATGCCCCCACCTTCACTCCAGGCTGAATACTGTGAATGGTATAGAGTAGATACTTAATAAATGTTGGTTGAATTAATTTTCTTGCCCAATCTCCTGATTTTATAAATGAAGACTAAGAGGCCCAGGAAAGTAAATAGCATTCTATGTTACACCAATCTTTTGCTGTAAAGACTAAAACCTAGCTGAGGGATGCTGGAATCAGCTCATATAGGCTTACCAAAGATAATTGTTGAATTTTCAATTTATTGGAATTTCAATTTATACGAACATTTATTTACACCTTGCAAACCGGCTACAAATCAGGGCTTGATTGCTTTGTTGACTGTTTAGACTTAGGAAAGTGATAAAGAAATTGTCAATAGAGATTAAACTAAAAAGTATCATGCTGGAAAGCCAGTTGTTAAACATTTACCAGCATACCCCTGAATCCAGGTCTCCTGTCTCCTTGACACCCACTCTTTTTTAAAAATTATTTTTTATTTTATTTGCAGGGCAATAGGGTTAAGTGACTTGTCCAGGGTCACACAGCTAGTAAGTGTCAAGTGTCTGAGGCTGGATTTGAACTCAGGTACTCCTGAATCCAGGGCCAGTGCTTTATCCACTGCGCCACCTAGCTGCCCTTGACACCCACTCTTTCCAGTATACCATTACTGATGGAAGGTTCACTCTGGAGACAAGTATTCTGAGAAACCTAGAACCAATCTCATTTAGCTAAACACCCACTTGACTTGCTAAATATTGGGGGCAGAAAACTGCTGGCTCATCCTCTGTCCTGGACAGCTAAGTTAATTTGTTCTTCCCTGATTTGGGGGAGCTTTACTTTATGCCAGTGAAATCTCTTTCCTTCATCTTAAGCCTCTTGCCTGCAGGGAAGCTCTTTCAACTCATAGCCCCAAGAACTAATTCAGCTCTTTTGTGCAGCAGACCCCTGTCCAGTTCCACCTGGAGAAATCCATACACATTGTGAACTTCCTTTTATTTAGCTGTTGCGCAGACTCTCAGAACAAACTCTGCTGTGTTAAGTCTAATCCCCTCTCATCCCTTCAGTGCTAGACCTTAGCATTATTTTCATTATTTTTCATTTCTTGAAAAATTTTAGTTCTTCCTTTCTTCTTTAAGGTAAGGGGAAATGAAGGTTGCCCTCCTTCAGTACAGACACAACTTCTGTGATCTTTGGATCTGAATACACTGCATTCTGTCCTGACCTGCAAATATCCCTCTTAGCTGTCCACCAACCAAGGAAAGGAGTGCTACGCAAACAAGATAAAAATAGTGATTTCTGAGGAAAATAAAAGGAGATTTGGCCAGGGGAGTATTAACAATTGGAGGATTCTTAGAAAGGCCTTTTTTCAGAGGTGACACACAAAATTTGGACCTTTGTTTGATCTGTATTAGGGTTAAGGTGTAGTGAGATGGAGAAGAAAATAATGCCATTTCACTAATCAGTTACCCTATCATCTTCTCTACATCGTTCCCACGTCAGCTTTGATGTCTGTTGAAATAGAAAAACGAGATAAACTGAACTGAAAAACTGAACTTTGAATCCCTATCACAAAGCATTAAACCAAGATTGTCAAAATAATGAAGCATATTCGATGACAGTTTCATGAAGGAATACTATTAATAAATTTTTTGACAAAATAAATAAAATTAATATTATTTAAAACATTTGTTTTATCTTTATCTCATCCATATGAATTTTTGTGTGTGTTTTACCATATACATCTCAGTGCAGTAGTAATTCAATTTTCAGTTCATTTATTAAATACCTACTATGTGCCAGGCACTGTGCTATGTGCTAGAGATATAAATAAGAAAAAAAGAGTTATCCTTGCCCTCTAGGAGATTATGATATAATGGAGGAAGACAACCCACAAAAGGAAACTGAAAAGAGGTACCTGACCTGGGGCCTCTATTGAGGCAGGTCAAGCAGAGATACTGATGGAAAATGGAATAGTACATATACAATTTATAAACATACATACTGGAAGTCATGCTTATTTTCTTTTTGCTGATAGGAGTACATGTTTTTAAAAGCATGGAGCCCATGGACTAGACCTTCACAGCCCCTTTGAGGTCTACAAGTCTGATCTTGTGGTCCTACTGTTCTGACTGGGTTGTGTACAGATTGTTAAATAACCTCAACTGGGGCCTCACTGCTGAGAGCAATCCTATTAAACTTTCCTTATCAATTCATTATCCCACTCTTCAAAGAGGTTCTTCCAAACCTTTTTATGCCTCTTCAAGCCTCCCATGATTTCCCTTCTCTCCACTCTCAGTGGAGAATTTTGCCTTTTATTTTACAGGAAAAATTGAGGCCATTCACAATGGACTCTGTCTTCTCTCCTCTTTGTTGCCTCTTTTCCTTCAGATGCTATTTACCACTTACTATCTCCTCTTTCACTCCTGTTTCACATAATGAAGTGACCATACTTCTTGCCATATCTAACCCTTCTACCTATTCAAGTGATCCCATCCCATCCCCTCTCATCCAACAGAAGGGGAATCCCCTTCTGACATCCCCACTCTGTGTCTCATTTACAGTCTCTCCTTGTCTACTGGCTCATTGCCTATAAATTTGTCCATATCTGCCCCATCCTGAAAAACCCTCACTTGATTCTCCAATCCCCACTATTGTTCTGTTATCTCTTCTGCCCTTTATATAGCTAACTCCTCAAAAAGGCAGACTTCAGAATCATCAGAGGAGAGATGGTAAGTAAATCCATGAGAACTGATGAGATCACCAAATGAAGTAGAGGCAGAAGAATTTGTGTGAGAAAATAATGATTTTTGCCAATGCCCAAAGGTCCCAGCTCGAGGGGATTGGCTGGGATCGATTTGGATTGATTAGATTGACTGACTCACTTGAAGTTGACTTGATTGAAACCACTCCTACCTGAGATGCTGGATCTGGGGGGGGGGGGTGGCTTCTGACCTCAACATGGGACCACCCTCAAGTCCAGTGAACCAATGGATTTGGGTGATGCTAGCCAATTAGCTTGAGGCAGTGTGTATGGACCGTCACTCCTCTGGACTCAGAGGAGGCTCATGGAGGAGGACTTGAGGAAGAATCAGGACAGGCTGGGCCTCTAGGCTAGATAGGTATTTTCTTAACTTTCTGACCCAGGTGTTCTCTTTTTGCTATACTTTAATAAATGCTTAATGTCCCAAACTGGTACTATAGCTTCTAATTTATATTAGAAACCCTAGCTAATTTTTCCTACACTTGGGACAGGAATAAGGCGACCACACATTAAATTTTATGTCACAATTTGTCACCTTTTATTTTTTTCCCTCCCCTCTTCTCCATTCAGTAAACTCCAATGGCTCCCTAGCTCCTCTAGGATCAAATACAAAATCTTATGGTTTTGCGTTCAAAACCTTCAAAACCTAGCACCCTCTTATCTTTCCAGTCTCCTTATATCTTACTCTATACCACATAATCTTTAATCCAGTGATACTGCAACTGGACACTCCATCTCTTAGCTCTGAACATTTTCTCTGGCAGTCCCCCATGCCTGGAATGTTCTCTGTTCTCAACTCCATGTACTGACTTCCCTTGAATCCCAAGTAAAATCCCATCTTTTACAGGAAGGCTTCTCCAACCCTTCTTGATTCTAGCACCTTTTCTCTGTTAATTATTTCCTATTTATCCTGTATGTAGCTTGCACACTCTCTTTCTCTCTGTATGTATGTATGTATGTATGTATGCATATTTGTTTGCATAATGTCTCCCCTATTATATTGTAAGTTCCTTGAGGGCAGGTTGTGTCTTTTGCCTTTTTTTAATGTCCCCAGCTCAGTACAGTTTCTGGCACATAGTAGGTACTTAATATTTACTCATTGATAAGATTCTCCCTGGGGCTTTTTTTTTTCTAGACTGACTGGTAATTTTCTGCTCTGCTTTCTTATAGATGTCAGTAGCTCAAGTCTCTGCCTTGTCTTACTGGACTTGTTAAAGCCAACTTTCCCAGCCTGAAGGGAACATTTCTGTTGTTCATAGTGATCTTGACTCTTTCAAGGTCCATATAGCCCCAATGAAAGAGTCTGGGGCCAAAAACCACTTCCTTGAGTTCCAAAGTTCCATGCCTCTTCCTAGAACTCTTCTATTCCAGAGTTTTTAAAAACTTTTTTTCATATCTTTGACCCAGGCAATCTGGTGAACCCCATGGACTCCTCTGAATGTTTTTGTTTTGTTTTGTTTTGGTGAGGCAATTGGGGTTAAGTGACTTGCCCAGAGTCACATAGCTAGTAAGTGTCAAGGTTCTGAGGCCACATCTGAATTCAGATCCTCCTGAATCCAGGGCCCGTGCTCTATTCACGGTGCCACCTAGCTGCCCCCTCTGAATGTTTTTTACATGCATAAAATACAATACAATGGGCTACAAAGGAAACCAATGATATTAAAGTACAATTATCAAAATAATTAAAAAAAAAAGCTTACTGACATCAGGTTAAGAACTTGTGTTAGACTAAGCGTTTCTTCCTGCACAGAACTCATGCCCAAAATGTACCTTCCACAAAATTCTTTTTTCTAGAACTCCCAGGAGCCTAGTTTTGTTAAGAGTTGAAGCTAATAGATAATAGATACTTTTCCTTAGCCCATCTCCTTGCTTAGTCTGTCTCCCTGTGCCTCTTTCATGACCTTCTCTACAAGGTCCATGACATTTATTCACTATTTGAGAGACACTTCCAGCGACAGACAGTTCATTACTTTGCTTCTAGCTTATCCCCATTACAAATATGCTTGTTCTTGGTTTTAGACACTACTTATAATTTTAAGAAAATCTCCATTTATTTCTATGAGCTTTTGTTTGTTTGTGTTTTTTTTTTGCGGGGCAATGGGGGTTAAGTGACTTGCCCAGGGTCACATAGCTAGTAGGTGTCAAGTGTCTGAGGCCACATTTGAACTCAGGTACTCCTGAATCCAGGGCTGGTGCTTTATCCACTGCGCCACCTAGCTGCCCCCAAGCATTTTTTTAAAAACAGGAATGGGTGTTGTATTTTGTTAAACATTTTCTGCACATATTGAAACAATTATATGATTTTTGTAACTTTCATAATTAATAATATTTTGTGCATTTCTGATACAAACCCAGCCTGGTCACAGTGTGTAATCTTTGTGATATATTATTGTAGTATTCTTGCAAACATTTTATTTCAAAATTTTGTCAATATTCATTAGAGAAATTGGTTTATAGTTTTTTGTTTTGATTCTCCCTGATTTAGGTATCAAGACCATATTTATGTCATAGAAGGAATTTGAAAAAAGTAAAGGAGGGATTTTATCAAACACTTTATGTGGTATTGGAATTGATTATTATTTTAAGTTTGATAGAACTTCCTTGTAAATCCATCTAGTCTTGGAGACTTTTTCTTTGGGAGTTCATTTATAGCTTATTTGATTTCTTTTTCTTATTCTGTTCTATTCCTTAATCTAGGCAATTTATACTTTTGTAAATATCCTTCCATTCATTTAAATTGTCAGTTTTTATGGCATATAGTTGGGTGAAATAGTTCCTAATATAATTGCTTTTATTTCTTTATTGGTTGTAAATTCACCTTTTTCATTCTTGATACTGGTAATTTGGTTTCCTTTTTTAAAAATCATCTTAGCTCGGGGCAGCTAGGTGGCACAGTGGATAGAGCACAGGCCCTGGATTCAGGAGGACCTGAGTTCAAATTCAGTCTCAGACACTTGACACTTACTAGATATGTGACCCTGGGCAAGTCACTTAACCCCAATTGCCTCACCCAAAAAAAAAAATCAACTTAGCTAATGGTTTATTAAAAAAAAATCTCCTAGTTTTACTAACTCAGTGAATTTTTTGCTTTCATTTCATTAATTTCTCCTTTGATTTTAAGGATTTTTATTTTTGTGTTTAATTAGCTAGGAGCATGGGCTGTGGTGTTTTTTTGTCTTTTTCCAGTTTTTTAGTTGAATTCCCAATTTATTTCTGCTTTCTCTTAGTAATATAAATGTTTAGAGATATACTTTTCCTCCCAAGTACTTCTTTGGCTGCATCCCACACATTTTGATATGTTTTTTCATCGTTGTCGTTATCTTTAATGAAATTATTTTTTTCTATAATTTATTCTTTGACACACTCATTCCTTAGGATTGTTTTCCAATTAACTTTTGTTTGTTTGTTTTTTTTGGGCAATGAGGGTTAAGTGACTTGCCCAGGGTCACACAGCTAGTAAGTGTCGAGTGTCGTGAGGTCAGATTTGTACTCAGGTGCTCCTGAATCCAGGGCCGGTGCTTTATCCACCTCACCACCTAGGTGCCCCCAATTAACTTTTTTTTTTTGGGTGAGGCAATTGGGGTTAAATGACTTGCCTAGGGTCACACAGCTAGTAAGTATAAAGTGTCTGAGGCCAGATTTGAACTTAGGTCCTCCTGAATCCAGGGCCGGTGCTCTATCCACTGTCACCTAACTGCCCCCCAATTAACTTTTAATCTATACTTCAAACACTCTTTATTGAATGACATTTTTATTTCATTGTGGTTGGGAAAAGATGCATTGAGCCTCTGTGCCTGTCAATACTTATTTGAACCATGAGTATGCCATCCAGTGTTAGTTAACACTTCTGACTTTGTGTCACTGCAAATCTGATAAGGATGTAGCTTTGCCTTTATTCAGATCATTTACAAAAAGATTTTTTAGCATAATGCCAGATTTCTGAGACACTTCCTTGGAGACCTTCCAAGATGACATTTAACCATTAATGACTACTTTGGCCCTTTACCAGTTCTGAATCTGTCTAATTGAACTATCATTTTAGCCAGTCCCCATTTTTTCTATAGAAATAGCATGAGATACTTGCACAGAACCTTGCATATAGTAGTAGGTTCTTAGTGTTGAATTCTCTTTTCCTCCCTCCCTTTTAAAGCTCTTTTGATTAGATGTGTAAGATTTCAGAAAAAATTCATTCTTGTTCTAGTTATACTTTACTACCTGATCAGAAGCCTGTCATACCTGCATATTTTAAGCTGAGATCCAGAAAGGGAAGTCTCATTTTAAAACACCACTTTCACAATCAACTATTTAGTTCCCCAAATCTGGCTCTTTTGAATTCCTTGCTTTTAATAATAGTGATGAAAACGATTCCTAATCATTAGCAATATTTTCTATGTTTCTTATGTCACTAACTCCTTTATGTATAGTTACTTTCTGCATTTTGAAGAGTTGATCTTTTCTTCTTGACACCTTGTTTAATTTTTTGTCTTAAATTATAATGAACTTGATTTGATCATGGGATAGTTTTAATTCATTAACTCAAAAAAAAAATCAAGATCTGTTGGCATGACACGTGAAAGGAAACAAAGATATTTAAACCTCTCCTGGTTGAAATGGTTCTTACCTTAATTTTATGCAGGGGGAAAAACACTGTCTTGTCACTTGTTTCAGTCCTTTCATACACTTTTTTTTTTTTTGGTGGGGCAATGAGGGTTAAGTGACTTGCCCAGGGCCACACAGCTAGTGTCAAGTGTCTGAGGCCAGATTTGAACTCAGGTCCTCTTGAATCCAGGGCTGGTGCTTTATCCACTGCGCCACATAGCTGCCCCCTTTCATACACTTCTTAATAGGACAGTGACTTCAGCACAGGCTCTTTGTCACATTCCTATTATTTGTTGAGGAAGCTCTTGGATCATGGCCTAGATTATCACTCCTCAAAACTAGTGACAGGACCACCCATTTACAACTGACAGGGACCTTCAAAGTCATTTAATCCAAACTGCTGGTATTTTACAGGTGATGAACTGAAGCCCAGAGAAGTTGACTTGTTCCAGGTAACACAAGTCAGATGACAAAGCTAGGCTTTGAACTTGCTGCTTAGGACAACTGAAATTTTATCTGTTTCTAGAGGATTTAAATTAATCATATGATAGTAATGTGTGGGAAAATAGACTGGTATTTTCCATTTTTCTAAGACCTAATCAATAATAAAATTGTATCATTTTCCTTCATGATGAGATATGA
Organism: Dromiciops gliroides; assembly: GCF_019393635.1. Classification (NCBI taxonomy): domain Eukaryota; kingdom Metazoa; phylum Chordata; class Mammalia; order Microbiotheria; family Microbiotheriidae; genus Dromiciops; species Dromiciops gliroides. The sequence goes on along the minus strand of NC_057861.1, from coordinate 422,553,792 downwards.
TATATTCTACTTCACATTCATTTTTATACAAAGAACTCACTTTTAGACAAGTCTCACATAATTCCTTAAGCACTGAATTAAAACCCCAGAAGAGAACATGTCTTCTGAAGTTGTTGTAAAAGCATGAAAGAGGTTTACTCGTACGATTTTCTGATGAGTGACACTTAAATTTACTTGCTGTTGTAAGGCACACTGAAATTACTATTAGCAAAGGATCATAGGATTTAGAGTTGTGAATGGACAAAACAAAGCATTATTAAATAGCTTCCATATGCTATTTACTGCCTTTACTGCTAGTGATAAAAATGCAAGAAAGCAAGCCAGGCCCTGCCCTCAAAAAGCTTACATTCTAATTGAAGATGACACCGTAAAGAGTTGAAAACAGGGCTGGGTGGGTAGAGAGGATAGATAGGAAGTACTATGGTGGCTCTATTTGGGTTGATGAAAGCCCCATTATTTGAGCCCAGGGAAACGGGGATGCATCCAAATGCCACTGGGAGAGTCAGAATGCAGATGGAAGTTTGGAAATAGCTTAAACAAACACTGGATTTGAAATCATAAAACCTTGGTTTAAAAACTGGCTGTGCCACTTATTACCCATGTGTCCTCATCTCTTTGGACCTCAATTTCCTCATCTATAAGATGAATGAGAAGATTAGACTAGATGGACGTTAACGTGCTTTCAAACTTTAAGTGTGATTCTGTTATTTGGAGCTTAATTAAAGGGGCCTTATACTACATCATCTTGACCAGTCCCCTCATTTTCCAGATAAGGAAATTAAGGCCCCAAAGGGTTGGCTCATTCAAAGTCGGTCACACAGGTTTTAAGTAGTAGAGCTATAACTGAACTTGGGTCTTCTGGCTCCAGAACAGTGCCTTCCAACACGGGTTGCCTAGGCCTGCCATCAGAGGAGCTATGATTTTGTTGGGGTGGGTATCTTTTTCATCATTATGGCAGTCTTTCTGAACTATAGTCAGTTGGTCTAATGGCTTCTGTAGCTGAAAAAAAAAATTCATTAGTTATCGGTCAACCCTCTAGCTTTTACTAATCTGGGTAAAGTGGGCTTTTGACAAAAGGTCAGGAAGTTTGTGTCAGGCCTGCCTTCTGCTGACCTAACGTTCAAGAACTTAACCACTGAGCCACAAGGACACTCTAGCACTTCAAGTGGAAGGCCTAAAATATATTTAAAAATAAAATTAGTGTAGTGATGCTGAGATGAAGCTTTTCTTATTAGAATAACCATTTATTTTCTCCTTGTGAAGGCCTGTGACATAGCTTTACTATTTTTTTCTGACTAATCAATATTTTTAAAAAATTTATTAAGGAATAACACATTGATCTCATAACATACCTTTTAGAGTTTTGATGAACATGGTCTGTTATTTTTTCACAAATATAGTGATCAACTTTTGTCCCATTCACATCCATTTAAATTTAGTCTATTACTTGGTTGCTAGTAAACTAAAAAAATGGGATTGATGGTATGATGCTGACATGTACATGTCATTGTTTATACATTGGCAGTAAATAGTACTGGCATAACCATCTATAATAGGCAACTCTCTTTCTAGTTACTCTAATGATGGGGGAAGACTTAGTATAAGCAAACAAAACTTATTGCTGGGCCTACATGCCTATTTGTAGCAAAATTCCTCTAGCAGTTAAAGTATACATGGGTTGCTACTTATAACCCAATAAATGTGGATATTTTGGAATGGAATGTAAAAAGGTTCTTCATTAAGAGGTAACCATGCCTTTCAGGTTCATTTTTCTAACCATAAATTTTAAATGTTTAAAAATAAGGGAAAAAAAATCAAGAGTATAAAATAAAGTGCCTATATTCCATACAGCATATCACAAGAGTTGTGCTTCAAGTTAATTTCCTATGGTTTTACTGAGGGAGTGTGGGGGAAGGAAAGGATCATTTCTCTCTCTATATATCTATATATCTATAGATATATATAGTTACATAATATTACATCTGCAAGGGGCATTCAGCTTCATCTACGGTTTAACCTCATTTTATAGATGAGGAAGGAAACAGGCCCAGAGAAGATAAGTTGCCCCCAGTCATGCAACTTGGCCTAGATCCCAGATCTCCTAACTCCCAGGTTAAATACTCTGTACTTTATCAGTTATGCTAAGTAGAGAATGTTGACCCATTATATATCTATATTTGGATACTTCAAACAACTGGCTTGATCTAATGATCAATGATCTAATGGGCTTGTTGGGTACATAAAAACTCAAGTTCCCAATTCATTATGGGGATGGCTCAGATGAAAAATTTTGACACTGAATGGCCAACCATCTAGTGATAAATCTCTGTACTTTGGCCTGAACATTGAATAAAAGTAATAAACTACATAATCTCACTAGGGCCATATTCAAATCTCAGTGAAACATAATAAACCTTGTTCTGTGGCAAAGTCTTTAATGGACCTAGATATTTATACTACTCTTAATTGTATGAAATAATTTATTCCAGCTAGAAAATATTCAATTGGTAAATTTTTGGAAATAAACCCTGGTAGGCAAACCAGAATCTCTAATTTAAATGTTGGCGACTATATCTTTGACTTTTATGTTTATCTACTCCTTAGAAACTTTGCATTACCACAGAGCAATAATTATACAAAACTATTTTGTACTTACTATGCAGAACATAAAAAACCCCAATAATTTAGGGTTACCCAAATTACAGCAAGTAGGAAGAATATGCAAATTAAATAAACTGTGATATAGTAAACTCATTAATCCAGAATGGTTAATAGAATGTGTATGATGGATTAAAGTGAATCGTCATATTGGGTTCTCTAATTTGCAACAAATTAGAAAACTAAATTGACAAAATATAGTTGGATCTTTCTGCACTAGTGGAGTGTACTCACACCAATGAGAGCATGGATCCATCAAAATACTGAGAATTACAAAACAAATTATGGTTGAGACTTTTTCAGATTATGAATAGGAGTTTATTATATTTATTAAAGTTTTCATTTAAAGTCCTATACATTGAATTAAAAAAAAAATACAGCACTAGAAAATTTGGTAAGGTAGAAACCTGGTGACTCAACATGAGGGATGTTTTGGGTTGCTCTACTTAGTTCAGAAAATATTCAAACAATTCAGTATATCGCTGTGGGCATGCTTTGAAAATAAAGAAAAAAATTTAAGATATCTTAAAGTGCTGTTCCTTTTGTTTCCCTTCTGACCAATTAATTTTCTCCTGGCCAGAATAAAATGACCAATATTTCAGAGTTAAAATGATGACTTCATTTATTTAAATACAAAAGTCAACTAATACTCCCTCATTGATTTTTGCAAAACACCATGAACTTGATTATTCAAAGTTACGGAGATGAGCCAAGTAGTACAAATATCAAAAGATCATTTAGTTTTGATTTGCACCATAGAATTTGGGGGTGGGAATGATATTCACCTTCCTAAATATTTATTTCCTTAGAGCTATTAAAATTAATGTACACAACCTGGAGAATGGAGGGCAGACGCTCAAAAGCATATTGAAATGGTGAGGGAAAAAGCTAGATTAGGATTTAGGTGGACATATGAGAAGTGACTACATACTAATAAACATTTAATTTGTCAAAAATGTTAAAAATAGCTAATCTTAAGTACCATGTCCCATCTTCTTTTGATTCAAAATTTCACATGGTGATCTTTAAGTATTATCTATTACCCTCCTACCCCCACAATGCAACAACTTCTTTTCAAGAGTAGTTTTCCTTTCAAATAGGTATGTTTATATGGTACTATCTGCCATATATAGAACTTTTAAAAAGTAGACATCTATGAAGCCACACATGCAGCAAATTGATTGTCGGCCATCACATTCTGTATCCTGACAAAACTGGGGCTAGTTGTAATCCTCAATTGCTAACCATAATCATTTGAGCTGGTCAAAGATACAAGAACCAAATGATCATTCACACATAAGAACATTAAAAAACAGTCATAAAGGAATCAAGTAGTGGATCTATATAAACAGGACCTATGGCCCTGATATTCCACTTACAAATGCAGATTAACCTGAATTAAGTGCAAAATTTCTAGAGGTAAACTGAAAATAATTTTGAAACTGTCTGCACCTTTAAGAGATATAGGAAAAGTAAAAGGAAAGTTCAGCCATAGAATTTTAGAGCTGGACAAAGAGCAGTTAAGCTAAAAGGGATAGAATCCAACCTTCTTATTGAGAAAACTGAAGCAGACAGGTGAAGTACCCAATGTCGTTCAGTTAATTTGTGGATAAGTCTAAAACTTGAGTCAATTTCTTGTCTAGTGTTTTCCCCCCATTATACTGTCCTGCTTCTCAAAATATTTGGGGTAGCCTCAAATTAAAATCAAATAATGAAATCAAAACAAAATTAGGCCTAATTAATAAAAACAAATGTTTGGAAATCTCTAGTAGTTATTAATAACTAATTTTTAAAAATGTGCCAGGAATGCTATGAGCTAGAAAGTCAGAATGTGGAGTGAATGCCAATTCTTGAGTTTTAATATAGCTTGACCTAAATAGTATAGAGCAAACAGAACTACTAAAATGTCAATTCTAACATATAATGAATTTAACTCATTAAATGAATTTAAGTTTTTATTTGCGTATTTCACTGTAGTGCTGTGACAACAAAATGACACCTGTGTACCAGCGCATACATCAACAATCCGATGTCACTTTCATTACACCAGTGCTAAAATATTTAGCTTTTTGAAGGTGACATAAGCATATAAGATGGCCATATCAAATAATTTTCTGGGTTTTTCTTTGATAAAAATCTTCATTTTTTTTGTCCAATAAATATTTTATCAACCTTACTTTAACAGCCTGCAAATTATCGGGGCATGAGGGAGGAAACCACTGAACTGTGTTATAGTGAAATAACTGCTAGAATAACCTCACAGGCACCAATAAGAGAAAATTCCATCATAATTAAGGGCTAATTATTGGTGTTAGTCCACACTGATAAAGTTCTTTTGAAAATATCTGTTAGCCCACTTAAATATGAAAATGCCCTTTCAACATGCACAGAAGAAAATATTCAGAAAGTTATTTTTTGGCCTTGCTATGTCAAAAGTCAGATGTACAAATATCTACGCAATGAACCTAAAATGATAGTTTTTAAAGTCCGTCTATTAAAAACAAAAATGTCATGCATTTTTATTATCAATTATGCAGATGCTTTAAAACTGTTGCAAGACCATACGGTATATATTAGCTTTTATACTGCTAATGCACAACTAACAGCAAACTTGATTAGAAGAACAGAAATCTGTCTTAATTACACCTTTATATCACACTAAAGAGACAAATGCCACAAGATCGGCAGAAATATTCATTTCTGAAGACTCAAATGGCAGGGTAACTTTTTTGTGTTGTAATCCTTCACATATAGAACAACAACAAAAGAAACAAAAAATCCTGCAGTCTCACTTTACAAAAAAAAGTTCTGCTGTAAAATATTAAGGGGAGAAGGGAGCTGTATATTACCTATAACACAAAGTAACTTACAACTAGTGTCAAAGAGCAAACAAAACCTCTAAACAAAAATATCATAATACATGTAGCAACAGAAGCACAAATGCTGCATTAAATACAGTTAAGATTTAAGAAGACAATGCATCAGTTAATAAAAGACACATATATGGGGGGAAAATCTAACAAGTAGCTAGTAAAGTAAGAATAAAATAATGGGAAAAAATTTGAACTAAACATATTTTACCAGCCCTCCCCCCTAATTTGAGTACAAATATTTTTGGTGTCTTTCCATTCATAAAATACCTAACACTGTACATTCGTTAAAAGTTTTTAAATTCACAGAAACACCTGGTTCTTTCTGCAAAATTAACCCTCTAACTTTTTGATAAACATTTCAAAGTAGACATTATTATGAATGAAAAACAGCCAACAACTGGGCACACTTTTTTTTTAACACTGAAGATTTACAAAAACTTTTTAAAAGTTATCATAATCTTTTTTGTCTTTTTTTCCTTCAGCTTCAAATCCATCCACTCCATCACTGTCCCTTCTTCGTTTTCTGTTGTTGTGGATATTGAAGCGCTGGTTCATTTGAGGCAAAGGATCCATACCTAGAACTTTGTGTATCTGACGGAATGCAAGGAGTCTCAGAGCAAACTGTTAAGAGAAAAGAGCCATTGTGGAGTGCAATTTTACAAGTCAACCCCCCCCAAACATTATTAATAAAAATCCCAATCCTCACCAAGTATCACTACTTTTCTATAACAAACAGGATTCATCTCCAAAACCACCAAGTTTCAAAGGCTAGCATATCTATATATTTAAGAAAAAATAGTATCCAAAATCAGATTTGACTGAACAGTATTGTATTCTTCACTTATGGAGATGAATCTAATCCAAACATTAACTTTACATGTATAGATAAAAAATTTCTGATTTTCATTAAAAAAAAAAACGAACCATAACCTATGCCCCTCCATGATTTCATTATCTATGTACAAAATTAATGTTCTACCATACTATGCCTAGATTAAACGGTCAAATTCATTCTAGACACCTATTTCAAAAGATTTTGTTGAATCTTAGTATTAGAAGGAAACCATGAAAAGATAATCTTATTTATTTCCATGATGTCTACTAGAACAATCAAAACCTCTTTGGAGATTCAACAGCCTTCCATTCTAATATTTGACAGATAAACAAATGTTTATCTAATTAATTTTCTCCTGACATAGTTTAAGATATTTTTGCTTGTTTCATCTTCAAAGGAGATGGGAAATAGTTATCACCTATGTAAGAATCTGCTGTGTTATACCTTTGCTTAGCTTCTTTTTTTAACCAGGCCAGATAAAATAATTTCCTTTAATACTACTTCATAATTATGCAGTCTTAATATTTGTGACACTATTTTCTTGAAACTTCCCCTGTAGATGAGGAACCTAAAACCTGAACAGAAATTTTAACCAAAACTGAATAATATAACACCAGGTTTATCTCCTCTTCTTACATGCTACACTCAAATAGAAAGGGGAGTGGGGGGAAAGAAAAGGGAAAAATAAATCAGAGATAAGTATCTTTGCAGATACTGATATTCCTGCTGCATATTAACTCAGAAAACCATATATTAGTATTATCTATGTTTTATTGTAATTCAATAATTTCAAAATATTTCCCAATAACATTTTCCTTTTTTTTTTTTTGATAAAAGTATTTTATTTTTCAGTTACATGTAGAGATAGCTTTCAACATTTGTTTATGTAAGATTTCCAATTTCAAATTTTTCTCCCTCCCTCTCTCCTCCCCTAGACAGCAGGTAATCTGATATAGGTTTTATATATATATATAAATAAAATAACATTAAACACGTTTCTGCATTAGTCATGTTATAAGAGAAGAATCAGAGCAAAAAGGAAAAACCTCAAAAAAGAAAAACAACCATACCCAAAACAAAAGAAATAGTATGGTTCAATCAGTATCCATATTCCACAGTTCTTTTTTTCCCCCCCTGGTCTCAATAACATTTTAATAAGGTTAGGGCTGCATGTTTGATACCTTTGTGCTACATTCTTATTTAAGTACAGTAGTCTAGCTAAAGTAGATTAGGAAATTACATATAATTTAGTCTTTAAACCCAAAATACTAAACAGGTTTATTAATATGTGGATTATTTATTAATATGTCAGATAAGCTAAAAGGGCAGTATCTTACAGGCACTATACAAAGCCCCCTATTGGGTACAGAGTATATACCCATATCCTTTTGTGTGCATAAGGTATAGTTTTAGGTTTTATGGACAGTGTAATGGGAAGAGCTCATTCCAAAAAGCTAGAGTCTGTATTAAGCAAAATGTAAAGCTTAAGCTCTTTATTATTATATATTACCTAAAACTGGGCAACCTAAGATCATGCCTAGAGTCACACAGAACCAGAAGGGCCTTAAGAGATCAATTAATACAACTCCTTTATTTTATTAATGACATTCCATATATTCATCCTTCTGCACTTAGTGTATCTAGATCCCTACTATGTAACAAGTACCAAAAAAAGGATTAAGGAGTTATTTTTACAGCTAGCCAAATTTGAAGCATTTCAGTTTAATAAAACATAATTTGCAGAGCTATTATTCACAAACACCTAAAAGCTATGCAATTTTAAAACCTTTGTCCTAAGGCATTAAAATAGCTTGTCTGATGGGGAATTATGATGCCTTTGTTGGTTTTCTACAAGATATCAATTTGCTTAAAACCTATCCATTTCCTTCCCTCCATCTGGATTAGTAATTTAGCTTTTTGGCATCTTTCAATGGACACATTTCAAGGTTTCCTAATCTGAAAAGACTTGACACCAAACCCTTAATATACAGTCAACTTTTTTTTCTTTTAAATTTTCATTCATTCATTCATTCATTCATTCATTGTCAACTCTTGATTGATCATGGATGACCCATGATAAATTTTTAATGCTGGTGTACTCCCCCCCCCCCCCCCCCCCCCCCCGCACTTAACACACTTTGGAGGTTATCTTCTGTCAAGACTAACTGTATGTTTAGAGAAAAGTAATCAGGTCAGTTTAAGCTAAATATAATAAAGGTAAAACCTATTAAAAAATAATGCAGGATAGAGCACCGGCCCTGGAGTCAGGAGTACCTGAGTTCAAATCCAGCCTCAGACATTTAATACTTACTAGCTGTGTGACCCTGGGCAAGTCACTTAACCCCAATTGCCTCTCTTAAAGAAAAAAAAAAAGCACAAATTCCTCTCATAGCTATCAATGGGCTTTGGAATCTACACTTCCTTCTCCCTTCCATTACTGTAGCTGGCAGAGAATTGACTGTATAACCATCGTACTAACGAAACATAAATCTCATATTCCAACATAAGATAAATGCTCATGCTACTGATTTATTTTAAAGCTCCAGGTTCAGACTAAATTAACCTGGAATGATGAAATTCACTATAAGGTGATTTCACCTAAGTCCACTTGAAGGCATATCTATATTATATTCCAGCTAAGTGTAACATCCATATGGATCAATAATATCTAAAATGAGCTCACCTATGACAGTGCAATGGCAGAAACCCCAAGGACAATCTAACAGTTCAGTAGCATGATCTAGCTGGCAGCATCAGCTAGATTTGGAAGTCAAAAAGACCTAAGTTCAAATGCCAGTTCAGATATTTACCAGCTTGTGTGACCCTGAGCAAGTCATTTTGCTTCTCTGGGGTTCAGTTTTCTCAACTGTAAAATAAGGGAGCTGGAATCAATGATCTCTTTAATATCCATTTGAGCTCTATGACCTATGATCCAAACAGGTTTAACTCTCATCCCTTACAGCTAACTGGCTGTAAAGCTTCCACTATAAGAGATATTAACATTACCTGGGCACTAGAAGTAATATCTTCCCGTTGTTGATCAGTCATTGTAGCCAGTGTATCAAATGGGTCCTTTTCACAAGGATCTAGAAGTCCAGGCCCACCTGTAGCAAATCACCATTAAATAGGAAAATTAAAAAAAAATCATTATCCTTTAAAAATTATTCAGTTCTATTCAGCTATCAGATTAAAAAAAAACAAACCAACAATTAAGTGTAACTTACCTTTAAGAATAATTCCTGAAGAAATGCACTCAAAAACTCTTCTCAATGCATCCCCAGGACTCTGAGGTCCAGAAGCACTACTGATTGCTTTCTCTACTAGTAACTCCATAGCCTAAAAAAAATTTTTTTTTAAATGTTTTAATAGTTGACAAAAAAAAAATCTGCATCGCTGTTTACTGGTACTAATGAGAATATAATTATAGTCAGTAAAAAACAAAAGGTGCTATGGAAGACTAAGAATTAGCCTAGAAGACAGAAAACATTAAGCACAACTTGCATCTAATAAAAGCTTATATGCCAAACTGAATTTGTAATTTGTACTTACAAAAACAAAGAAAATTTTAAAGTCATTTTTGGTCACTATTAAAAAAAGTTAGCATTCACAATCACCAAAAAGCCACAGATATTTTGCTTCAAGACTCAACAGATGATGTATGGAAATATAGGGCCAAAAATCATTCAGGATGAGATACTATGGATGAACTGTGATCTAAGCTAGTGGAAGGAATACCCACATAAGATCAACAAATCTATCCATATGCAAAGGCTAAGTATAGTGAAGGTGCATGAAATTTTTCAAATTTTAAAGGATCAAATAATTTCATTTTAATTGCTTTTGAAGGACTCAAGCACATTATTTTGATATTACAATATTCTGAACATCTTAAGGTAAAGACGTAAAAACCTAATGGTTTTTTTCTTATTGTTTATCAACAACAAAACTGCAATTTTCATTTGAGGCATTGTTACATTTATAATCTTACTCTCCTAGTGGCAACTACAAATTTCCTATCTTGGAAATTATGTTTTATGCTTCAATTTTTAACAAATCACTTTTCCAAAGAATAAGTGGCCAGTACTACTAAATGAGGACAGGTGGCTCACTGGAGAGAATTCAGGTTCTGGAATCTGAAAGACTCACCTTTATGAGTTAAATCTGGCCTCAAATACTCAATAGCTGTGTGACCTTGGGCAAGTCATTTAACCCTGTTCTCCTCAGTTCCTCACTCGCAAAATGAGCTGGAGAAGGAAATGGCAAACCACTCCAGGATCTTTGCCAAGAAAACCTCAGATGGGGTCATACAGAGTTGGATACCAACAAAATGACTAAACAACAACAAAACTACTAAAGGAAAAATTGTTCATTACAGAAATTTGTGTTCTTATTTTACTTTTATTTTAAAGTTTCCCTAAATAATATAGAAAGTACATTGCCTTAATTATAATGAAAATTAGAGATCAGTGGTGACAACTCAGAAGAATATGTGCAAATAAAGATAACAACTTTGAAAGACTTAGTAACTCAGATCAATACAATGACCAACCATAATTACAAAGGACTCATGGAGCATAACTATCCACCTCCAGATACATAATTGATGGACTCAGAATGAAAAAACTTTTCTATTTCTTTGCCCCCAACATGGTTCATGTGGAAATCTGTTTTGCATATCAATGCATATTTATAATGGGTTCTATTTTTCTTGCTTTCTTAGTGGAGAATTTAGAGTTGAAAATAAAATGAAAAAAAAAAATTTTTTTGTGCAAAACAAAAGTTAAATGAAATATATAATAGCAAAGCAATGGGAAACAATTCAGACAAATTGGTCTAGTTAGATTATGGTAATCTTAATACACTAGTCTATTGTCATTTTAAATTATAATAAATATGCAGAAATAGAAAATAGCTTCAGCTCTAGAAGGATCCTTCTATATCTAATACCATTCCTTCATTTTATAGATGAAGGAATTGATACAAAGAGGTTGCCTTGCCCAGTTGGAAGAACTAAAGCACAAATTTAATAATAAAAACTCAGGTCCTTGACCTCCAAATCGAATGCTGTTTGTAGTGTACCATGTCTCCTCAAATAATAATAATATAAAGTATTCAATTCAATAAAGTCTACTATTAAATATCTGCCATGTGCTAGCCGCTGGGAACACAAAGAAAAAACCTAGAGAGTGCTTGCCCTTGGGGAGCTTACATTCTACTGGACTAAAGCTGTAAGAAGTAAAATGGAAAGTACATATGATAATCACAATTAGGTAAAAGTATGTTTGTACAGAAAAGTGTAACAGGTTAAGGCAGGGTTTTAAAATCATAGGCTTATTTTGATTATCAAGTTGACTAATTTTTTTAAAAACTAGAGATACAGGTCAGACTAATTAATGCCTAATTTTACATATTTTGAAAATCGTAAGCATTCTAATCTTCAAAACAAAGTATTAAATATGATGATATGATTGGAACCTGAGATTCTCTAGCTTTCAGACAACTGCTAGCTCTGAAATCATATAGCACCAGTGAACACTAACTATAACACCATCCCATTTATGATGGGTACCTTTACCTAGCAACCTCAACTGCTTTCAACCAGAGAACCAGGAAAAGTCAGTGACCTACGTATTGGGCCTAATTTCTACCCAGGACCCCATTTGGTACTTTATTAACTCTTATTGTAGACCCAATTATGTTTCTCCTATAAAGGCAGGAACTGAGGACTAAGGATATGGAATGCTGTACGTATGTTAGAAATGGCTGTTAGTTGATTTTGTATAAGTGGTTTCTTGTTACAAGGGAGGCTTCAGTTTGGCAGAAGATCATTAATTTAAAGTGATATTAAAAAAAAACCAACCTCCTAACAACCTTAAAGTATCAATAAAGCATTAAAAAAAAAACAAACAAAAAAACTATACAACTGCCAAGGTGATTTGACCCGCCGCCTGCCTCCTCTTCTGGTTAGTATTTAAAGTTCTTCATAAATTAGCCCCTTCCTACCTTTCTAGTCTTCTTTTGCACTCAAAGGTCTTACAACTCTGGCCTAATTGCTGTTTTCTTGAAAACAATATTCCAGCTCCACCTCCCGCCTTTAGCTTCTCATCATTGGAGTGCTGTTTCCTTACTTCTTTCCTTAGCTTCCTTCAAGACTCAGGTTAAATTTCCCCTTCTGCTAGAGGTCCTTCTGGCTCTCTACTCCCTGAGTCCCCAGTTATTAGTGTTTTTCCATTTGGTATTACCTTCCGGGTCAAGCAAATATTCTATTACTTAAAAGTTAAATTTTAGAAATGTGGAAAACTTCCTGAAATGGTCCCATTCTTCTATAATGCTAAATAAGGCACTCCTATACAATGCTGTATCTAGCATTTATTATAAAGTACAGGGGCAACTAGGTGGTGCAGTGGATAGAGCACCAGCCCTGGAGTCAGGAGTACCTGGGTTCAAATCCAGCCTCAGACACTTAACACTTACTAGCTGTGTGACCCTGGGCAAGTCACTTAACCCCAATTGCCTCACTAAAAATTAAAAAAAAAAAAAGTATAATGTGGAAGTGATAACAAAAAGTTCAGGGTAGGCATAGGGCAAAGTTTACTTATATATAGTATCAGTCTTAAAGATTTCATGCTTAGAAAGCTTCAGTTAGTGATATAATATTTAATATAGGAAAATGTGCATACCTATTGCCTAGAAATATATACAAAAACTGCATTCAGTATTAACTTCTGGGGAATGCATAAACACATTTTGATAAGTTTGATGTTTGGTAATTTTATAAAAATGGTCTAGTAAAGTGTGAAAAGGTTAATATTTAGGGTAGTGGAAGGACCATGCAAATAAATGAAAAAATTAAATTAATTTAACCTTTGAGATAACCCTTAGAACCTGTATTAAACACATTCCACTAACATCAGAATACAATCTTGGAGTTATATGTCAAAACCTTCCTAAAAATTAAATCTGTTCAGTACTAAGTACTGAGGAATCTGGATCTTCTTTTTAGATAAACAAAATATTCGAAGGCATAAGGAGAAAAAAGGGAAAGCAGCTACTTAATAAGACATGATAAAGGGCATAAATGTACATACAATGCCTGTTAAAAGCAACCATCTAGATTCACAGGTCACTAGCTTATAACACTGCAAATTCTATATAAGAAATTACAGCTTTCAAAAATGGGGGTTTTTTGGGTATAGTCTCTAAGAAGGTTTTTTTATAATTCAATAACAATTTACTACAGAAAAGCACATAATGGTTTAGAGATTCTGGAATAGATGTTAATGGCATAACTTGGCATGAAAGATTAAAAGTAATGAAATTAAAATTAAAGGATTGCTAATTTAGGAAAGATGAAACTTTTTGGTGGATGGAATATATTTACATTATAAAACAGCATTTCATACTAAATCATTAAAGATCTAGGATTGTGACATCCTTGGATGCCTTGACTTCATTTTAAGAGATTAAATGTTTTATTAATAACCAGATGAACATCAGTACAGTTAAACTTGCTTAGGAATTATTTATATTTTAATTAATTTTATTACATAAAGCAACAAAACAATTCCAGACAATTTTTGTTAAGTCATCATCAGAATTCTTAGTCCATTTATTCTCATTCAATTGTTCTTGTTCTCTATGTGGTTGTAATTTGGGTGTGCTTTGATTTTCTGCTTTTTCTACTGGTCTTAATTGTATTATAGTATTGCATTATATTACTGTACCACAATTTATTCAACCACTGACATTATTGGACATTTAGACTGATTTGAGGTTACTTCCTTTTACAATTCAGGAGGACCTGAGTTCAAATCTGATTTCAGGCACTTGACACTTACTAGCTGTGTGACCCTGGGCAAGTCACTTTATCTCATCGCCCTGCAAAAAAGCCCCAAACAATTAGATACAAAACTGCTATAAATTTTTGAAAAAGGGGCTTTTTTTTTTAAAGTGAGGCCATTGGGGTTAAGTGACTTGCCCAGGGTCACACAGCTAGTAAGTGTTAAGTGTCTGAGGCCGGATTTGAACCCAGGTACTCCTGACTCCAGGGCTGGTGCTCTATCCACTGCGCCACCTAGCTGCCCCTTTGATTTTGTTTTTAACAATACTTTCAAGTTATAGTTCCAATTATTGCATCAACAGGTCTTAATAAAATTGTCCTCAAGTTTGTAATTCAGGCATCAATGAATAAGTATATATACCCTTTTGTCCACAACCCTGTCACCATTGTTTTGATGCCTTTCATTACTTTTGCTACTCTGATGGCTGTGCTGTGCTGGAAGAAGGGGATCTCAAAGTGGTTTGTACTTTTATTTCTGATTGCTATTCAGACTGAACATTTTTTTTCAAGTGATTTATAACAATTTTTGTTTCCTCTGAAAACTGTATGTTCATATGGCTTGCCTGACAAAATAATTTATTTGGTGGTTGACATTTGCATTAACTGGCAGAGGGGAAAAATATATGATAAAGCTCAAATCAGTTAACCTACCTGTACTCAATGTCAACCATCTGGTCTAATAAGAGGTATATTAAGAGGAGTTAATCCCCAAACTAGCAAAAAATCATCTTCAATGTATTTCACATATCCATAAATGACCCTTCTTTATTTTCATAGGTAACTGTGAACTGGCTTCATTTATTTATTTTATTTTTTGTTGGGCAATGAGGGGTAAGTGATTTGTCCAGGGTCACACAGCTAGTGTCAAGTGTCTAAGGCTGAATTTGAACTCAGGTCCTCCTGAATCCAAGGCTAGTGCTTTCTCTACTGTGCCACATAGGTGCCCTATAGATTATATTTCAATATAATTGATTTCCTTTGTAATCCTATTTATTTTACTTTATGGTTTTAAAGATATTCTGAGAAGGGGCCTAAAGGCCTCAAAAACCAGTGTCAAAGGGGTCCTTGACACCAAAAAGGTTAAGAATCCCTCATCTAAATGATGTCTTATTGGTAATGTACTCAGGTCAGAAGACATCTTAGTATCTACTACATGTAAGGTGTCAAAGTAGGCACTGAATTGCACCTACTATGTTTAAGCAGTACAACCTGGTAATAGGTGACTATTCCAAATGCATTCCAAGAAGTTCTGCTCCACTGGAGCTCTGCTGTTTAACTCTACCCCCACAACCCCAAATGACATGAATCAAAGTATAGATGGCAGCTTATCAAATCTGCCCAAAATACAATGCTGACAGGGCTAACAGCTAAGTACTATGGTATTAAGATTAAAAGATCAGGTTGAATCTAAGAAGATTAAATTTAATTATAAAATATTAAATATTTAGTAACATTTAAATATTTATAAATATTTAAAGTCTTATATTTTTGTTTGGTTGTTTGTTTTGGTTTTTTGTGAGGCAGTTGGGGTTAAGTGACTTGCCCAGGGTCACACAGCTAGTAAGTGTCAAGTGTCTGAGGCCGGATTTGAACTCAGGTCCTCCTGAATCCAGGGCCGGTGCTTTATCCACTGCACCACCTAGCTGCCCCTAAAGTCTTATACTTTTGAATCAAACTTAAAGTATAAGATGAACAAAGTATAAGATGAGGTCAGCCTGATAGAAGCACAATGGAAAAGGATATGGGCATGTCAGAGAACTAGGAAGCTGAGGAGGTCAATTATGTCTAACATCAATGTGATCATAATGCCCAGAGGCCTCCTTCTCTGCCTTGATGAGACTATTTGACTTTGCTCAAGACCTAGAAACCACCTGTTTTTGAAGGCTATTGACAAGCTGGATGAAGGTCAGCTATAAGAACTCAAGAGGCAAATTTAGGCTTATCTTAAGGAAAAAATTCCACAGAATGGGGTGCCTGGAGAACTTAGTTCCCCCAAATTAGAAATTTTCAAGCAAAGGTCTGATGACTACTTGTCACTATGTTGTAGAGAGGATTCTTACTCAGGTGCATGTTGGAATTGATGGCCTTCGAGGTCTAATTCTTAAGATTCTGCATATTGTAGGGGGAAAAAATTTCCCTTTTAAAAACAGGACTATATACAATCAATTTAGATTTTGTTTCATTTTCAAAGCAAAATTTTATGTGAAATAATTCTACTTC
Organism: Dromiciops gliroides; assembly: GCF_019393635.1. Classification (NCBI taxonomy): domain Eukaryota; kingdom Metazoa; phylum Chordata; class Mammalia; order Microbiotheria; family Microbiotheriidae; genus Dromiciops; species Dromiciops gliroides. The sequence continues at coordinate 422,537,366 of NC_057861.1, read as the reverse complement.
AGTTTTATCTGCAAACTAGCCAGTATAAAATGAAGAGCCTAAAAGGGGCATGGTACTTTCAGCAAAGTGTGTGAACCTGAGGTAATATAGAAAGCTATTTGGCATCAATAGATGAAATGAGTAGGAAGTATGTATTTTTATTGAAATATAATTCAAAAAAAGTAACTGGAACCCTAACACCATGCACTTAGGTGGTAAATTATTTTGGAAGAAATGAAAGTTTTTTGTTTTGTTGTTTACAAAAAAAATTCTAAGTTCCTGCTGTTTTTCATAGGGGAAAAAGTATGACCTGAATTAAAAGGAAAATAAAAAGTTAAGTTTCAGGTTCAAAAATTAACACACAATTTTCTCAGCAGATAAGTTATAAACAACTCACCCAGCTTGGGAAATCAGACCAAGTTGGAACTCGTTGACAGAGGTCACGAAGAATGCGTATGATAATCACACAGGACTGCAGACCGTTAGCTCTAGCCTTGAGAGCAATACAAAAATCAAATTAATTAATCCTAGAAACTAATGAAAATAGCCCTTGATGAAAAAAGCTAAAACACCACTGTTCAATGGAAGCTCAGCTATAATGACAGAAACAAATCACTCCAAAATTTCATTCCATGAGCTGCCATTTACAGCAGTATTTTATGCCAGGGTTAGTACTTTAAGCTGTACTTTAAGTCAGAGTGCACAGATTATACAAGAATAATATTTCTTGATCCTCTGTGAACTTTGACCTGTGTTCACTTATAACAGTAAATTAAAAATCTGCCTATATTAGAAATAAAGGGAATAAAGTAAAGAGCTAAAAAGTTCTGTCTAGGGACTGAAAGGTTGAGGGAATCTGTTTGGTTTCTTTACTGTGCCTTTGCAAGACTGCAAAGTCACTAAACCAAACAGCTGCTTCCTCACCTTTCACTCCCTACACTTATAAACTTAGAGAAACAGGAAAAAAAATCTTAAAACTAAACACAAAGCTTTAAACACATATTCCATTATTTAAAGCAAAGGTACTCTGCAGCCTTATGGAATATAATATAAATACACAGCATATGGTGATCCAGAGCGAGTCAAGCTTTCAACATCGCCTTCTCAATGACCACACACACCAAAAAAAAAAAACCAAAACAAAAAACCAAAACCCCAAACACCCCAAAATGTAAGTTTCTTGTCAAATCAGCAATAGCTGCATAAAGCAGATCTGTACTGAACTATGTTAACATTTTTCTGTTCATTTAAAGTAGCATTGCCATAGGCAACCTTTGAGTGTTTATATACAGTTAAACATACTGTAACTGAACTACTCTCTCATAAGGCTACAAGAAAAAAGTAAAATGATGTTCCGAACCTGGAACCACTTAGCGTGGCGTAGAGCAGCCAGAGCGTCAAGGCATTTTTGCCTGTCCAAGACGTCCGGTGGGTCTTTCACCATACCCGAGGTTACATCTAAAATGGATTGAATTGGCAAAATGCAGTGAGGAATGGGTGTTTGACCAGGTGAGCAAGACACTTCCTTAAAGTAGCTTCAATGTCACACATGCCATTTGAGATTTTACTAACACTTTGAAACCAATGATTAATATTTAGCAAAATTCTTTTAAATCCACAGAATATTAACCCAATATGAAGGTTGAGAGCAAAATGAAATTTAACTCTCAGTCACTTTATTATTTCACTGCAATTATTGCAACAGTATAATCAGATTTCAAATAAATGTTCTAGGAAAATAAATCCCCTCCAAAATTAAATGTTAAAGGAAGGATGGTTGGACACAGTGCACCAGCACAAAGAACACAAGACAGAGGGAACACAAAAATCCACTTCGATAAAGTAGAATTTACAACAAACTCATGGAATCTGCTCATCATCTTAAATGGTCAGAGGCTATTTTGGACCTAATTTCAGAAAAGAAATAACTGTGAACAAGGTTTGAAAGAGATTTTAGAATTCATAGAAAAGGAAAAATATAAATAATGGAAAACAGTAAATTCTAAAAAGATTGGAGAAATAGTTTTCCTTGAGAGTTTGACTTACTGCAAAGGGAATGTGAAATGTCCTTTAAAATTCTCAGAGTTCTCATAAAGCACATCATGGTATAGTTGGAGAGAGAGGATGGATATAAAGCAGAAAAGGGGAAACAGGTACTATTGTGATAAGGCAGAATAAAAGGTGGATACAATAAGCATAGTGCTTTACTGAGAACAAAAGTATATTTTGCACACCTCAATTTAATAAGTAATATCTATGTTAATATGTCAAATATGTCACACTAGAGGGAGTACACAAATGTGTTTGGGAAGAAAACTAGCAATACGACCTAAATATCAGGGCAAATCAAGTTAGTTCCAGTAATGAAAAAGTTGTTTTTTTAAAATGGTACAGTGGCCAGTTCAAGATCCAATCCAATAATTAATTACCTTATATCTCAATGTAAGAATGTAGACCTCTGAATTCCAACACTTGGTAATGAAACACACCTTAACTGGTAACTCATTAGTGTTTATCAAGCTAGAGTAGAATGAGACTTTAGAGATCAAAGCTCAACCTCATCATTTTACAGATGATAAAACTGAGGCCAAGAGAGATTAAGTGACTTGCTCAAATCCACATATGTAAGCGGCAGGACTAGAATTAGACCAGAGGTCCTATACTTCTAAGTTCAGTAATTTTGCCTATACAATGCTGCCTCCCTAAGCCTTGTTATAAAATTGCAGAGCTGATAGGAGTTGTTTATTATAATGCTTAAGCAGAACACCACTAAATGTAAGGGAAATTTAGAAAACAACACAGAAAAACTGAGGTCATTAATGTAACAAGGAAAGAGCAAGACACTGTGATGGGATAAGAAAAAAAATGAAGAATTATTTTTAAAGTACTGTCTACAACTGGAAAATTTACCACTATTTTCATGATTTGAAGTCCTCAGAAACTTTTAAAGACACTGGGCATTTTAAGTGTCAATTAAGAGGCTACATTTTATCACCTCTATTTTAAAATCTGGGATATTTTAAATTCTTACTACCCAGATTAAGATGAAAAAGGCAATGAAATGAAAACAAATTTTCAGACTCTTTTGAAGGTCTACAGATAGCCTAGGAATAGAAAGTTTGTGGGATTTTGATACACTGTATAATAAAGGATTTTATAAAGCAAATATGGAAAGATTTTCAGGCAAAGTATTAGTAAACATACATTCAGAGAAAAACTGCTAAGACAAATTCTGGGAGCCAAGATACAACTTGAGTATAATGATAGTTGGGACTTTCTTTTTTTAGAAAGGAAAAGGGATTATTGGAAAGCACAGCCAGGAAAGTAGTAAAAAGCAGAAAAGAACAAGGACATAATGTGCCAAAAGCTTTTAAGGTCCCTTATTTACTTATTTGGTTAAAACTAGAGCGCAAATAGGTGATACTGTGCAATCTTTTTTTTTTAAAATAAAAACTCAGAATTGAAAGTAGACTATAATTCCTATTAATTTAAAATTTTATAGTATTAATTTATTCCAAATTCATATCAAACGTTCCCCCCACCCCAATCCACAAGCAGAACAATCTTGATTTTTATATTGTGGTTCAGAAGTATCCCATATACCATGGTCAGCATAAATAAGCTTGAAATTTTTAGCTAATAATCTAAGTCCAAAGATGCCAAGACACCTATTGCAATTTCAAAATAAATTAGGGCTATATATTAGGGAATTTGAAATAAATTTAATATGTGGATTTTTGTACCCATTTTACATTTTAAATGGATTAACCCCTTAATAAAGATCACTGTACTAAAATTACATTTGTTGCTTAACAACAGAGATTAGGTTAATTTACAAAAACAAAAGGCAAATTCTTACCCTATGTGAATGTATTCTAAAAAATATATGAATAAGGGGTTAATCGTCAGTTAGAAGACATGCTGTGTCCACACTATTTACTAATTAAAAGTTAACAGGTATATGAATTTCAGTAAACATGGTTATATAATCCAGTCAACCATTTTAAAGCTAGTGTGAACACCGCTTAATTCTATGAAAGATAGAGAACAGGACAAAAAAAAAGGCAGAACAAAAACAGAACAAAAACAAAAAACACACAAAAGGACAGTAAAATGCTAGAACTATGCATCCAAAACCCCTCCTTATTCAACATGGCAGGTGTGACACTGAGCTTTTGAAAACCTTGGTCAAAAATCCTTCCGATGTCTTGGCAGCAACCCCTGACAGGAATCAATTCCCTCTGCTAGAAGGCTTTGGACCGGGCCTGATAAGCTAAGGATGGAAAAAAAAACACACACATACATACTTGACTTGCTGAAGAAGTTTCCACAGCAAGGGTTAGAGCATTTTGAACATATCAAATTTAAAGTCAATTCTGTGAAACGATGGATAACTGTCAAACGCAAACTACTGAAGGATATGACTGCTATGCGGTTAACAGTTATTTCAATAATTTAATTTGATTTTTAAAAGCCATTTTATTTTTTTGGAGGAGGAATTAAATGGGGCCATCAGCAGGATTCCAAACTATGTGCAAAGTCTTCATTAACATGAATTCTTCCGGCAAAGCCTTCCTTACCACCTGAACTAACTCCCCGAAGCAAGCTAAAAGGCTTTAAACCATTTTAAGACACAGAGCATTGGGAGCTGCAGTAAGAGAAAAACCACACATACCGTTATTCTGCAGCAAGAAAGAAGCAATCTTCATAATAAAGCTGAAGACATGATTTACTGCACTTATTTGCAGTGAGGCAACACTGTATAAAGATCTATGACATTTTTGTATATCCGTTTTTCAGCTCAGTGTCTTGAAGTGAAATCTATTAATTTTTGGTTTTGCTATTTTCCTTCAGAGTAATACTTAGCAGATAAATGAAACTCAGAATAGTAATTCTAACTCAAATGTGGGTCAGACAAAAATAGTTTTGTTTCCTTTGGAAAGGGCTAAGTTATTCAAGTTTTTAAGTTATTATGCCTATAGCTCATAACCTAAAGACTTTTTGCTCTACTATAAAATAGCAAAGAACAAATTAAACGTGACTGGGTTATAATTTGATGTGTTCTAGGGAAAAAAATGCTTATTCTTCCAATAAATCTTGTTATGTGGTTTTCCTTCCCAAAATCTTAAGGGAAAAGTCACATGTTACATATGACTTGAGTGATTAAAAAAATATTTTCTTGGTCAAATCCATGACCATACCAGATTGCGGGTCTGCTTAAAAAAAAAAAAAAAAAAGCAAACAAACAAACAAAAAAAATCCCAAACAAAAACAAAAGCCAACAACAACAAAAAGCCCCAGAAAAACAATCTTCACCAGAATCCATTTATTTTTAAAGATATTAAAATGAAGTTAAATGTGTAACATATGAAATTCAACAGATTTCCAATGAACACATTCAAAGAAATGAAGCTTTGTTCTCTGGGGCATGGAAGAATTTGGACAACAAAGCATAAAGCAGTTGTCACACAAAGCTCAGTCTTCACAAATTATACTGCTATGATAAAACCCCTCATATATAAAGGGAGACGAAAAACCGTTGGTGCCATTTTTTAACATATAAGTTCTTAATAGTCTTGCTACATGCATGGTATATTAGTTTGTCCCCCAAGGCTACATTATGAATAGTTATACTGATATAGACTAACTTCAATTTCAATAAATTATTAAGATGTATAAAAACAACATAAAAGGAAACAAAGTAAATTTTATCTGACCCATAAAATGATAGAACCAACATACTGCAGACACTGATCATGCTCATTGGCTTAAAAGCTTTGGAAGCTTTGAAAGTGTTACAGAACAGTCCCTAAAGCAACACTGCTGGCACCAGGATTTCATATTCTATAAATGTAAATTGATTTTAAGATCTCTGACTTGGACTTGAACTCACTAACTATGTCATTTATTATCACAGTATTTCTTGTATAGTGTGTCTGGGTCAAATGCTCAAACCTATAACTGTCAGGAGGCTGTGTATTTATGAAAGCACTCCAGACCGAAGAGCAACCTCAGAAAACTGGAAATGACATTTATCTTAATATAAAAGCAAAACTTATAGTTAGATGCGTAATGATGCCGCTTAAGAATATATTAAACATCATTTATCTAGTTCACAATCCAGTAGTTTTATTTCTAAAATACTTCAGTATTAAAAATTATAATGCAGGGGCAAAAATTTCTATAAAGTTAAAATTCATGTCCCCTCGCTATAAATACTACTGTTCTAAAATTTCCAAATACCTGAACTCTTCAGGTAAAAATAATTTTGAACTTTTCCAGAAAACTGAGGTTAGCAATTAAAAAAAAAAAGAAGCAAAAATCAATCATGCTATGAAGTTTGATCAAGAAACAAAATACATTAGCAAATAGAGTATTTACTTTTCAGAAAATGGTCATAAACAGAAATATCTAAGTCAATTCTCTCTAATATATATGTAATGCCAGCATGTTGCCTTCTAGGGCTTAATGCCATTTTAAACAGAATAGATACAGTTATTGGAAAAGTAGTATCTTTAACAACTTTCCAACCTCCATCCCTCATGTTCTCCTCTCGAATAACTGGAGATGTCAGCGTGATAGTAACTTGCATTTTGGGCTCCACACAGGAATTCAATATTATCGCAGCTTCAGATAAAGCACATTTTATGTCATACTTCTCAGGACTTATTACCTATATGGCAAAAAAAAAAAATTTATAAATTGAAATCTTTAGTATTGTCAAATAAATGGAGAATTAAAAAATTTGCTTCCTTGGTGCTTCAACCTTTCTATAACATACACACTTGTAAAACACACTTGTCAATCAGGTATGAGCAGTGGGGACATAGACTTGACCCAGCTAGATAAAAGAGAATCCTGGCAGAGAGAGGTTGCCATAAAATTATCAAGGAAAATTATTTGTTTTTTTGGTTTGTTTTTTGGTGGGGAAATGGGGGTTAAGTGACTTGCCCAGGGTCACACAGCTAGTAAGTATCAAGTGTCTGAGGCCGGATTTGAACTCATGTCCTCTTGAATCTAGGGCTGGTGCTTTATTTATCCACTGTGTCACCTACCCTCACTATGAATATTCTAGCTGTTTCTTATATGTAGGAATGACTATATTGTGGCTCAGTACGAAATAGGCATGCTCAGAGCCAGGGGATAAATTTGTCCTCAAAATGGAAGCTTCTGTTCTGCACCTGAACAATGGGTTTTGTACTGTGGACCAGTAATATGACTCAGGGTTACCTAATTTCCCATGTCTTCCTCAACATCAACAAGACAAATAGTTTCCCTAACTCTATAATCCTATCTTAGGGGGTCTTTCTTTTGTCCATTTCATTCTTCATCAGTATCCAGTGAGAATATGATCAGCAAAGAACTAGTTATTTTCCTCCTCATTAAAAAAGAATAAGATGTAAGGGGGGAAAAAATGTAACCTCACCACAAACCAGAAACAATTATTTTTACCAGACTCCCTGAAAGCAAAAGGAATTCTTGCTAGATCATGAGATATTTGCAAAGCATTTTCTAAACCTTATAGTGTTATAACAGAAGGGTCACTTGGTGCTAGGGCACCATAATATTATGACTCCTTGGGATCTGGCACAAAGATTGAAAAACATTTGTTTAGAAAATAAACTTAAGTGACTTTTAGAAGTATCAACTGGCATTTCCATTTATATTTTTTTGTTTCCTTTAAAAACACAAAAAACCTATTTCTCCTTATTCATAGTTGTTCATATAAATTAGATAGTACTATGGAAAGAACTCCTATGAATCTAATCTATTTGGATAGTCAGAGGACATAGGTTCAAATCTTACTTCTGACTCTTAAAAAGCTTTTAAGCTGGGTGACCTTGGAAAAGTCACTTTTTCCTGGTTTTGTTTCCTTATCTATTAAAAAAAAAAAAAGATATTGGACTAGATGGAGGCCCCCTCAGGACCATTCTGGCTTAGGGTTTATGATCCTATGACCTCTCTCTAATGGTCTAATTGCTCACCTGCATGAGAATTGAGTGAATTGGGGATAACGCAACTTACTGGATGAGACAAATTTCTTAATCCATTATTGCATGAAATTAAGGACCATTAAAGCTCCACAATACTTCCATGAACCCAATCTTTAAAATCATTCTATGATATTGTCCTTAGGCACCTTCTCAACTCACAGTAAGGTCATTCATTGGTAGTAGCATGATCAACTTTGTTCCACGCTGATATTTCACAGGCTGGACTAAATATAACAACATTAGCACCAAGGAAAAACTGTCACTAAAGGAGGTGCCATGGTAGAAAGGAGATAGAGATGTCAACATTTAAAACAGAGGCCACAAATTCTAGGCACACTACATGACTAATTGTTGTCTGACCCAAAAATTACAGATGAGATAGCATCAGGAAAAAACAAAACAAGCCACAAGTCATACGCTTCTGGCTAATCCAAACTATACTAGGAATTAAGAAATGCTGTTAATGCTATGAAGAATTCTGACAAAAATTTAAGTTGAACTCAAGTTACAGAAAATTCAAAATTCTTTTAACCAAGAGTACAAAAAAAGAATTGCTTTTTTAATTGTATCTGGAGTTCTTATGTTTCACTAGAAATATTTCCTACCATTAGAAGCTTTCGGACAGGTAAGCTATGAAAGGCATCATCAAAAAGCAAAAAGGTCTCAGAAGAGCCAGTTGATATTTAAATTAAAACATATACTTAATCTTTTTTTGGTGGGGCAATGAGGGTTAAGTGACTTGCCCAGGGTCACACAGCTAGTAGGTGTCAAGTGTCTGAGGCCGAATTTGAACTCAGGTGCTCCTGAATCCAAGGCCAGTGCTTTATCCACTGTGCCACCTAGCTGCCCCCACATATACGTAATCTTTTTTTTTTTTTGGAGGGGCAATGAGGGTTAAATGACTTGCCCAGGGTTACACAGCTAGTAACTGTCAAGTGTCTGGGGCTGGATTTGAACTCAGGTACTCCTGAATCCAAGGCCAGTGCTTTATCCACTGCACCACCTAGCTGCCCCCCTATACTTAATCTTTTTTTTTTTAAGTGAGGTGATTGGGGTTAAGTGACTTGCCCAGGGTCACACAGCTAGTAAGTGTTAAGTGTCTGAGGTCGGATTTGAACTCAGGTACTCCTGACTCCAGGGCCAGTGCTCTATTCACTGCGCCACCTAGCTGCCCCTTATACTTAATCTTAAAAAGGTTAGAGGTTGTGGCTTAAAGCCTGTAAAGATATACTTATTTACATAACTACTTTTTAGTCCCAATTAACAATGGCTTTCCCCCTTAATATTCAAGTCTCAAAAAAAGGAGGCTAAAGATAACACGTTTTAGTTTTACCTTACAAAAGTAAACTGGTCAAACTACATACCAAATACATTCACTATGAAATATAAAATTATAGAGTGAAAAAAAAGTATTTGCCAGAAAGCATGCATGATTTAAAAAAAAAATTGCCTGGAAAGATCACATTAGCTGATCATTTAGGAATAAATTAAAGTAATTAAAGCATAGTCTTGTCAATAACTTCAAAGCAACCACAAAAATTAACATTTTAAACAATACTTACAGCAAGCTGTTTGGGAAGGTTTTCTGAAATACGACTTAGTAATGTCTTTGAAGGTTTCTCTGAGCACAGTAAAACAAGGTTTACATTTCTATCTCCCCGGAGAAGTAATCCTTTTGCCAATACTCCTACTCGCAAGACTCCTTTCAAAGCTCTGCAGTAAAATCAAATTGCATTACAATGCAATATTCTCTTTTCTCCAATAAGATCACCTATCTACCAATCAATACATAAAATTAATATAAAAATTACCCACCCAATTAAATTTACCACAGTCTGCATTATTAGAACTAGAATTCAACTTGTCAGTCAACAAGCATTTATTAAGGTATTACTCTGTTACAGACATTATTCTAAACACTGGGGATACAATGAAAAGCAAAAACAGTTCTCAGCTCTCAAAGAGATTACATGTTCATTGGGGAGATAACAATAATTAGGCACAAACAAGCTATATTCAGAGTAGAAGTAAATAGAAGATGGGTAGAGATGAGCAAAGCCCTCTCCTGCAGAAAGTAAGATTTGAGCTCAGTCTTAAAAGAATTCAGGTAGAATAATAAGCAGCATTCAAGAAATGTGGGGATAGCCAGTGTAAGGGTAGAGATGCAAAAGATGTAGTTTCATGTTCCAGTAACAGCAAAGAAAAATATGGTCAGAACTATGCTATTGGAAAATCATTTTGGCTGCTGAGTAATAAAACCAAGTCAACGGCATTTATTAAGATCCTATCATGTGGGGGCGGCTAGGTGGTGCAGTGGATAAAGCACTGGCCCTGGATTCAGGAGTACCTGAGTTCAAATCCGGCCTCAGACACTTAACACTTACTAGCTGTGTGACCCTGGGCAAGTCACTTAACCCCAATTGCCTCACTTAAAAAAAAAAAAAAGATCTTATCATGTGCCAGGACCTTAGGAGGCAGCTATGTGGCTCAGTGAATAGAGGGCAGGGCCTAGATTCAGAAGACTTGAGTTCAAATCTGACCACAGATACTTACTAGCGGTGTGACCTTGGGCAAGTCACTTAACTCTTTTTGCTTCAGGTAACTAACTCATAGGTAAAATGAGCTGAAGAAAATGGCAAACCACTCCAGTATCTTTGCCAAATACAAACCACCTCCTCCACCCTGAACCTCCAAACCCCATGGAATTGGACACAACTTAACAACAATGAACACTGTGCCAGACACTGGGGATACAAAGAAATCCAAAAGACAATCCATGATTACAGTAAAAATGGAAGATGGAAGATGGAGTATTTTCCAGCTAAGGGCACAGATAAAGAGTATTGGACCTAGAGACAGAAGACCTGGGTTCAAAACCAGCCCCAGATACTTACTAGCTGTGTATCCCTGGGCAAGTCACTCAACCTCTGTCAGTTTCCTCAATTATAAAATGGGGATAATAAGAGTATCTCCCTCTCCAGGCTCAAATAAGACAGTATTTGTAAAATGCTAAGTACAGCACCTAGAACACCAAAGGCACTTAACAGGTGTTTGTTATACCCTTCCCTTTTGCAAGGAAGGGCAAGGAGGCCAGTGTCACTAGATAGCAAAATACATAGAAGAATAAAAAGACTGGAAAGGTAGAAAGGGGCCAGATTATGAAGGGCTCTAAAAGCCAATGAGAGGGTTTTATATTTGATCCTGCTGGAGGGAATGAATAGAATGTGGAATAGAGGATTAACTAGCATGGGGAGACTTGAGGTAGGGAAGACATTTAGAAGGCTACTCCACTAATCCAGGTGTGAGTTGATGGACGGTAGTAGCACTGCCAGAAGAGACCCAGCAATAATAATAATATTACTAGGTCTGTAGCCCAAAAAGATCAAAGAAAAAGGAAAAAGACCAATAAGTACAAAAATATTTATAGCAGCTCTTTTTGTGGTGGCAAAGAATTGGAAACTGAGATGTCCATCAATTGGGGAATGGTTAAAGAAGTTACAGTGTATGATGATGATGGAATATTATTGTGCTGTAAGAAATAACAAGCAGGATGGTTTCAGAAACACCTGGGCAGACCTATTTGAATTGAGGCAAAGTGAAATGAAGAGAGCTAGAAGAACATTGTACATAGTAAACTGCAATATTGCAAAGATGATTGATCAACTGTGAAAGATTTAGCTATTCTGATTGATATAATGGTTCATGACATTATCAAAGGACCCATGATGAAAAATGTTATCTACCTCCAGAGAAAGAACTGTTGAACTCTGTAGGCAGATTGAAGTTATTTTTTCTCCCTGGGGGAGGGAGGGGACCATCCAGCTAATATGGAAATGTTTTGCATAATTACACATGTATAATGGGTATCATATTGTTTGCCTTCTCAATAGGTGGGGGATGACCCAAAGAAGGGAGAAAGTCTGGAATTAAAAATAAAAATTTAAAAAATAAACAGAAACATAACAAACTTGGAAAAAGTTTTGGGTATTTTTTGGGAGGGAGGGAAATGGAAAATCTTCTAAAATTAATTTTATTAATTTTGTTAAATATTCCCTAACTACATGTAAAAAAAATTTTTAACAATTATCTTAAAAAAATTTTGAATTCTAAATTCTCTTTTTCCCCCCATGTAGGAACTCTTGTCTCCTTGAGAAGTCAAGCAATTTGATTTTGATTGTACCTGTAAGATCATGGAAAACATCTCCATATTAGTAATGTTACAAAAGAAAACACAAAGAAAACATTAAAAATAAAGCATTTTTTAAAAGTATGCTTCAAAGTATATTCAGAGTTCATTAGTTCTCTCTCTGGAAATGGAGAGCATTTTTCATCACGGGTCCTTTGCAATTGTCTTGAACAATTGTTTTAATCAGAGTAGTCAAGTCTTTCACAATCATCCTTACAATATTGCTGTTACTGTGTATATGATGTTTTCCTGGTTCTGCTCACTTCACTTTGCATGAGTTCATATAAGTGTTTTCAGGATTTTCTGAAAGCATCTTGATTGTAATTTCTTATAAGACAATAGTATTCCATGACAATCATGTTCCACAACTTGTTCAGCCATTCCTAAATTGATGGGCATCCCCTTAATTTTCAATTCTTTGCCACCACAAAGAATTGATATAAATATCTGTGTACAAATAGGTCCTTTCCTCTTTTCTTTAATTTCTTTGGGACACAGAACTACAAGTCATACTGCTGTGTCAAAAGGTATAGACGGTTTTATCTCTTTGGACACAGTTCCAAATTGCTCTCCGGAATGGCTGGATTAGTTTACAACTTCAACAGTGCATTAGTGTTCCAATTTTTCCATATTTGTCATTTTTCTTTTCTGTTGTTACCCAATCTGATAGGTTTGAGGTGGTATCTCAAGAGTTGTTTTAATTTGCATTTCTCTAATCACTTGAGTAGTGGCATCTAGGTGACACAATGGATAGAGCCATCAGCCAGAGTCAGGCAGTTCTGAGCTCAAATCCAGCCTTAATTAGCTGTGTGAAGCTGAAAGTCCCTTACCCGTTTGCCTCAGTTCCTCATCTATAAAATAAGATGAAGAAGTAAATCACAAACCACTCCAGTATCTTTGTCAAGAAAACCCTAAATGGGGTCATGAAGAGTTGGACACAGCTGAACAACAACACAGTAAATAGTAATTTAGAACATTTTTCATGGGACTATTGAGAGCTTTGATTTCTTCTTAGAAAATTATCTGTATTATCTGACCATTTAGCAACCTGGGAATGGCACTTATTTTAATAAATTTGGCTCAGTTCCTTATATTTGAGAAATGAAGTCTTTATCAGGCAAACCTACTACAAATGACCCCCCCCCCCATATCTTCCTGTTTTCCGGTTTTGTTTGTGCAAAAACTTTTTCATTTCATGTAATTCAAGTTACCATTTTACTTTCCATAATCCCCTCTATCTTGTTTGAACATCTACTCTTCCCTTTTCCATAGATCTGACAGGTACATCTTCCCATGCCCTTCTAATTGATTTTTATCATCCTTTATGTCTAAATAATTTATCCATTTTGATATTTGCTATTTTATAAGTCTGCAGTTATTTTATATATTTTTTTGTTTTTGGTGGAGCAGTGAGGGTTAAGTGACTTGTCCAGGGTCACACAGCTAGTAACTGTCAAGTGTCTGAGGCCGGATTTGAACTCAGGTCCTCCTAAATCCAGGGTTAGTGCTTTATCCACTGTGCCACCTAGCCGCCCCCCCTGCAGTTATTTTAAATGGAATTTGTCTTTCTATCTCTTCCTGCTAGGTTTTGTTGGTAACATATGGAAATGTTGATGGTTTATTTTATAGGTAGGGTTTTTTTTTATATCCTCCAACTTTGTTAAAGCTGTTAATTGTTTCAACTAGTTTTTAAATTGATTCTCTCTTTTTTCCTTGCGGGGCAATGAGGGTTAAGTGACTTGTTCAGGGTCACATAGCTAATATGTGTCAAGTATCTGAGGCTAGATTTTGAACTCAGGTTCTCCTGAATCCAGGGCTGGTGCTTTATCCATAGCACCCCCTAGCTGATTTTCTAAGTATATCATCTCCAAAGAGTGATAGTTTTGTTTCTTCATTGTCTATTTTTATGCCTTCAATTTCTTTCTCTTTTATAGCTATAGCTAGTATTTCTAATACAGTATTGAGTAATAGTGATGATAACGGACATCCTTGCTTCATTCCTGATCTTACTGGGAAAACTTAAAGAACCTACTTGCTTGTGGTTTTAGATAGGTACTATTTATCTTTTTAAGAAAGGTTCCACTGATTCATATGCTTTGTTTTTAACAGGAATGGGCATTGTATTTTGTCAAAGGTCTTTTCTGCATCTACTGATATAATCATATGATTGAACCAGCCCTACATTCCTGGAATCCCATCTGGTCATAGTATGGGATCTTTCCTATAATCTCCTAGATAGTATTTTATTTTAAATTTATGCATTGATAGTGTTTTTTGTTATATTTTGGTTTTGGTGGGACATTGAGGGTTAAGTGATTTGCCCAGGGTCACACAGCTAGAAAGTGTCACGTGTCTGAGGCTGGATTTGAACTCAGGTCCTCCTGAATCCAGGACCAGTGCTTTATCCACTGTGCCACCCAGCTGTCCCCTGCATTGATACTTAAACAAGTTGGTTTAGAATTTGCTTTCTGCCTTTGCTCTCCCTGGTTTAGGTATCAAAACCACATCTGTGTCATAAAAGGAATTTGGTAGAGCTCCTTCTTTACTTACTTTTTCAAATAGTTTATATAGTAATGGGATTAAATGTTTGGTAGAATTCATTTATGAATCCATCTGGTCCTGAAGACTTTTTCTTAGGGAGCTCATTAGTGACTTGCTCAATTTTTTTCTAAAATTGGGTTAAGTATTCTATTTCCTCTTCCATTAATCTGGGAAGTTTATATTCTTGTTATGGGAAACCTCTGATCCTTACCATGTCCAACCAATTCCATAGAACTCCTTATGAAACATACTACTGGCCTCCTGAGAGATGATGAATCATGGTGCACACTGAAGCTTATTTTTTAGTATGCTTGACTATGCATGTTTTTTTTACAAGGATTTTATGTTTCTTTTCTCAAAGGGATAATGGAGGAGAGAGAAGAAAAGGTGGATTTTTGTTCATTGAAAATGAGAAGAAACAAAAAAAAACCTTACCTGTCTTTACCCCCTTCTTTCTTGTCATCTCCTTCTTTGCTTTTGCTTTTCTCATGATCAGACATATTGTCTGAAACAAGTTTGAGTGCCCGTTCAGTGATAGAAACAATTTTCTGAACTGCCTGTAACTCCTCTTCAGTTGGATATATAGCTGCATGTTTTGTCATTACATAACGGTCATCAGATGAATCAGGACGACGTAAAGGCTGTGTAGAAAAAAATAAATCGTTATTACTTCATTTAAACAAAGGAAAAATTTTGCTTCTGTTGAAATAACATTTAATTTTTGACTTTAATTTAGAAAAATTAATTTGCACCTCTGAGGTTCCACTTTATACCCATTAAATTGGCTATGGTTTAACAAAGAGAAAATGACAAATATTGGTGGGGCTGTGGAAAAAATATGGACTTGGTTGCATAGTTGGTGGAGATGTGAAATGGTCCAGCCATTATGGAAAGAAATAGGGAATTATGCCTCTATGCACACCCTCTGACCCAGTTATGACACTTCTATGCTTATACCCCAAAGATATCAAAGAAAAAACCATCCCATCTGTACAAAAGTATAGTAGCTTTTTGTAGTTGTGGAACTGGGAATTAAATCAGGTGCCCATCAACTGGGGAATGGGTGAACAAACTGTGGCATGATGATAATAGAATACTATTATGCCATAAGAAATGACGAAAGGGATGATTTTAGAGAAACCTAAGGGAGACTTACTTCTATGGGCCGATACAGAGTAAAATTAGCAGAACCAAAAGAATAATTTATATAACCACAATAATATAAAAAGGAATAATTCTGAAAAACTGAATAATTCTGAAAAACTTAAGAATTCTGATCAATGTAATGACCAACAACCATGATTCCAGGAATGATGATGCTACCTATCTTCTAACAGAGGTGGAAGAAACATGCAGAATGAGACACACATTTTTGGACATGATTTATTGATACAGGAATTTGTTTTAATTATTATGCTTATTTGTTACAATTTTTTTTTTTGCATGGGGTGGGAGAGTGAGAATAAAATGCTTAATAACTAAAAAAAAAAAATAAAATCCCTAACATTTAATTTAAAAATTTTCCCCCCAAAACTATCTTATTCTTTTAATAGCAATAAACAACTACACAAATTTTTAAATCTACTCTATGCTTTTTTATACCTGTAAAAATAAAAATGCAAATTCACAATATAAAGTGTTTAACATAGATAATTTATGTATAAAAGCCTATATTGAACATTTTTCCTAAAATAAATAAAATCTATTTTGGGGGGGGGATCCATAAACGTTACACTAAAACTGCACAAAATTAAAAAAAATTGGTATACTTTTCTATTTTACAAATCTGTCATTTTCATACTTTTTTCTCCTGTAAGTCTCCACTGTGCAGGTTACTCACCATGACACCTCTTCTTCTACACATCTACACGTAAGCCCAAAGTTGGAGTGATGAATGGAGTGAAAAGAAAGCTTTCTCTTTTTCTCTATGAACAAATATTCTCCTACTCTTGATTCTATTCCTCTGGGAAATGTATTTACATAAGAACACAAATCTGGAGCTGGAAGAGAACTTTGACACCAACTAATCTAATCTCATTTTACAGATGAGGAAGCTGAGGCCCATGGAGAGGTTAAATGACCAACCCAAGGTCACAGAGGTAGCAAAGCAGCAGAGGCATGATTTGAACCCTAGTCCTCTGACTCCAGAGCCAGTGTTCTTTCCTCTGTACATATTCCTAACTTCCATGTATTCTTTTTCCCTCTTGTTGATCCTCAAATGACTTGGACCTCTCCTGATGAGAAAAGGAGAGCTAAATTTGAAGCATGGTGATTAAAGTTAATGCTTTTCATCAGGAGAGACCTACTTGTATAGTTATCATGCCTTGATTTTAATAATTTTTTCTTTACACATTTAATAGGATCAGTTTCGTATGATCAGGGAAAACAGGAAAACAAAAAAGTTCCAAGTCACTTGTAACAGAAAGTCAGAATATGCTCTGAGGTCAAAGTAAAAAGAGTAGCTTTTCCTGGTCCCTTCTTTTATACCAGAAGACAACAAGAACTAGATAAGCTTTTATGTGAAGAAATAAAATTTCAAAGGCAATCCTGTTTGAGTTGATGACAAGTGAAAACCAATATGCTAAAATAAAGGATTTCTATGGAAGCATCAAGAAAGCCACAAGAAGTTCTCATATACCCAGGGACCTAGCTGGAAGGTCAGATGAAAATATTAAAAGTAATGTTCAAGAACATTTTTTCCCCTCTCTTAATGCCAAGATAGTGTTCGATGTTATCTCATCCAAAATTTTCAAAACCCAAACTTACTGCAGGTCCCTGAGGCTGAGGCGGCATTCCTGGTCTGACTCCAAGGAGGCCTAGTGGCCCTGGAGGACCATGAGGATATCCTCCATCAGGCATTCGGCGACGGTCATCCCAGTGATGCTGTTCTTCCTCCATTCTCCTCCAGTACATATCTTCTTCATAGCGTCTGAAATTTGTTTGCATTACATGCTTATGAATAAAAGTACAGACATTACTAATAAAACAATTTTGAATTAGCCATTAGATTATAATTTGTGACCGATGAAAAGCAAAAAAGCAAAAATTGGGGAAGATTCATGTTCAATGTATAGGCTACACGGTCTTCTCTATTACATCTAATTGCACTATTTTGATTCTATGAGTGCAGATGAAATCAATCTTTTTATGGAGCAGTAGCAGGGGAAAAAAGAGAAGAAGGAAGAGATAAGAATATTAAATTTAATGCTTGGAGACTCTAAGTAGAGAAAAGGTATCATTCCTTCCAGCTTTCTCCCTTTTAACTCTCCCTGACCATCTCAGATTCATTTATTCTTTCTTGTTCTGTTCCTCATAATGATAGTCTCTTGCAAGACAGAGTGAGAACTGAGAATCTTTTGCAACGAAATTTCTATCTCTAAGAGGCTAGTGATTTTGCAGATGTTTGGCTTGGAGATTGTATGGACAGATTGATTTTTCTACTTTTAGAGTAGGAATAATATGTGTTTCTAAGTGTATGTACATAATACATATGTGAGATACACACACACATACATATGCAAACAGTGAGTATAGTATAATGTAGTGTAGAAAGAGGGCTTGGTGGGGCGGCTAGGTGGCGCAGTGGATAAAGCACCGGCCCTGGATTCAGGAGTACCTGAGTTCAAATCCGGCCTCAGACACTTAACACTTACTAGCTGTGTGACCCTGGGCAAGTCACTTAACCCCCATTGCCTCACTTAAAAAAAAAAACACAAAAAACCAAAACAAACAAACAAACAAAAAACAGAAAGAGGGCTTGGGACTCAAAGATGACTTCAAATTCTTCCTCTGACATCAGAGTTCTATAACCATGGGCAAATCTCTTAACCTAAGGCTTAGTTCTGTTATTTGTAAAACTGGGATACCAGCCGTGGTATCTACATCAGAGTTGTTATGGGGCTCAAATGAGACTCTACTTTTTTTTTTTTAATTTAGGTGGGGCAAAGAGGGCTAAGTGACTTACCCACAGTCACACAGTTATTATTAAGTATTAAGTGCCTGAGGCCTGATTTGAACTCAGGTCTTCTTGAATTCAGGGTGGTGCTTTATCCACTGCACCACCTAGCTACCCTGAGACTCAACTTTGTAAACTATAAGGTATATATTTACGACTCCTAAGACCAATAAGGCTTACACCATATGTGCTGAACAGTGCAAACAGAAGCTAGACTCTGAGTTCATATAGGCCAAATTTTCAGGAAACGTGGTTTATATTCAGGCAGATATAGGAGGGACTAAATCAATAGTTAATAAACCTTATGTGCCAGGCACTGTGCTAAGTGCTAGGGATTAAAAAAGAAAAGTAAAATAGAGTTCCCACTCTTAAGGAGCTCACAAGTCTAACAAGGAAAACAATACACAAGTAACTGTACAAACAAGTTATACACAGGATAAAACAGAAATATTCAATGAGGAAAAGCACTAGAATTACAGGGGGTTAGGAAAAGTTTTCTAGAAGAAGCTAAGATTTTAGCTGGGACTTGAAGGAATCCAGAGAAGCCAGAAGGCAGAGATGAGAAGGGAGTGAAAAGGTCTGGCGTTGAGAATGGTGTCTTGATCAAGAAGTAGCAAGGAGGCCAGTGTTAATGGATTTCAGAGTATTATGTAGTGGAGGAAAGGTAGGGGTCAGAGAATATTATAAAGGGTTCTGAATACCAAACAGAGGATTTTATATTTGATCCACGAGATGACAGGGAGCCACTGGAGTTTGCTGAGTACAAGAATGACACGGTCATATCTGTGCTTTAGGAAGATCATTTAGGTCCTGAAGGATAGACAGGAGTTAGAAGAGATTGTGGCCGGCAGATGAGATCAGCGGGCTATTGCAAGAGTCCAGGCATGGAGTAATGAGGCCTCACAAGGGTGGTGTCAGTATTGTAGGAGAGAATGAGGAATATTTGTGAATCGTTACAAAGAGAAAAAAGTGAGGACTTGAAGATGACATCTAGCTTCTAGGACTGAAGGGTTGGGAGTGGTGTCCTTGACAGTAATAGGTAAGTTTGGAAGAGTTTAGATAATGAGTTAATATGGGACATACTGAGTTTGAGATGTCTATGAGACATCTAGTTCAAGATGTTTAATAGGTAGTTGGAGACTTGAGACTGGAGGTCAGTAGAGAGATGAGAGTCGAATAACAAAATCTGAGAATCATTAGCACAGAGATAATATAATTCATGGAAGCTGATGAGATCATCAAATGAAATTCTATAAAGAGAAGAGAGGGCCCAGAACAGAGTATAGAAGTAAGAACAGGTCCTAGATATATGATTTCATTGAGATTGGGACTGTCTAAAAGTGCAGATGGGTACTCTTTCTGCAACTTATGGTTTCAGAGATTTGCCTAGCATACTGAAAGACTAAATGATTTGTCCAGGACAAAATACCTAGCAAACGTCACAGTCGTGATTTACATCCAGGTTTACTTGGTTTTGAGGTCAAGTTCACTATCCACTACCCCACACTGTCGTTTGTGTTATAGGTATAATAACAAATAGAAAGTTTAGTATGTTATGATCATTAAAAAAAAACTACAAATAAAAACAATTTAACTAGACTACTGGGCCTAAATGAGTTAATAAAACTGTTGTTATGCTAAGTCACAAAATTTTACTACTCTATAAATCACTAAACTTGAAACCCCTCAGACAAAAGTTTTTTTACATACTCTTTTGAAGGGGGGTTATCATTAGTTTTCTTGGAAACAATCCAGTGTTTCCCAATTTTTCCATTGAGGATGTGTTTATTATAATCAAATTTAATGTAAACCCATTAAGCTTGTTCTTTCTTGTCCTGTTCTCAAAGGAGAAATAATTATCATTCATATTGTTTCTTCATATGTCTGCTTACCAATACTAAGATTCTGAAATCTACCATAATTGTCAAAACAATTTCCAATACAAAAATCAAATTAAGCCTTAAAATGTTTTGAATATATGCATTCTAATAAATGATGTTTTTACAATCAAAATCAAAGCTTCATCTCTAATTAGTTTGTACATTTTTATTAACCAATTTAGTTTATAAAAATTAATATATTAGAACCAAAGGGGAAGAAAGGTAGTAATTGCTTAGACTTCCTGACACAATTACCCCCCCCCCAAAACTCCAAACACAGCCAGAAAACAACTCCCGGAGCAGCAGAACCCACAAAAAGATGGCTGAGATTATATTCCAGCTAAAGACACCTTGGAAGTTCAGCAGAAGGGGGAGCCGGGCTGGAAGGAGAGTCCAGCCCCACAACTGTGCCAACACAAATATAGCCCCAGGCAGGCTGAGCCAGAGAAACTTACCCCTGAGGCTCCGAATCACTAAATTTCTGGAACTAAGCTCATGGTCTGGTGAGAGGGCTGAACAGCTAGCTGGATGCAGGGAGTCTATGGGGGGATTGTCTTACCCCAGTGGGGAACCAGGAAGAAACCTTGAGCGGTGGTGGTCCAGGTGGGGGAGGGACGCAGGCTCATTGGAGCTAGCAACCAAGGCACATAAAGTTTTGCTGGCTGGTTGACTGGCAAGTTGGCCTGGGGTTATCTATGGACCAGAGAAAGGGCCAGGCAAGTGAAGAAACTGCCCCTCATTAAATCATAACACCTAGGACCCCCTGAAGCTTGGGACAGTATGTCCTGGAAGCAGGACCTCACACTAAAAAGTTAAAAGTCAAATGAAAGACAGGCAGGATAAGCAGGCAGAGAAAATTGCAAACCATAGAAAGCTTATTTAGTGACAAGGAAGATCAAGGTGCACCCTTAGAAGAGGATAGGAATATTAGGGCCCCTACATTTAAAGCTTCCAAGAAAAATATTAGTTTCAGGCCACAGAGGTGCTCAAGGGGCAGCTAGGTGGCACAGTGGATAAAGCATCAAGCCCTGGATTCAGGAGGACCTGAGTTCAAATCTAGCCTTAGACACTTGACACTTATTAGCTGTGTGACCCTGGGCAAGTCTCTTAACCCTCAATGACCAAGAAAGAAAGAAAGAAAGAAAGAGAGAGAGAGAAAAAGAGAGAGAGAGAGAGAGAGAGAGAGAGAGAGAGAAAGAAATAAAAAAGCAAAAAGACAGGTGCTCAAAAAGGACTTTGAAGATAAAGTCAGAGAGGTAGAGGAAAAATGGAAAGAGAAATAAGGGTGATACAGGAAAGACATGAGAAAAAAGTCAACAGCTTGAAAAGTCAAATGGAAAAGCTCTCTGACAAAAATAATTGCCTAAGAATTAGGATTGAACAAATGGAAGCTAGTGACTTTATGAGAAACCAAGACACAATAAAGCAAATCCAAATGAATAAAAAAACAGAGGGCAATGTGAAGTATCTTCTTGGAAAAACTGATCTGGAAAACAGATCCAGGAGAGATAATTTGAAAATTACTGGACTACCTGAAAACCATGATCAAGGAAAGAGCTCAGATATCATCTTCTAAGAAAGTCAGGGAAAATTGCCCTGATATTCTAGAAGCAGAAGGTAAAATAGAAATTGAAAGAATCCACCGATCACCCCCTGAAAGAGATCCCAAGAGGAAAACTCCCAGGAATATTATTGCCAAATTCCGGAGCTCCCAGGTCAAAGAGAAAATATTGCAAACTGCCAAAAAGAAAGAATTTAAGTACTGTGGAGAGCCACATTCAGGATAGCAAAAGATCTAGCAAGCTTCTACATTAAAAGACCAGAGGGCACGGAATATGATATTCCAGAGGACAAAGGAACTGGGATTATAACCAAGAGTCACCTACCCAGCAAAACTGAGTATAATCTTTGAGAGGAAAAAATGGAACTTCAATGAAAAAGAGGACTTTCAGGTATTTGTGATGAAAAGACCTGAAATGAATGGAAAATTTGGCTTTCAAATACAAAACCCTAGAGAAGCATAAAAAGGTAAACAGGAAAAATAAATTAAGAGGGATGTTAAAAGGTTAAACTGTTTACATTGCTACATGAGAAATTGGTACTTCTAAACTCATAAGAACTTTCTCAATATTAGGGAAGAGGATAGAAATAAATTTAGACAGAGGGCATAGGTGGGAATTGATTATGAAGGGATGATATCTGCAAAGTATTTTATGTTTATCTCTTTTTGTGGGGTGGAGTTGGGTGACATGCCTGAGGTTGTGCAGTAGGTGAGTGCCTTGTGTCTAGGGCCAGATTTGGGCTTGGGTCCTCCTGGGTCCAGGGTAGGTGCTTTGTCCACTGTGTCACCTAGCTGTCCTTTGGTGACATCTTTAGGGTAAAATTGAGGGGTGAGAGGAATGCACTGGGGGAAGGGGAAGGGGAAAGGTAGAATGTGGGTGAAATCTCACATGAAAGAAACAGGGAAGGGGTTATGGAGTGGGGGGAGAGATGGGGGAAGAGTAGGGCAGTAAATGAATTTTACACTCATCAGAATTGGTTCAAAGACCATAATCTCATCAGAGTTGTCTCAAGGAGGGATTAACATACACACTCAACTGGGTAGAGTAATCTATCTATCCCTGCAGGAAAACAGGAGGGGAAGGGGATAAGGGGGGAGGGGCAAAAGAAGGGAGAGCAGACTGGGGGAGGGGGTAGTCAGAAGCAAATCCCTTTTGAGGAGAGATAGGGTGAAAGAAGATAGATAATAGAGTAAATATCATGGGGAAGGGAATAGGATAGAGGGAAACAGCAATAGTAATTGTGAAAAAGAGAAAAGGAAAAAAAATCATACAAAAAATATTTACAGCAACTCTTTGTGGTGGTTAAGAATTGGGAATCAAAGGGATGTCCAAAAATTGAGGATTGACTGAACAAGCTGTGGTATACAATTGTAATGGAATGTTAGTGTGCTATAAGAAATGACAAGCAGGATGATTTCAGAAAAACCTGGAAGGACTCATGAATTCATGTATAGTGAAGTGAGCATAACCAGGAAGACACTGTGTACAGTGACAGCAGTATTGTTCTATGAGCAACTGTGAATGACTTAACTACTCTCAGCAATGATCCAAGACAATCCCAAAGGACTAATGATAAAGCATACTACACCTCCAGAGAAAGAACTGATATTGACTAAACACAGAATAAAAATAAAAAGTGTACTTGTGGATTGTGCATATATGACTCATACAGATGGAGGGGGTAGGAAAGGGAGAAAAATTTGGAACTCTAAATCTTATGTAATGATTGGAATGACGCCACCTGCCGGATACTTTAGCCCTTACACTTATAAAAATGAATGTTAAAAACTACCTTTACATGTAACTGGAAAAAAATTTTTTTAAATCAATAAAGAAGGAATGGAAAGGGGGGGGAGAAAGAACCAAAAGAACAAATTATTTATCTTTAGCACCTGAGGCTACCTAGTGATTCCTCCCTCAGACATGAAATTCAACATTTAGGTGATTTGTTTAATTTTGCTAAAAAAGTTCCAAAACATTCCTTTAAGGAGCTACAATGTGAGCAGATTCCTGCTGCTGCTCCCTGAAAGTTTCAAGTACAGTAAACAAACTTACATTGCCTAAAAACATCAAAGTTACCATTAATTTATTCAGGTATTCACAACTAAATTGTTTAGCAAGTATAAGGCAATTTTTCATTTAAAAAAAAATTTTTTTCATTAAAAAAGAATTGGGGCAGCTAGGTGGCGCAGTGGATAGAGCACGGGCCCTGGAGTCAGGAGTACCTGAGTTCAAATCCAGCCTCAGACACTTAACACTAGCTGTGTGACCCTGGGCAAGTCACTTAACCCCAATTGCCTCACAAAAAAACAAAAAAACAAAAAATTTTTTTTTGGGGCAGGGCAATGAGGGTTAAGCAACTTGCCCAGGGTCACACAGTTAGTCGTCAAGTGTCTGAGGTCAGATCTGAACTCAGGTCTTCCTGAATCCAGGGTCGGTGCTTTATCCACTGCGCCACCTAACTGGCCCCCATATTTTTTAAAAATGAAAAATAGTACCTCATTTCCATTCTCCAGCGCTCCTCTTCTTCACGTCTTCTCCAGTATTCTTCCTTCTGCATTTGCTTCCTCATTTTCTCTTCTTGAATTTTTCTTGCTCGAATACTGGGCTTTACTTCCACTTGTAAATCTGGATTTACTTTTTTCTATAAACAAAAATTTATTTTTCATCAATCTTTTCAGCACATTTTTTCAATATTATGTGTATTTATTTAGTTATATTCTTTTAAATTCTCCCATTGAAGGCAAGTCATTACAGCAAAGCGTCACTAATTCATAATAATTGGAAAGAAATTGAATAAAATTAATATAGTTTTCAGATATATATAGTAACTCAAATTAGACTCCCAAAGTGTCATATGCAGAAATTACACCAAAGACTCTATATGTCTGGAGATTCTCACATCTTTCAAACATTCTATGGTCATGCAATTATAATTTCTTAGTATGCCCTTAAAATTCCAACAAGAAATAAAAGAAAAAAAGTGATTAAACACATGGGTACATATAATTTCAAATATGTAAAAACTAGGAAGTTGCATTAATTTCAGTGAGAAAAAAGATTTGTCTTGTGGGTCACCCTTAGACTAAGAGTTCCCATATGATCAGAATGATGTCATTTTGATTTTTTTGTTTTCTAGGATGTAAATATAAATACAAAGCAACAATAGCAATCCCCACTAACTTTATATTGAAGTCTGTGCCTTCTTCCTTTTAAGTGCATCTCCTTGGCATTGGGATCATTAAAGCTACACTCACATAGCTTACAATGGAACCGAATTACTTTCCCTTCATCATTTCGTACCTAAAGAAACAAATGAAGAAAATTAAAAACAGGAAGATATATTTATATATTAAAATTGATATCATTCATTCATTTTCAAAATTCTATAGGCTAATGATGGAAAGACTATTTCATTAATCACAATTAGTTGTAGCCAGAGAAAGGAAACACAAAGTGTCTGAAGTGCTTGTGGGCTTGACAGAGTGGCCCATCAAGGAATTTGGGTAAGGATTCATCTTTTGACTCTGGCTTGTAAACAGTTTCTGTTGGTAAAGCAAGACCTCCTCTGTAATTCAATTAAGTCTGCACTTGTTAAACACCACCTGTGCCAGGCACTGTGTTAATACCAATTTCCCTTTATTTACATATTTAGATTTGAATGTAGAGTCTACATCTATACACATGATGAATTCAGTTGCTACTGAAATTTGAGGTACCACAACTAATTAGAAGAATAAGTAGAATAATGGAACCTCAAATCTAGAAGATAACTTAGAAATCATTTAGTGAAAAACCTTTCCTCACTTCACTAGAGCCTGGAGAACTTACCTGATATCACTTAGTCATTAACAGAACTCAGACTAGAAAACAAATCCTCTGATTCCTAGGCTAATGCTGCTTCCAATTGAGCCACACTGCTGCCTAGTATATTTGTTATATGGACTACTGATAGGTTTAAATTTTTACTACCATCTCTAACCCTGATCCTCAGAAATACAGTAATACTGGATGTACTTGATGTGTTATTCTGAATGAGTGAATTTTCAAGATAATTGAAATATGTGTAGATACAGCTTAATTATCTTGCTAGTCAGTAAATTTCTTCAGAGCAGGAAACCTTAATATACCCCCCTAAGGCTTACCATAGTTTCTCATTAATAGTGTTTTAGTGTAATTTTTCCTAAAAATGATACATTTCCCCTTCTCAATATACGGAGGATGAAGAACATAACATTTTCTTGATGATTTAGGTTTACTACTGAGAATATAAATTATCATGCAATGTTACAGTACAACAATGTCTTTGGAGCCTCCTAAAATAGACTGCCTTATGACAGTGGCACTAATATAAGAAAACGTTGCAAACAGACATGGCTTTTCCAAAGCACAAGTATTTAATGAGCACATTTACTCTTGTCTCTGGTGGTGAGATAACATTTCTTCCTGCTTCAGACAGAGTTCTATTGTCTTTTCATCTGGAAGGTTCAAAGAATCACACATTCAGAGGGAGTACAGAGGTCTCGTCCAATCCTTCTCTTCATATGAGTTAATAAACTTGAGAAACTAAATTCAAGGTTTCCCAACTTCTCATCCTCAAGGATGTTTTGGCTTGTTAAGCTTCATTTCCCCCTCTTATGAAAAAAAATGTCATGGCTTTGTCTGGGCTATTTTCTTTAATGCTGAGGCCTTTTTGCTTATGTGTACCATTCTGGATGGTTAAATATCACTAAGTGGACTGCTATCAGGCAAAGAATAAAGATGAAAAACAAAGAAACTAAAAGTTTTTCTAGGCTAGAGTGTGGGGTAATCCTGTAGTGAATACATTTTTTAAAGTGTCATCTTATTTAATATGATTAACATAGAAGTTATGAAAATAAAGATTTGTAAATGAACAAGAATAAGTTCTCTCCCCAGAAACACATTTTCACAACAAATCTATAGTTTAAATTTAGCAATAACCATATTCTCAGTTCAATACCTCCTCAACATAGTCATGGCCTACAGGCTGCACATCACTCTGCAAAGCAGCAAGAGTTGTAGGTGTCACTGGGTCTGATGTGTCTGATTTTACTTCTTGGGTCTGTACAGCAGAAGTGGCAGGGGTAGGTTTAATACTTTCGGTACCTTTCAAATCTTCTGTTTTAATTGACGGCAACTTATTGCCACCTAGAAAAAGGGTATATATAAGTTTGTAAATTTTAACGATAAACAAATTTCATAAAATTAAATTGGAATGTCTATAATCTTCCTAAAACAATACCACTACTTACTTATCACAAGATAGACCTTTTGGCTTAAGGACTTGAGAACGTTTAAGCTTTTGAGTTTTATTAAAAAGTAGAATAAGTTACCCGAAAGTATACATAATATCTTTACTCCTCATTAGTCTGGATGGTATTCTCCGCTTTACAAATGGAGAAAGTAAGCTAGCAGTACACTACCAAATTTTTACATAGAATTTTCCATTTTTTAAATTCATGCTGCCCAAGGTAATTTCAACAAATCAAAGATGAAGGAAGGCTGAAACAGTCTTGTCTTCTAATTTCCTTTAAAATTTTATCAACTTCTGATCACCTGAAATCTAATCTTAGTTTGCTTAGTGTCTTGTAAAAATAGGTTTAAAATTGTAAACATTCTTTTTAAAATTACTGGTGATGACTATATCCTGCTGAATAGGTGAAGAAACAAAAATGATTAAATGGTTAATTATATTCTTTATAAAAATAACATTCTGGGAGTGGCTAGTGGTGCAGTGGATAAAGTACTGGCCCTGGATTCAGGAGTTCCTGAGTTCAAATCTGGCCTCAGACACTTGACACTTACTAGTTGTGTGACCTTGGGCAAGTCACTTAACCCCCACTGCCCTGCAACCCCCCCCCCCAAATAACATTCCAATTAGTTTTCATATAAAATACTATCTTGTGAACTTTCCAAGTTGTCTAAATATGTCTCATAGCAAAGGACATCTATACTTGCCAACAAAGTTTATTTTGGGTGTAGATGTTTTCTTTGCAGCCATACTTGCAGGCACAGTTGATGCTTTAGTATTTGATGCTGTATTGAGACCTGTGTTTGTAGCAGGTGTAAGAACTTTAACTGCAGAAGTCACAACTGAAGAATTCACAGTATTGTTGCTAGCTGCAATACCAGAAGTAGAGGCAGTTGATTTAGAAGCAGATGCAGCTGTTGAAGAAGTAGCTTGGGTAACAACATTTGGTTCCGTTGAAGGAATGGGTTTGCCAAGTTTTGTGTGTAACTTTACCACCTATAAAAACACATTTTAATAGTTATCAGTCAACATACTGTGTAAAACATGCATATTTTAAAAGTAATAAACACTTAAAGGGAAGTCCAACTATCCCTTTTCTAATCAGTATAATTTTATCTGTTATATATACACAGATATTTATTACTTAGCTAGGTAATCTTAGGCAATTCATTAAACTTCTAGGCCTCAGTTTCTCCACCTGTAAAATTAGGGAGCTGTGATAAGCCTACACATCAAAAAATACTATTTTTTTTGTTATAAACTTCTCAATGGTAAAAATACATAATTTTTAATTAGCCTGTAGAGTTCCTAGCCTATCCACATGTGTATATTGGACACAATCTTTAAGGGATTTATTTTAAATTTCTAGAGGAGCTTACTTCTAAAGAATTTTTATTTTTACATGAGCAAATATGTATGCTCATTGCTTTTACCAAGGCAAAGACAGATTAAAGGACTTATCCAAGGTGATATCCAATAAGACACAAACTTAACAGAAAGAAAGGAAATAATAGCACTCAATAATTTCCAATTAATGAAATTAGTCCTCTAATTCAGTTTCTACAAAGTAGACTTAAAAAACAAATTCAGTAATGCATTAGGTATTTTAGTGAAAGGAAGGCAATAACAAATATTTTCCATAGTTATCACAGAAATCATGAAGCAATATCGTTAAACTCTCTGAAATTTGAAAAACAACCTTTACTTCTACTTAAATCCCTATGCCAAAGATGAAGACAGAAGGGGGTATATATAAGTGTATGTGCGCATGCATGTGTGTCTTTGTGTGTGAGAGAAAAGGCACCTACTTTCTGATGCTTAGCACCACGAATGTGTGCTGCATATGCATCTGCTCCTGTACAAGACACATCACAGAGCTCACAACGTAGTTGATTTTGAGTCCCACGAATGGAGGTGCTGCTGCTGCTGGTGTTTTGAGAAGCTTTCAATGCAGCTTCCTTTTTTTTGTGTTTCTGTCCTTCTAAATGCTCTTTATAAGTCTGTTTTAAAAGAAAACATTTTCCTTCATTTGTACACCATTCAGTATTATCCAATTTGAAAACCTCTTAACACTCATTTTAAAAGTCAAGATAACTTTTTCTAGTAGTTGAAGATTAGATTATAAAATTTCTTACAAACTAGGCAAATTTATTCTACTTTATTGGTGGCTCTGTAGACTATGATTCCTAATAAAATGCAGTAATTTTCAGAATCATGGGAGTTCTCCTTTACTAAAAACACAACTGACTAGACAAAGGATATACTATTCTTTCCTAAATCAAAAGACAATGATGGTAAATGTATATGTACCATTAGCAACAGATTCAAAAGCAAGTAGGGAAGAGACATTCATATTCCATAAATAAATATTCTACATCAACAAAAATCTAGCTATAGTCAATACATAGAAAGATACCAGTTTACAAACAGGTTGAGTTCCAAAAGGCCATTTGTCATTTAATTGTTTGGAACTCTGCAATTTCCCAGAGAAACATTACAAATGGTAATAAAATTAACAAAAACTCATTTAATCCATAATTTAACTGAAATATGCTGTACATTTAGAATAAAAAAATAATTTAAACCAGTTCTAATATTAACAAACAAGAAAAAGGGTATAAAAATTTAACACATCATTAATGCCAGTACTACTTGAACAAAAGCAGTTTTAATTATAAGAGAATGAGGAAGCAGAGTAATAGGTTTAATGCTTTCCTTAGAAGAAATCTTGGACATCCCCTCCCCCATTTTATAGATATAGAAACTGAGGCCTACCAAAGTTTAGTGACTCGCCCAAGGTCAGGGTCTTTAAGACACTTTCCAGGGCTTTGGAGTGATCCTTTAATCACATCATATTTGATTTAAAAATTTATGACTTTTCTTTGAAAAAGGCTATTAATTAGCACTACTCATATACATAAAAGACTTAGAACTGAAAGGGACCTTAGAGATCTGATCTAATATCTTCATTTTTATAGATGAAGAAAAAGAGAAGTTAAGCTTATAGTCTACTAGTCTGTAACATTACATGAAACTATCATTTAAATTTGTAACTATTGCATGCCCCAATAGGGACTATGCACAGAGCAGATGCTTAATAAATGCTTATTAAACCAAAATGTCTCCAAATCAGTTTTGAGAGGCAGAAACAGGTCTAGAATGTTAGTTTTCTTGACTATAAGTCCAATGCTCTTATACATGTGTCCTTCTAGATGTTAGTGCTATCTCCCTAGCCAATCTCAGACACTCTTCAATTATCAGTCCAACCATCTTCTTCTTGTCATTGCCCCTCAACATCACAGACTATATTCTGGGGGGGCTTAACCTACTCAGTTTTGGAATTTCTGCCCTGGAGCCCAATGGTATAGTTTTAAGTGCAAGCCTGTGTAGTGTGGGTGTGTGTGCGCACCCTCAGTCATGCTTTATATTCTACCCTGGCCATCTTGTCATCTAACCTGCTTTGGTATGCATTCATTCACTCCTCAAATAATTTTATATTTACTTATTTGTATGTATGCTGTGGATTCCACACCCTCAACCAGGAGAATATAAACTTTCCTAAGGAGAGGAATTGTCTTGTTTTTCTTTCTTTATTCCCAAAGACTAAGTGTCTTGCACAAAAGCTTAATGTTTGTTGAAATGAATGCCTCCATTCATTCATTCATATTGTCTTGTAGTCATCCCATATCAACAAGTACCATATCCAGTCTTAAATTCCATAATTTCTTTTTGTGATCTCTATGCATTACATTCTATTTCAGCCATGCCTAGCATTACACATTCAGCTCTAAGAACATTTTATTCATTTATTAATTTTTTTTTTTTGGTGAGGCAATTGGGGTTAAGTGACTTGCCCAGGGTCACACACAGCTAGTAAATGTTAAGTGTCTGAGACCGGATTTGAACCCAGGTACTCCTGATTCCAGGGCCGGTGCTCTATCCACTGTGCCACCTAGCTGCCCCTAAGAACATTTTATTATACAAAATGCTCTAGCCTTTACATCTTACATATCCACTCACTACAATGGACACATAATTCTTTTATAATTATCATCAATCTCATAGTATCTCTGATTCCATTAGGACCCCTTCTCAAAGGACATTATTTCTGTTACTGGCGAAATTCTTACATCTGTTATCTCATGGTATCATTTCCTCTTAAACTCACCTGAGGGCCCCACATAATCCCTGTATATTCACATTCTAACCCTATGATGTCATTATATACCAAGACCGAAGCCATGCATATATATCCTCAATGGCAGCACCCCATCACATGTTCATTCCGCGGGCTACATGCCATATGCATACTCAACCTCAATGATATCATACTTCCTTGGGATGAAGGATGAAGGACAGTGTAGATTCAGTCATACACATATATAAGAATATACAAGATAGATGGATGCCTACAATTCAATCAGTGCTTATAGTTTTTTGGTTTATGTAACATACTGTTTCTTCGAGGAACACGGAGTGTTTCCTTGATGAAACAATACCTAATCCAGTAAGCTTAAAACAAGATAAAGTTTTGAAGACTCAATAGAGAGCAGGAAGGAAAACATCAAGGAACTGCCTTCCTCTTCCCAGAAACATACCTGCAATTTTCTAGTTACTAAACTCTCACTATATTTTTAGGCCCTTTAGAAAAAGGGAGATCAGATCATGCCTGGGATGAGATTTGAATATGTTTGATACTGACAAGAGACAGAAACATGCTCAAATCATATATAAAGAAGAACTATTGGCTAGAATCAAACAAACAAAGAGTAAAAAAAACCAACCAGGTCTCCTGTGCTAATTTATCCAGCACTCTGAATGAGCTTTCTTGCTGCCAAAATTCCTAAGCCCTTCCCTATATATGATGTGACTATTAAGCAACTAGATGTTGTCCACGTGCTACACATACAAATTAGTCATTATTTTACTCCCCACTTATAAAGAAATCCATTTTTATATTAGGGTGGCCTATAGCTCTTCTAAAAATGGTTCACTAAAGATTCTTATAGTATTTCAGAAATTACTTCTTTGTTTATATGCCCTAAAAATATTATACTAAATAATGTTTTCTCATCTGTAAAATGAAGAAATTAGGTCCCTTTTAGCTCCTAAAGCCTCTGAGTTTATGAAATTTCCAAGAATAAAATATAGCTTTAGAGAGATTAAGGAAAAAAAGGGAAGATAACACCCTCCTTCCCAAAATGGGAGGTGCTTTCTCCAAAGGCTTTCTAAAATAAAATGTGCATTTTTGTAAAGAAAGGCGGCAAAAATCTAAAATAAACATAAAACTCAAAGTTTCAGTTTGAAAAAAATAAAATGTCTTTCATATAAATAGCTTTATTTGCCTCTTATTTACATTAATGTTCATCATTGTTATTCTCTTAAACTATTATTTTTATATAGTGATTTTTTTTTTGGTAAGGCAATTGGGGTTAAGTGACTTGCCCAGGGTCACACAGCTAGTAAGTGTCAAGGGTCTGAGGCTGGATTTGAACTCAGGTCCTCCTGACTCCAGGGCTGGTGCTCTATCCACTGTGCCATCTAGCTGCCCTTTAAACTATTATTTTTAAGTCTTAATAGCAATAACTCCTTTCAAAGAAAAATGTTTTGGCCCAAATTCCACTATTTTCAGGGGAAAAAAACTTAGAATGCCGTCCACACTTGTCAAATATGATCATTAAGACTTGCAGTAATATAAAATGTAGATACCTGTGGTCCAGCACAGCTGATCTTACAAACATCACAATAGTGAATCTGGGGTGGTTTGGGAGGCTGTTTTGGTTTCAGTTGTTTATTTTGGAATGGTGCTTTTTTAGTAAAGGTGGTCCCTGTCCAGGCAGCTGTTGCAGCAGCAGCAGCTGCTGCTGCCGCCGCTTGCTTCTGTTGCTGCTGCTGTTGTTGGTAGTAGGAGGAGGCAGCTGAATATACTGCTGCTTCATAACCTGAATAGGAGGTACCTTACAAATAAAAAAAATCAAACAAATATTATTTACATAATTATAAAAGTCAAGTATTCAGTAATAAAGTTTAAGTTTTCAAGTTATGCTACCAAAATTCAGTTAATAAGTATAGTATTCAAATGTATCACCATTTAAACGCTGTATATCTTCCATGGAGTGTAAGAGAAACCTTACTTACCTTTTTCTATACAATGCCTACCTATTGCACTTAGAAATAAGTGGAATGCTCTGGGAAACACAAATTAGATATGATCCCTCAAAGAAGTTTGGTCTAAGAAACCAAGGACATATACTTGACATAATTAGAAACTTTAAGAAATAATATAATCAAATGGCAAAGTATGGGAGTTCAAAAAAGGGTACACCAATTAATGTTAGAGTAGCTCCAGAGTTGGTAGTCTTAAGTTGAACTTTGATGAAGGGATAAGATTTAGACAGGAAGAAAGGCCTCTTTATAAAAGTCAAACTAATATGAGTAAAAGCTTACAATTAGCATGAATCAACATAAAAAGTTTGTGGGGGTCTGAGAAGTGGCCTACCTGAAGTGGTGGGTTTATTTACAATGGGAAGCAGTGGAAAAATTAGTTTGGAGAGGAAGACTGAAGCCAGGTTATAACTCCTTTGAAAGAATTATTGAAGAAAAAGAGATAGGTTTTTCTGCCTTCTTCTCAAGGTTGAACAGACACTATAAGTTCTATCTTAACTGGCCAACAATGCACAGGGTTCCAGAATAATTATCCGAAGTCCTAGCTCCCATGACATTTTCATGGTATTCTGCCAGCTCTCTCTGAATAATCTTTTTGTTTTAAATAGGATAGTTTAGCTAAAATTTCTTTTAGATGACAAAAGGGCTTTGTGACTAAGAAGTTTACTTAAAATCAAAACAACTCACTTATCCCCATAATATTAAATTCTGTTAAATTAAAACTGCTGAAAGTGAAAATTGCTAACTTGCTAATTCACAGTATATTTGGTTTGCAGTACAGATAGGGATTGGTTAAAGAAAGAAATGTTTCTACAGTAGAGGAAGGAGACACATTTTACTTAAAGAGATTGGATTCTACTGGTTTTGACCTTTCTGATGTTTGAAATCTATCATCCTTCTTTATCTACCATCAAACTAAGAAATAAAATAAATCAAGAGAAAAGGTGAGATAGTAAGAGTTTGAGAATATAGCCAAGTAAGCCTGAACCTAAAAAGGGAAAGTAGCCACAAGATGTGAAGGTGAGCGACATATAACAAGGCTTCTTAAACTTTTTCCACTTGTGACCCCAGGTATATAGGTATATAAAATAGGTATACAAATCAAACATTTCTTGCCAAATTTTGTGACCCTGCCCCCATTCAGTTATGTGACCCCATGTGGGGTCGTAATCCACAGTTTAAGAGCTTTGATACATAAAAAGCTCATTTGGATTTATTTGTTGGACTATGTTGCTGGATAGCTAGACTAGATTATGACGGAAGGTTCTGCTTATGGAAGACATGAAAACAGGAACTCTTAAGGAGTAAAAAGTCTTTGACATGAATACACTGAAAAAATTGGTAGAATCCACCAATCAAAGATATTACAAATGGTCTAAAAGAGTAAAAATTACTATCCTAATAAATGCCACAGGCTCAAACTCCACCCCCCCCCAACCTCTACATTATTTTTTTTGCTGGACCAACCAAAAAAACACCATTCACTCTTTCTCAGTTCTTATGTATGCACACACACACACAGCCTAAAATATTCAGGTATTCACTAACATAGTAGATAAAATTACAATTTAATGAATACCACCATTGTGCTTAATAGTGATACTTCCACATCCAGGCTGATAGCACATGCTCTCCCAGACTGGCTTATGTTGAGCACAAATTCTCTTAACTGCAAAATCCCAAATGACACAAAAAACAAGTTCTTAAACATTTCCATCAACCTAACAGAGATATATTTTCAAGTATTATATACAAGCATTGTAACTATATTTGAAAATATTAAAATTATTAAAAAATATTATTATTAAAAAATTTTAAAACATTATTAAAATGTGACCTTTAAAAAATGTTCTGATGAGCTGGAAGGTATGGAGAGGTGGTAGATTGGGATTTCTGACCAAAAAAAAAAAAGACAGCTTAGGCTTTGGTTTAAAGGTCCAACTATCATGAATTCTTTAGCTAGATAGGAGAAGCAGAGTGGAGACAGAGAGATTTGGTGATGTGACCATCAATTTTTATATACCTGTACTAAGTATAGAGGTCCTCAGGGAATCTCAAATTAAAGGAAGGTTAAATAACCCACAACCTGGTATGTATACCAATAAAGGGGTGGTGGGGTGGGTAGAGGAATTGATTCTAGGCTCCAAATTCTAACCATCTTCAAAATACTGTGAATTATTTAGTGAACTGGGTGAGATTAGTTTTCAAAGCCATCTATCTATATCTATCTGTCTGTCTATCTATCTATCAAGTTAAATTTTGTCTTTGTATCTGAAGCTAGGAACTAACTAACTAGGAAGTAATCTTTATCAAAACCAAAATAAGAAATGAAACTCCCATAAATCACCAATTCAGTATTCTTCTTAGGAAGTAATATATAAAAAACAATTTCTTTTTTGTCTGGACCTAGGATTTTATTGATCTGGGTGAGGCATTTTTTCTACAAATGTAGATCTATAATTTATAATCTTAAAGAACTTTCTCTAGGACACCAAGAAATTAAGCAGCGTGTCCAAGGGTAGCATAGTTAATATCTCTAAAAGGGGACTTGAAGTCAAGTCTTACTAACTCAAAAGCCAGCACCATATCCATTATGACATACTACCTCAAATATGCAAAAATTAAGGAAGTCTTATACATTAAAAGGCAACATGGCTAGCATATAAATAATTATTCTTGAAATTAAATACTACTTTTTGATATAAACTAGCTGTGTGAATGTACAAATCATTTAACTGGGCATTGGGCAACTATAAATTACAGAGGAACTGCCAATCTGTATTAGGAGGGCACTTCTACACCAGGGAGTTCCCTATGCTGATTTAACAATGGTCTAAGAGAAAACCTCCCACAAGCCCTACTCCCCCCTCCCATCAATTTATATGTCATTCAAACATAAATATAAAATGACATATATTTTATTCTTTATAACAAGCCACATTACACAGCATCTCCTCTAATTTGTTGCTGTTTATGTTTATATGTACATATATGAACACATGACCAACTGTATGTAAACATGAAAAGTAAACATTTGTGTATGTATTACAAAATTTGAATGTATATGCAAATGAAGTCTGAAAGGGAGATAAATAGTTGGGGAAGTTAGTTCATAAGAGAGATAGGTACAAATGGAAGATGAACTGGGGCAAAACTTCTTTATAAAGATTTAAATTTTTTTCCTTAGCCCACCATGTTTCTTCTCACTGGTTCCTACATACCTCCTCAACTTCTAGTCATTGTCCTGTTAGACCTCTTCTACACTGAATTCCAAATTGCTACTTGGTTCTACTTACACACAGTATGACTGAATTTTGAATGGCTGATCTATAGCTTACTATTTAGTTATTTTTTTAAAAAAAGTATCCACTGAAAAATGATTTGAAGATTCAGCTGTGCATTTAAAGACTCAAGGAAAAAAACTGGAAGAAATGACCTAAGAGGAAAAAGCTGGAAGAATAGCTGAGAGGACAAAGTAACAGACACCATAAAACTGGAATCAACCAAACAGAAATCAATGACTCCATGAGACAGCAAGAAATAACAAAACAAAATTTAAAAATTGATAAAAATCGAAGGAGAAAAAAAAAAAAGCCTGGACACTGTATTTCAAGAAATCATAAATGAAAACTGCTCAGCACTATTAGAACTAGAGGACAGGGGGCAGCTAGGTGGCGCAGTGGATTCAGGGGAACCTCAGTTCAAGTACTGTGGAGCCCCAGTCAGGACAGCACAAGATCTAGCAGCTTCTATATGAGAGGGCATGGAATATGATATTCCAAAGGGCAAAGGAATTGTGATTATAACCAATAGTAATTGTGAAAAAGAGAAAAGGGGTAAAAATTGTACAAAAAATATTTATAGCAACTCTTTGTGGTGGTTAAGAATTGGAAATCAAGGGAATGTCCATCAATTGAGAAATGACTGAAGAAGCTGTGGTATGACTGTAGTGGAATGGTATTGTGCTGCAGGAAATGACAAACAGGATGATACCAGAAAAACTTGGAAAGACTCATACGAACTGATGTATAGTGAAGTGAGCAGAGCTGGGAGGACATTGTGCATAGTGGCAGCAGTATTGTTCGATGAGCAATTGTGAATGACTTAACTACTCTCAGCAATACAATGATCCAAGACAATCCCAAGGGACTAATGATGAAGCATATTATCCACCCCGTAGAAAGAACTGAGAAAAAGAGCACTTGTGGATTGTACATATATAACCTGGTTGATGTCTGGTGGAGGAGGGAGGAACGGGAATGAGGGAGAAAAATTTGGAACTCTAAATATTATGAAAATCTAAGTTGAAAACTACTTTTACATGTAACTGGAAAAAATAAAATAAATGTTTGTTGTTGCCCCCCCAAAAAAAGGTATTGGAGGGGCAGCTAGGTGGCACAGTGGATAGAGCACCAGCCCTGGAGTCAGGAGGATCTAAGTTCAAATCTGACCTTAGACACTTAACACTTACTAGCTGTGTGAGCCTGGGCAAATCACTTAACCCCAACTGCCTCATCCCCCTCACCCCCAAAAAGTATTGGACTACCTGAAAGCCATGATCAAAAAATGGACCTGGATATCATACTTCAAGAAATTATCAAAGAAAACTGCCCTAATATTCTAAAATCAGAAGTTGGTTGTTTTTCCTTCATTCTCAAAGAGGACCATAAGATCAGGGTGATGTTATGACTTGAAATGAATTGGATTTAAGAGAGGAAGGGCTGTGCAAGGTCACCAACCTCATTCTCTCCTCCAGAGTCATCAGGGTCCAGTGGCAATTGGGGTTAAGTAACTTGCCAGGGTCACACAACTAGTAAGTGTCTGAGGTGAGATTTGAACTCCTGACTCCAGAGCTAGTGCTCTATCCACTGTGCCATCTAGCTGCCCAAAGAAAGGTAAAACAGACACTAAAAAGGATCCACTGATCATGCTTCCTGAAAGAAATCCCAAAATGAAAACCCCCAGGAATATTATAGCCAAATTCTAGGTTAAGAAGAAAATACTGCAAACAGTCAGAAAGAAACAATTCAGTTACAGTTAGGATTACAGAGGGTTTATTTAGCAGCTTCTACGTTAAAGGATGGGAGGGCTTGGAATATGATATTCCAGAAGGCAAATAAAGTGCTGCTGCTGCTGCTAACTATAAGGTCTTGGAGAAGAAAAGAGGTGCTGTAAGCCTAGAGAAGAGCAAATATCCTAATTTTCAAACAAAGGAAGAGGACTGACTCTGAAAACTACAAAAGAGCTAAAAACTTCTACTAACAAAATTCTTATCACATTATTATGGAAATAATTAGATAAGTAGCAATCACTAAAAAGTCATTATGGGTTGAGTTACATTAAATTACCTATTTTTTTGTAGGGGAGAGTAACTGCTGGTGGAATGCTATAGATTCTTACACTTAATTTAGTAAAGCATTTGAAAACACCTCACGTCTTATGCTTATAGATGAGGAAAAGTGATTATAGTCTAGATAACACTGTACAGCAAAGTTAGAGAGATTTAAAATTGGTCAAATAATCAAACATGGATTCATGTCAACTTGGAGGGAGGTTTCTAGTGGAATCCTTCAGGGATTTATTTTTGTCACTGTATAATCTAACAGCTTGAACACAGATAACATACTTAGCAAATTTACAGATAACAAAATTTGGAACAATAGCCAAGATATGAATGATCAATCAAAAAAAAATAGTGATGGACCAGACTAATAAGCCAAACCAAACATCTAAAAAAGAAAAATGCAAAGTTCTATATTTCAGTTGAAAACAAAAAAATTAACCTCCCAACTACACTACAATAGAGACATCACTAGGTAACAATTCATCTAAAAAGATTCAGGAAGTCTTAGTGAACAGCAAATCTCAATATGAACCAGCAGTTTGACATGGCAGCCAAAAAAGCTAATGTACTATGACGCATAGTTTCCAGAATAAGGAACATGACAGTTTTGATATATTTTGACTATGTCTGGTCACTCCATTTAGCAAAGACACAGACGGTCTAAATCACGTCCAAAGGGGGCTCCTAGAATTGTGAAAGGACTCAAGAACATGCCCTATGTTGACTAAGTGAAAGAATCAGGCATATTGAGACTGAGAAAGACAAAATTTAGCTGTCTTCAAGTGTCCAAAGAATTGTCATGGATGAGGTATTAAGATTAGACTTGTTTTGTTTGGCTCCACTGGGCAGAAGCAAGAAACAATGAGTGGAAATTCCAGACCACCAAATTTAGATTTTTTATAAGGAAAAACAAAAAGAACTATCCAAAAACGAAAGAAGCTGCTTCATAACCTTACTTGAAGACTTTGGGTCAGAGACTCAATGACCATTTCACAGGATTCTTAGTTTGGTCCTGATTAGACCAGAAAGTCTCTGAAGTCCCTGACAAGTCTAAGAGCTTGTGATGATGCTAACCAAAGGTGGTGATGGTTGTTCAGTTGTTTTAGCTGTGTCCAACTGTGACCCCATTTGGGGTTTTCTTGGCAAAGATACTGGAGTGGGTTGCCATTTCCTTCTTAAGCTCATTTTACAGATGAAGAAACTGAGGCAAATTGGGTTAAGTGACTTGCTCAGGGTCAAATAGCTATCAGGTCTCTAAGGGCCAGATCTGAACTCAGGTCTTCTTGACTCCAGGTCTGTTTCTCTATCCACTGCCCCACCTAGCTGCCCAGTTCAGGCATAAGTAAAATAGTAAGAATGAGCACAGTTAAAGCAAGATGTCCAAAGTCTAGATACAAGGTTGGTGTAAATTGGTAATTATCTCACATTCTTATCTACTCATCACCTAGTTTCTATTTCCTTTCCCCTAAAATGACAGCTACTCTCCTTTTCAAATACCTTTTGCTTGTTGGCAACACAGTAGGTTAAGTTTTTGTTTTCCTATTTTTCTAAACCTATGTAGCTGTCTACCATTTATAAAGGAAAGAATGACAAGAGAAAGTTTTTGATATCGATTCACTATAAACAAAGCTTTTGAACTTTTCATATTGGGGAAAGTTATGTTCTGTCACAATTTACAACACTACCACTTAAACCTTATATCTATAGAGTATAAGTTATCTTTACTATTTAATTTCCATAGCAGAACATGACCTCATGTATACACTTATATCTGTGACAGCTAACGAAAGATTGGAATTTGCTTAATCATTTATTTAAAAAGATCATATATCATACTTACCAGAATAAGTAACTGCAGTGGTACTATAAGTAGCACTCTGGGTATAAGATGGCACTACAGTAGCTGCAGCTGCTACTGGTTGTACAGTGGACGATACAGGATATATGGAGAAAGTTGTTGTTGCTGGACTTGGTGTGGCTGGTTTTATGGCTGTCACTTGCCGAGTCTGCTGGGCTTGAGTATATTGAGTTGCACCTTGGCTATACCCCGCTTTAGGAGCTGAACAGAAAGGAAAAGGGGGATTAGATAATTAGAAGGTATGAACCATTAAAAACAAAACAACTTTATCACTATAATTATGAAAACATGAGCATGCTTATAACAATTGAGACATTGTTACCACAAGAAGCAAAATTCTTTTTACACCATCTAAA
Source organism: Dromiciops gliroides (assembly GCF_019393635.1). Classification (NCBI taxonomy): domain Eukaryota; kingdom Metazoa; phylum Chordata; class Mammalia; order Microbiotheria; family Microbiotheriidae; genus Dromiciops; species Dromiciops gliroides. The sequence continues at coordinate 422,496,274 of NC_057861.1, read as the reverse complement.
ATGCTAATTAAAACCAAGTGTCGGGCAGCTAGGTGGCGCAGTGGATAAAGCACCGGTCCTGGATTCAGGAGGACCTGAGTTCAAATCTGGCCTCTGACACTTGACACTTAACTAGCTATGTGACCCTGGGCATGTCACTCATTGCCCCACCAAAAAAAAAAAAAAAAGGCTAATACAGTATTAGCTCAATCAGGAGAATGTCCAGAACAAAGGAAATTATAGCCCTACTATTTACTCTGCCGTATAAGTACTATTCAAGGCACATTTTAGGAGGGACACTTTGGCAAACTGGTATGAGTACAGAATAAAGTCACTAGGATGGTAGGGAAGCAAATAACCATGTCAAATAAATAAGTTGAAGTGCCTGGAATATTTAGTTTAGAAAAAATACTTTAAGGGAATGTAACAGCTTTGTCCATGAATCTGAAGGGCTGTTACATGGGAAATGAATTAAGATTTGCTTTGCTTGGCCCTTAGAAGCTGCAGAAGATAACTTTAGGTTCTATTTCAGGAAAAAGTTCTAACCATTAGAGTTCCTTCCAAAGTACAATGGGTTGCTCCCAAAGTAAAGGATTTGGCCTCGAAAGAGGTCTTTAAATATACCTATTGGGAATTCCTGTTCCAAGTACAAGTTGGACTAGACAACACGGGGAGTTTCTACCAACTTAGATTCTGTAATACTACAGCCATACAAATATTGTTATTAGAAATGCGTTAATTTTGCAAAACAACAATTTAGCAAAGTAAAAGTTGACTGAAATGTCCACCCTAGTAAAGTTAGACAAACTATGTTTTTAATAAACTTTATTTTATTAATTTTTGTTATTTTCAGAAAAACAAACTTAAAAGTATTAACTTCACTGCTTAGGTCACTCCGAAGCTCAACTAAAAAAAGTATCAAATTTAATGTCAATAAATGCCTTTAAAGACATAAACGAAATTTCTCTTAGACAAATCCTGCTTTCCCATTTCCAGATAGGCATGCTCACTTGGAGACAATTAGTTTCTGCCGTGGATAGTAATGTAAACCATAAGAACTATATTTGGAATTTGAGTAAAACTCTGAGGAGAAAAAACAAACTTAAAACAAGAGATCCATAAAGTAGGAACTAAAGACATATTACCAAACAGGTCCCTAAATAATTAATCAGAAGAGCAGCTAATATTTCAGTTGTTATTCTTATAGTTACATTTCCAGCAAGGAAAAGGGCATGGCTTAAAATCACAGCCATTGTCTCCTTTTTATATTTCACGCATTTACAGAAGTGAGAGAGTATCATCAGAAGCTGACAATTTGGACCCTCTACACAATTCAAGTCATCTCTTGGGATGGTAGTAAAAATAAGGGAGCTTCATAGAATTAAAAATCAGATCTCTTCAGATAAAATAGGAGCTCCCAACAAACTGTACCCAGTACAATGCTTTACACTGATAAAATTACTCCAACACAACCCACCTGTCTGGTAGTAGGATTCAGCAACAGAAGGCTGTGGCTGAGCCGCAGCAGCAGCTACAGCAGCAGCAGTTGCTGTTGGTTGTTGATAGTATTGCTTACTATCATAAGCTACAGCCGGGGCAGTAGATCTCACATATGAGTATGAGTCCTTTAAAAAATGAATAAAAAAATCTTGTTACAAGCAAATACACAAAAGGTGGTGATGGAGTAAGAAGCAAAGTTTACCAGAAAATGTTGATAACAAGAAAACAAAATCAGACTGCATATACACAGGAACTTATTACACCACCATGGAACTGAACTTAGCACGAAGACCACCAATATAAAACCTATCTATGAGGATTTGGTCATGGAAAAAACAAAATAACTACATTAAAAGTCAAATTTGCCCATACAGTATACATGAATTAGACTACACATCTAGGTATGAATTTAATCATCTCCTATAGAAACGTATAAAATGAAGATGTGTGAGCAATCTACTTTTTTCCCCTGTTTAATGCAAATTATTTTTCTAAAGCATATGCAGTGCTCACTCCTTCATCGCCTCCTCCTCCACTCCCTGAAATCTAATATTCCTTTCCAGAATGTATAAAACTCTTTGAGAGTCTTATTACAGTTATTTTTGGCAAAGTTGCCTTTTTTTTTTTAAATTGATGTATGTGTTGGGCATCAGACTAGTTTCCTAAACTAAAAAACAAACAAACCTGTGCATGGAAATGAAAAGAGTTATTAACAGTATATTTTCAAATACTTGATGGCAAATATGATGGATGATTTACAAGTTTCTTATACCATACTTTAAAAAGGATACTCAAGTGGGAAAGGTTTGGATGAAATTATCCAAGATATGGGAAATTAATCTTATGAAAAGAAATTCAAAGGGTTTGGCCTTTGTTTATTTAAAATGTTAAAAAGAAGGCTAAGTGGCAACCTGATGTTTGTTTTCAAATACATGAGATTTTCCTAAACTGTTCTTTATGTACACATTAGATTGAACAATGTCCTTAAATTAAAACAGAATAGATTTTTCACCAAACCTCTCTAATGGTTTCCAAGGTTTGTATCCCTAATGATTTTGAAGAAGACAACAGGTCTTGGAGCTTAACTAGATGTCCTATTTAAGGCCTTTCCAATTCTTCTTGTTCATGATTCAAAAGCATCAGTTTTCTTACCTGGTAATTCTGGGTAGTGGCAGGAGGTGGTGGAGGTGGTGCTTCTTGTTGCCTCTGGGTATAACCATAGTCTGTTGCCGTGTGAGCTGTGGGGTAACCTCCATAAGCGGCAGCTGTTGCAGCAGCTGCAACAGCTACTGGAGCAGGCCTGGCAACTGCAACTGTGGCGGCTGCTGGTGCATAGGCAGCAGTAACTGTATGAGCAGCTACTGGAGCCTGATGGACAGTGTAGCTAGCAACTGTAGTTGGATGAGAGTAGGCTACACCCGAAGCCGGCTGTTGGCTATGTTACAGAAGGGAAAAATAAATTTAAGACCATTTAATATTAATTCCTCACCTCAACATATTGAAATAAAACAGTGTCACGAATCATCTAGACAAAGTGTAGGAATGTGGTGTTATATTATAAAACACCATTTATTATCACAGAGCCTTTAACCCAAGATCAAGTCATATGATTATGCTTCAGATCATATAATAATTTAAGGCAATTTATCATTAAGAAGCAGCTTCCTCTGATGATGGAGTGAGAAAATCTATACCAAGAAATCAGGATTAAAAAATTAAATGCAACGTGTAGAAGAAATCTGAGACTGAAAATACTTTTCCTGGCTATATAATAAAAGCTCCACTAAACCTAAAGGCACAAAATTAAAACCAAATATTTACGGGACAGCTAGGTGGCGCAGTGGATAGAGCACCGGCCCTGGAGTCAGGAGTACCTGAGTTCAAATCCGGCTTCAGACTCTTAACACTTACTAGCTGTGTGACCCTGGGCAAGTCACTTAACCCCAACTGCCTCACCAAAAACCAAACCAAACCAAATATTTACTCTCCCAGTGTCTTTTCTGGACTACATATGATAGTGATTCGGATAGGGCAATGTTCTAGGTATTGTCACTAAACTTCCATTTCTCTTTCTCAATACTTTCTTGTAATCTATAATAGCAAGGTCCTGGGAGAAGAAAAGAAGAATGGGGGATGAAGAGAGCAGAATGGAAACAGTGGGCATAAGGCAGGCAATCTGAACCAGACTGCTTCTACATCCATCTCTCTCATCCTAGCCTTATATGTTCCAGATACCCTGGAGAATTCGTTGTGAAAGGTTCCATTCTATCTTGTAACAACATGAGGACACATGTCAAGAGCTACAACGTAGAACACTAAAAAACCTTCCTGAAGCCAGCTCTCTGACAGGGTCCCCTAGCTCTATACTGACTTAAGAACAACCTGAAGTCTTCTCCATCATCATCATCATCAAATGCAACTATTAACAAAACTCAGACACCTGGAATAGTGGACTGTTTAGGACTCACTTTCCATGACAAATTTTTCTACTGAACCCAACCTCATTTTTCCCTGAATTTAAAATATCTACACCACTTTTACTAGCTATAGATGATCAAGAGTTCATTATATATTTCTTTTCCTTCTTTCTTTTTTTTTTTTGGTGGGGCAATGAGGGGTTAAGTGACTTGCCCAGGGTCACACAGCTAGTAAGTGTCAAGTGTCTGAGGCTGGATTTGAACTCAGGTCCTCCTGAATCCAGGGCCTGAGCTTTATCTGCGCCACCTAACTGCCCCTTACATCTTATTTAAAAAAATTTTTTTTAAACTTTTAATTTCTTTCATTATGTATTTCTGCTAAAAATCCTTTTGTTAAGTTCAATGAGCAAAACCACTCACTGTACTTCAGTTTATATTGCTATTTGTATGCTGAATTATTTTAAATCAGACATTTTTGCTGATTATAGTATTAGCATGAATGCCATTAAAAAAACAAACCTTATGATATTCACAATAACCTTAATGAGAGCATAAGCTTAAATAATTGGGTGTAGAAGAGTAAATAAATCCGCTTTCTTCCTCCCTTAGGTAAGTCGCAACATCTAAGTTGGAGATGATCTCTAATGTCATAAAGTTCAACCTAAAATATACTAGACAAGTGTCATTAAATCTTTGCTAGAAGACCTTTAGTTTTGGGTCAATTCTAAAAGTTGTTTCCCGTTATATCAAAGCTGATTTTACTTCTATCTAGTCCTGCCCAGCAGAGGACGCCTGTTCTGTTCCACGTGACAGCTTTTCAAATACTTAAAGAAGGCTTAACTACCAATCATGTCCCCTTCCTAAATCATCTTTTTTTTTTTTGTTCCAGCTAAATATTCCCAGTTACTTTAACCAATTCTCATATGGCATATTTCCAGTTCTTACACTGTTCCACTTACCTTCCTTTAGACACATTATAGTTTATCTATGTAAAGACTATTACCTCGTTAGTCCTTGATATTATAAATACTACCTAGCCACTCTTCTGCTATCTTGTACTTGAAGCTGATTTTTTCAGAACCTAATTAATTTCAATAAACATGTATCAAGCATTTACCATGTGTTGGGCACTGTGCTAAGTAGTGGGAATATGAAGACAACCAAGTGATATTATATATTTATCCTTGTTTAATTTCATTTTATTAGACTTAATCTACTGTTTTTAGCTCTGAAAGTTTTAAATTTATTATGAAGTTTCCCCAAGTTACACGTATAAAGAAACGTTCACATCTGTTGGGGGGTGGGGGTTAAGTGATTTGCCCAGGGTCACACTGCTAGTAAGTGTTGTGTCTGAGGCCGGATTTAAACTCAGGTCCTCCTGAATCCAGGGTCAGTGCTCTATCCACTGTGCCACCTAGCTGCCCCCCACATCTATTTTTAAACTTTTGTATTCCAAATTCTCTTCCTCCCTCCCCTTCCTACCCCCTCTTAAGAACTCAAGCAATTCAATATAAGTTATACATGTGCAGTCATGCAAAACATTTCCACATTAGTCAAGTTGTGAAAGAAAACAGACAAACAACTTTAGAAGGAGGAACAAAAAAAATTCTTCAATCTGTATTCAGCTATCATCGGTTCTTTCTCTGTAGATGGACTGCATTTCTTAAGTCCTTCTGCTAGCATCCTGCCCACTATTTCTTACAGCACAATAGTGTTCCACCCTAATCTTATCCCACAATTTGTTCAGTCTTTTTCCCCCAAGTGATAGGCATCACCCCAATTCTGAATTCAACTTAAAAAAAAATCTTTTAGGATACCAGGCTCTGAAAGTTTTGATTCTGATTCCATCCAAAATGGCAATATGTTGGCTATTCCTCCCAGCTTTTGGGCATTTACAAATTTAATAAACATGTCAATACTTTTCCCCCAAAGCAACAGTAATGCTATAGCATAGTGCCAAATTCAGTTTCTTGGGGGTATTCCACTAAAGACTCCTTCAAAACTGACATGTAGCAGTCAATGACTCCCTTATGAGTTAGGCTATTACACCATTCCCAAACACATCAAACTGCATTATTTCTGCCATATCTTTATCTTATCCATAAGAGAAGTATGAAAGATGTCATATGCTTTGCTAGAATCTAAGTAAACTATTTATACAATTTCTCTGATTTGCTGGTCTAGTATAATCTTTGTCAAAAGGGATTTTTCTGGGGCAGCTAGGTGGCACAGTGGATAGAGCACTGGCCCTGGAGTCAGGAGTACCTGAGTTCAAATCCAGCCTCAGACACTTAACACTTACTAGCTGTGTGACCCTGGGCAAGTCACTTAGCCCAAATTGCCTCACAAAAAAAAAAAAAAAAAAAGAATTTTTCTGAGGACTTCCAGGGCAGAGCCAAGATGGCTGAGGAAAGGCAGTGAGCTCCCAAACTCATGACATGATCACTCCAAAAAACATACAAATAATGCCATAGGAAAATGCCCGGAGCAGCAAAACTCACAGAAGAATGTGCTGAAATCATCTTCTAACCAAGAACGGCTTGGAAGATCAGAAGGAGGGAGCTGCTATGCTGATACAGGAGTAGAGTCCAACCACACAGTCACCCTGACACAGATCCAGTCCCAGGAAGGCCTCACCAGAAGGAGACTGCCAGAGCCTCTAAATCAGCTGAAGTGCCAGTGTTATCTGGAACTAAACTCAGTCTGGTGAGAGGGCTGAGCCCTGGGCAGGGGGGAGACTGGGGTCTATGCTGGTGCTGAGGCAGAACTTGGATTTTTCACCCCTGCTGAGAAGCAGGAGGCAGGCTTGAGTAGCAGTGGCCCAGGTGAGGGAGGGGCACAGGCTTGCCAGAGCTAACAACCACAACACACAAAGCTGGTTGATTAGCAAGTTGGTCTGGGGTCATCTATGGACCAGAGAACAGGCCAGGCAAGTGAAGAACCTGATCCTCCTTAAATCATACCACCTGGGACTTCTTAACCTTGGGATACTGCAGCCTGGAAACAGTGCCCCCACTTTAAGGAGCTAAAAGTCAAGTAAAAGAAAGCCAAGATGAGCAGAGAA